>NC_052159.1:133022286-133336488 GCF_902713615.1 Scyliorhinus canicula | reverse complement strand
CTATCCTGTTGGTATTGCTTCCCGATCAAGGGTTACCAGTGATCGCTTTGACAGGAAATCCTTAATAATCAAGAAAATTACAATTAATTCCTTTATTTTACAACTGCTACAAACTCTTAAGACAAACATTTTTAAAAAATATCAGATCCCCTCTGAGAGTTCATTCATCCGAGAGGCAGAAACATAGTCTGCTAAGAGAAAGAAATCTGTCTGAACCCTCTTTTGATTGCTTTCCAATCACCAAGTTCATGCATAACAACATAAGGAACAGTAGCAGGATGAGACCATTCAGCCCTTTGAGCCCGCTCTGCCATTCAATGACTTCATGGCTGATCTTCTACTTCAAAACTGGGTCGGAGAATCGCCGGGGGGCGGCGTGAATCCCGCGCTCGCCGGCACCGGAGATTCGGCATCGCGCCATGCCGGACCGCTATGGGCCGAAGTCCCGCTGCTGTAATGTTTGTCCCGACGGCGTGAATCAAACCACCTCCCTTACCGGCGGGACTGGTGGCGCAGCTGGGCTCCGGTGTCCTGGGTGGGGCGCGGGGCGATCTGGCCCGGGGGGTGCCCCCACGGTGACTTGGCCAGCGATCGGGACCCACCGATCCGCGGGCGGGCCTGTGCCGTGGGGGCACTCTTTTCCTTCCGCGTCGGCCATAGCCTCCGCAATGGCCGACGCGAAAGTGACCCCCTCCTCTGCGCATGCGCGGGGATGAAGTCAGCAGCCGTTGACGCGTCCGCGCATGCGCGGACTTCCGCCGGCCGGCGAAGACCCTTCGGCCCCAGCTGGCGTGACGCCAAAGGCCTTCCACGCCAGCCGGCGGGATGGCAACCACTCCGGCGTGGGCCTAGCCCCTCAAAGTGAGGGCTTGGCCCCTAAAGGTGTGGAGGATTCCGCACCTTTGGGGTGGCCCGACGCCGGAGTGGTTCACGCCACTCCATCCCGCCGGGATCCCCCGCCCCGCCGGGTAGGGGAGAATCCAGCCCCATGTTTCTGCACTGTCCCAGTTTCCTTTGATGGATGTCGAAGTATATCAATCTCAATCTTGGAACCCATATCTGATCAGCACTTCCTGATCGCAGCAAATATCCTTGATAAATCAAAGACCATTTCCATTGATGTCAATGTTTTCCAGCACTTTCATGAGAAGATTGTGTCAGAAGAGATTACTGATATCCGTTACTGTACTGTTTCCAGGTCGGCAAACGTTTGAACTTTATTGCCCACAAAGTTCAACTGATTTTCATGGTCTAATATTGTGAGTACATATTGGGAAAATGCACACCATCAGCTAATGATTTTCCACTTCATTTATGGGCAGAAATCTAAGGACTGAGAATACATAATTTCCCAATGTATACGTTCGAGATTTATCGGGAATTCTGAAAAGGGAAAATATTTTCTAATATTGCCATTGTTACAATAGCTCAATATTGTGTCCAATCACACTCATAAGTGGATACTTATTCATCTCTTTCTCAAAGCTATTAATTAACGTACCATTACTTTCTATAGCTACGAGATCCAGCTGCGCTGACTGTCTTCTGTTCCATGCACACAATTCATTGAGTAATTATCAAAATTAAGTAATTGCTTATAATCCGTTTTGTTTATTACCCTAAATATTTTAAAATGCTAGGTCATGCCCTCTCTCTATCTTGTTTCTCAAACAAAATAAAACTAATGGCAAAAGCAGGGCTTTCCAATATTTTTTCATATATAGTGTATGTGTATCGTGCATCACCACTGTTGTATATGTATCACATATGAGGTGTATTACAGTAAGGCTCCTGTACTGCAGGTACGGGGATAGATCCCTGCCTGCTGGCTCCGCCCGGTAGGCGGAGTATAAATGTGTGTGCTCTCCGAGCTGCAGCCATTTCGGCAGCAGCTGCGGGAGGCTCCACATATCTGCGTTATAAAGTCTCGATTACTCTCTACTCTCATCTCGTCATAATTGATGGTGCATCGATTTATTACGCAGAGATTTTACAACGATAGATCATTGCATCAAGCTGAATCGCCTGCAGCTGCACCCTCAAGCAGACAACGCCAAGTCGGCCTTCGCACATTGGCTAGCTTGCTTTGAAGCATACATCGGATCTGCGACTAAACCACCCTCAGAGGCACAGAAGCTCCAGATCCTTTCCCCTCATCCGGGATGCGCCTACCTACGCTGAGGCCATGACGCTATTGAAGGAGAACTACACTCAGCAGACCAACAAAATCTACGTCAGGCACCTCCTGTCCACACGGCATCAACTCCCTGGTGAGTCTGTGGAAGATTTCTGGCGTGCCCTGCACACCCTAGTGAGAGACTGTGATTGCCAGTCCGTTTCGGCCGTTGAACATTCTGAACTCCTAATTAGGGACGCTTTCATTACAGCGCCTCTTAGAAGGGGCTACCCTCGACCTCGCGGCGACCAAGAAACTCACAATCTCACTAACAGTCGCCTCCCGCAATGTACAAGCGTACGCCACCGACCGCACGGCGACCCACCTCCTGGACATCATGGACCCAGCCAGTGAACACCCCATCGTGGACCCCACCAGCGACCGTCCCCAGCCAACCCCAAGCCTGCACTGCACGGCTGCCAACCAAATCGGGACCGAATTGCTATTTCTGTGGACAGACAAAGCACCCTGGCAGCGCTGCCCGGCGCGGAGCGCGCTCTGTAAGGCCTGTGGGAAGAAAGGACATTTTGCTGCTAAGTGCCAGACACGCTCAATCGCCGCTGTAACCAAGCCCATTGTCCCTGCACCCCCACGTGGGACCCGTGGACGCCGCCATCTTCCTCACCTCAGAACACATGCGGCCCGTGTACGCCACTATCTTGCTTGCCAGACGACACGTGCAGCCTGTGGGCGCCGCCATCTTCCCCCATCAGGCCTCGTGCGGCCTGTGGGCACCGCCATCTTTAATGCCACCCACCACGTGCGTCCTGTCCCGGCCTCCCACTGGCAAGAGATCCTCCCCAACGCCCTTCACTCCATTCAGTCGCTCCTTTGCACTGCGACTAATGAAACCCCGCATGAACGTCTCTTTGCCTTCCCCAGGAAGTCCACCTCTGGCGTTCCGCTCCCAACGTGGCTGGCAGCTCCAGGACCCGTTCTCCTCCGCAAGCACATGCGGCTCCACGAGGCGGACCCGCTGGTTGAGAGGGTACAGCTACTCCATGCGAACCCGCAGTACGCCTACGTGGCGTTCTCCGACGGCCGCCAAGACACAGTCTCCCTCAGAGACCTGGCACCACCTGGGTCCCCACACACCACCGCCCCCCCCTCTGCCCGGTGCCACCCTTCCTCCCTCCAGCGCACCCCACCACAGTCCCCGCTCCAGGACGATCCGTCCCTCCCTTGGTCCCAACCGTGGATGAAGATAAGGTTGACACGCTCTCAGAGTCACGGGCGACCAAACCGACGCCTGCATCGCCACCGGGACTGCGTCGCTCACAATGGAGGATCATGGCGCCCGATCGTCTGAATTTGTAAACTTTTCCTAAAACGTTAACCTATGCATGTGTGGTGAATGTATAGTACTAGTAATTCACCAGTGTATTAGTATCATGTTCAGCCATTGTGTCACTGCTATGTTATGTTGCTGACCTTGTGGGCTCCACCTATGGGCCATTGTGTGGCTTCACCCACAGGGGGATATGTTGGTGCACGTACGGGCTCCGCCCATGGCTCCTCCCCTTGAAAGGAAGTATAAAGAGCAGTTGACCTGCAGGAGGTTCACAGTATTGTACCAGTCGCAGGCAGGCTCTGTTCTAAGCTGATTAAAACCTCGATTTGCCTCTACCCGTGTCTTTGAGTGAATTGATGGTTGCATCAGCATGTAAATAGTCTTCCACCACCCCCGCTGGACTCTTTTTTAACAGAAAATGAATGTGGTCATCACCACTGTCGTATATATATATCACATATGAAGTGTAATAGAGTAAGGCTACGGTACTACAGGTACGGGGTAGATCTCTGCCTGCTGGCTCCGCCCAGTAGGCGGAGTATAAATGTGTGGGCTCTCCAGGCTGCAGCCATTTTGGCAGCAGCTGTGGGAGGCTACACTTCTCTGCGTAATAAAGCCTTGATTACACTCTACTCTCGTCTCGACGTAATTCATAGTGCATCAGTGTATAGCTCTCCAGCTGCAAGACCGAGTTTTTAGTCCTAATGTTCAAGAAATGAGGAGACAGGGCTCACGCTGTCAGTCTGGTGGTGGGCGGGGACTGATAGAGCCAGCAAGGACGGATGCACAGAGATCGGGAAACCTTCTTTAAAGGGTGCCCCAATCAACGCAGAAATTAAACACCACCACGGTCTGTAAGAACCCCCTCACAAGCATCGTTGTCTTCACACCCCTCACCACCACAGCACCAGCAATAGGGCTCACTCACCTCGGGGTGGCATTGTGGCACAGTGATTAGCACTGCTGCCTCACAGCATCAGGAACCCGGGTTCAATTGCGGCTTTGGGTGACTGTGTGGAGTTTTCACGTTCTCCCCATGTCTGTTTGGGTTTCCTTTGGGTGCACCTATTTCCTCCCACAGTTCAAGTATGTGCGGGCGAGGTGAGTTGGCCATGCTAAATTGCCCCTTGGTGTCCAAAGATGTGCAGGTTAGGTGGAGTTATGGGGATACAGCAAGGGAATGGATGGGGATGGGTAGGGTAAACTTTTAGAGGGTTGGTACAGACTTTATGGGCTGATGGCCTCCTTCTGCACTATAAGAATTCTATGATTCTATGACCCACCAGCGCGAAGCCAACAATGGGGCTCTCACCTGCTCCAGTGCCAACATGCCTGCTCCTCCTCACTTTTCAGGCATTAAGGCTCTCCCCTCTTCCTCCCACCCCCACACTTTGCAGGCATTGGGGTCCCCCCCCTCTCCCCCCCCCCCCCCCCGCTTTGGAAGCATTGGGGCTCTGCCCTCTTTCCCCCCCCCCCCAACTTCGCAGACATCAAGCCTCGCCCCTCCACCATTCAGGTAATGGGGCTCTCCACCCCCCCCCCCCCACCATGCAGGCACCGAGGCTCTCCCCTCTCCACCCCCTCCTTAAGTACCAGAGCTCTCCCCACCCCTAGTCGGCTTCCTGGCATCCAGTGCCAACCTGGCAATGCCAACCGGTGCCAGGGGAAATGCCAAGGGTGGATCCTACTGGGAGTCCCCAGGGGGCGGGGGTATTTGTCTGGTGGGCAGAATATAATGGGAATTGACAGGGGTATGCCGGCGATAAATATGAATGGAGGGGGTGGGGTGGGGGAGGGCCCCCTAGACCTCCGTTAGACTGCAATGCTGCTTGCCACCGAATCCCAGCTCTCAGCCCTACCAGAGTGACGGTGTAAACCATGCCCACTCATTTGTATTTGACAAAGGGGCTCAAAATTCCATGAGAAATCCCGCCACACCGTTTCTTTTCACCAGAGCTGACAATTTGTCATTTGTTTGGTAAGATTACGCTATCGTTTCTAAATGCAAGGTTCTGATGTGGTCCAGTACTCATGTCTGATATTGGTGTGATCACTTGATCAGTCGTAGCACTCCTAACTTTGAGTCAGAAGGGTGAGTGTGCGCTGTACTGCACTGACCCCAGTGAGAATCCTGGGTCAAATAGTGATACTTGTATTTGAAGGATTCAAGTAGCCCCACCTCTTTTTAAGGCTAGGTGGAGTTTTTTACCCTTATTTACGCCCACCTAGATTAAGCTGCCCTGTAGATACAATGGTTGAGGGAGACAAGGTAAATAGTCGCTATTACTCTATCATTACAAGTGTCTCAAGAACATCATGCATAAGACTAGAATTTAGACATGTCCCAACATAAAACACAAATTATGGATAACCCTTTCATGTCTAATAGATAGTTAGATCAAGTGTTTGAAACTAATCTACATTTGTTTTTAGCCTTTTTTGCAGTTCCATGTTTTGGCCAATATTGGAGCAAATCTTTCATCAAATAACTCTCATACATTAACGCAAGTGCTGTCTTTACCACTGTTTTTACATGTGTGGCATTCGTCTCGATGGGAAGACTTTTCATTTTGCTCAAGAAGGGAGAGTCAACCATTCTGATTGCACTTCTGATGAGAGGGGTTATAAAGGCTAAATACCCTTCCACTCACTGTAACAAAGCTGAGCTCGAGTACCCTGTTGGTATTTAGTGTATACATTAGAAATTTTAAAACCGTTTGGAGCATAGCATAAGCCCATCATTACAGCCCACTTTAAATATACCTGCCCTTATTTACATAGGATGACACAAAATATACATCACAGAAACTGTCCACTTGCCTACATGTCCCTGCCAGTGTTTATATTCTAGTCAGGTTTCGTCCGATCCTTACTGATATAACTCTATCAGCATAGATCTCTATTAGCTTTTCCCTCACATGCCTAGCTAACTTCTTCTATATATAATTATGCTATTCACTTCAGCCACCTTTGAGGCTAGTTGCACATTCATTCTTTTTTTAAATAAATTTAGTGTATCCAATTCATTTTTTTCCAATTAAGGGTCAATTTAGCGTGTTCAATCCATCTATCCTGCACATCTTTGGGTTGTGGGGCAAAACCCATGCAAACACGGGGAGAATGTGCAAACTCCACACGAACAGTGACCCAGAGCCGGGATTGAACCTGGGACCTCGGCGCCGTGAGGCAGCAGGGATAACCCACTGCGCCACCGTGCTGCCTTCAATTGCACATTCTTCTCACTCTCTGGGTACAGGGGTTTCTTCTGAATTGTCGATTTGATTTCTTGTTGTCTGCTTTATTTTCATGGCCTCTGGTTTTGGTCTTCTGCAAGGCGCAAAACAATCTCTCTGGCTGGTATTTTCCAGCCACTCACGTTCCAGTTCTTCCACACGCCCACCATGGATTCCCCTGTGGTGGTGAAGGGGGGATGGGGTGCATTCAACAGGAAACCTCATTGACAACAGCAGAACCTGCAGATCCTGCCAGCCAATGGCGACCCGCTTCAGCCGCTATGAAATATGTGGCGGGGGCCGCAGCAAAACTTTGCCTGTTCTATCAAACCTTCTCGAATTTTATGCAGAGATCCAGGCTCTCCATCCTTTACTGATAAGCATAACATAGGTCTACAAGATTATGAGGGGCATGGATTGAATGGATGGGCAGGCACTCTTTCCCAGGGTGGAGGAGTCAGTCACCAAGGGGCATAGGTTTAAGGTCGGTGGGGCAAAGATTCGAGGAGATGTGCGAGGCAGGTTTTTACACGGAGTGTGGTGAGTGCCTGGAAGATGTTGCCATGGGAGGTTGCGAAAGCAGATACATTGACTGCGTTCAAAAGGCATCTTGACAGATGCATGGATAGGATGGGTATGGAGGGATACAGCACTAGGAAGTGCTGAGAGTTTTGGCCAAGGGTGATATCATAACCGGTACAGGCTTGGAGGGCCGAAGGGCCTGTTCCTATTCTGTATTGTTCTTTGTTATTTATTAACATTATAAGACAATAAGGCCATAAGACACAGGAGCAGAATTAGACAACTTCGCCCATCGAGTCTGCTCCACCATCCATCATGGCTGATATTTTCTCATCCCTATTCTCCTGCCTTCTCCCCATAACCCCTGATCCCCTTATTAATCAAGAACCTATCTATCTCTGTCTTAAAGACACTCAGTGAATTGGCCTCCACAGCCTTCTGCGGCAAAGAGTTCCACAGATTCACCACCCTCTGGCTGAAAAAAATTCTCCTCATCTCTGTTTTAAAGGATCGTCCCTTTAATCTGAGATGATGTCCTCTGGTTCTAGTTTTTCCTACAAGTGGAAACATCCTCTCCACGTCCACTCTATCCAGGCCTCGCAGTATCATACGTTTCAATAAGATCCCCTCTCATCCTTCTAAACTTCAACGAGTACAGGCCCAGAGTCCTCAAATGTTCCTCATACAACAAGTTCTTAATTCCAGGGATCATTCTTGTGAACCTCCTCTGGACCTGTTCCAAGACCAGCACATCCTTCCTTAGATATGGGGCCCAATACTGCTCACAATACTCCAAATGGGGTCTGACCAGAGCCTTATGTATCCTCAGAAGTATATCCCTGGACTTGTATTCTAGCCCTCTTGACATGAATGCTAACATTGCCTTTGCCTTCTTAACTGCCGACTGCTCCTGCACATTAACCTTAAGAGAATCGTGAACAAGGACTCCCAAGTCCTTTTGTACTTCTGCTTTCCGAAACATTTCCCCATTTCGAAAATAGCCTATACCTAGATTCCTCCTTCCAAAGTGCATAACCTCACACTTTTTCACATTGTATTTCATTTGCCACTTCATTGTCCACTCTCCTAGCTTGTCCAAGTCCTTCTGCAGCCCCCTTGCTTTCTCAATACTACCTGTCCCTCTAAAGATCTTTGGATCAAACTATACACTGTATACCGTACACCAAGGGTGGTCCACACAAGGTTTGATAGAAGCTTAGTATAGTTTCTCTACTTTTCAGTTCTATCCCTTCTGAAATAAAAATGTTTTATTTTGTCTGATTTTTATGTCTTTTTAATGAGACTTTAATTTTAATGATTTGTTTATTTATGTTACAATATTGCATTGTCTCTTCCTTCACTTGGGTTCTTATCTCCTAAGTAACATGTGACTTCCTTGTTTTTCACACAGAAATGAAATATCTCACACTTACCTGAGCTAAAATTCACTTGCCAATTAAATCCCCATTCTGAAAATGTATCAATGCCTTCTTGTAAATCTGTTGGTGCCCTCTTCAGCATTGGCCACTTAATATTGGGAGGAGGAAGAATTTAGTGTTAACTACAAATGTGCAAATTGTGTTAATGATTGCAAAGTCTATACTGATAATATAAACTGCGAATAACAGTTGTCCCAGTACTGAACCTTGTTGGGCTTCATTTTCCATCTTCTACCATAATTATCCTTTACTCTTAATCGCTTCTTTCGATCCTGCTGCCAGCTAGTTAGCAATTAGGCCACTTTTCACCAGATTCTGCATGCTTTGATCTTATTTATTCGTCTCTTATGTCCCACCTTATTTAAGGCATTTCGAAACTAGTTGCATTACATCTGGTACATTACCCTTATCAGCCCTTTCTACTATGTTTGCAAATAATTTACTGAGGCTGGTCAAAGAAGAAAATCCCTGTTGGAATTCATTATTGTACTTTAGGTTCTGAGGTGTTTATTTATTTTCTCCTTTAGTTGGGATACCTTTATGTTTTTGCCATCACCAATATCGGGCTGACCAGAATATAGTTACCTGGATATATTTTATCGCCTCTTTTAAATATTAGTATTGTGTTGACCATCTCTTGGTTTTCTGGCACTGCATGTTTTGCGAAAACTTTATAAATATATAATAGTATCCTTGCTATTTTTCCTTCGATTCTTTTTTTAAAAATGTACCGATGTAGGCGGGAGTTCTCTTTTGTGAGAAATCTCATTGGCAAGCGGCGGGAAGAGAGAATTCCACGCCAGAGCATTGCCGCGAAACACGTGGCCGGGGGCCTGGAGAATCCAGCCCATAATCCATTGGGCAGGGGTTTATCTTCTTTGAGTTTGATTGGCTTCTTTAATGTTTGTCATCTTAATATTTTTTCTGTTGTTACTTCGTTTCCAATCACATCTTTTCATGTTTGTCCACTTGATCCGTCTCCTTGATATAAACTGAAGTATACGGAAGCAAAATAATTATTTTCACGATTGTTGATTTTATCCTGGGTGATGCCTGGAATGGCTGCCATAACTCCTGACAGAAAATCCTGGAGATAGCAATGATCAAGAAAGAAGCTGACAGGCTCGTTCCCCAGCTAAAATTGGTCTGAAAGAGAATATTGAATCTTGTCTGTTTTGTGTGAATTTCTATCAAAAGAAAGTCAAGTCAATTTAGTGTTCTTTTTCCTCTTCTGTTTAGGGTAATTTGCATGTGCTTCAGCTTAATTCCAGTTCCATTGCTTTGCTTAAAATGTCAATGCAACAGTTTCACCTCATTAAAGGATAAACTCTAATAGATTGCCCACAATTTTAATATTACCGGAACAGAACCTTACGAACAAAGTGATGGACACCTTTGCACAGAGGGTCTACTGCCAGGCAATCAAAAACAAGGCTACAAGAAATGACAAAGATAGTATCAACTACACTATTATATCTCTGAAGAAATGCTGGGCTGGATACTCCGGTTCCCCAGTGTGTTTCTTGGCAGTACACCATTCGCTGGTGGCGGGATTTTATACACCCACCGTTTGCCAATGGGATTTCCCATTGTAGCCACCCCATGCCATTGGGAAACCCACTGGTGGAGTGCATTGCCGGAGGGAACAGGGAATCACAACGGTCGGAGAACTATGGCCGTTACGTTATTTGGCAACTCTTGGAATACATGGCAGCCATTGCACCTCAAATGTTATTGAGTTTCAGGCATTTTGGTATGTTAATACATTGCTATTTTTTGCTCCCCTTACAATAAATATCTATGGATCTGTTTGCTGACTTTCTGTAGCATATATCTGAATTTAGTGCAATTTTCCCAGTAGCATGTTCTGTCGTGTGGTAGATGGAAACTCAATGTTATTAGCAATTTTGTCAGCTTGGCTGGAACCGCATTAGTTAATTCAGCAAATCATTATAATTGTTTCTCTGCGATCCAAAGGTACCATAAAACCCAACAAGTTTGCTGTTTTCCCTGCAGTTCCAGGTATAATTGATTGTACACCTGAGGGACGATGAGCGAACTTATTCAGCAAATTTGCTTACCACACAGGATTCAGTGAGCATGCAGGCAATTTGTGAATGTTCAGGATGTCAACAGCCATATGTTTGTTTCTTATCCAAGAGAAGATCATGGCTCATTAATTTTGCCGTAATAATTTTCTGAATTTTATTTTTAATCTTTCAGATTTGGAAACCTTTGTGATTTGCACCTGCAACATGCCCATATATATGAGCAGTTGCGTTAATTTTGTGGAAATATTTTCTGACTCTCTCCAAGGGTTTTCTTTTTTCAAATTTACTGTACTTATGAACTGAGGCCGAATTTCTTTACTCAACAATTTTCCTCCGAGTTTCACTCAGCAATGAATTATATCAAACACAGCAGCCGGAACTGGTCATAGGGCTTCTGCTCTGCTGCCGCAACATTGGCAAAAATTGTATTTGCGGCTAAATGTTTTCTAATGCAATGCAAAGCAGGTGAAATCTCAAAGAGCTTGTTCCTCACCCATAATTTTATATTTTACAATAGGGTCTTCATATTGTTACCAGTATACATTCTTGTGGCCGTCACCGGTATCTTACGTTAATTGCTTCACTTAGCGAGGCTCTGCGAGATTCATGCCACAGATGACTGTCACGCCGGCTGATTCGCCAGGACTGCGCTTACCAGCCCCCGCTAACAAGGGGGAGCTGCCCTTAAACCGATCCCGCAGAGCAACCGCCACACAGCGTGTAGCCATGTGACCCAGGAGGCCAACTCCAAGATTCAGAGATGCAGACCTGGCCAGACTGTTGGATGTGGTGTTCTGGAGCCAGGACACTCCAAGGGGCTCGGTGGGTCAGCCACGGGGCTGCAGTGCTGCCTGGGAGGAAGGGCAGCTGCCGTCAGTACGGGGAACGTGACCAGGAGGATCGCTCCACACAGTGCCGCAAAAAGCTAAGACGACTTCCATCTGTCCCCCCCCCCCCACAATGGATGACCATGCGCCTGGCAGTGCCCCAGCCCAACACCATGCCACGTCCCACCCACCCGGAGCATGAACGTGTGCTGTCCATGATGCCCTCTGTGTCCCCGCAAGAGTAAGTGGCCATAACAGACAGGAGAGAGCCTAGATGGGCAGAGGTGTGCCGGAGTCCTCAACCCCTAAGAAGAATGGGCCCAGGAGGTCGTGGGATAGCCGATCGGTCAGTTTCGTCGAGATTGACCTGTGCCACAGAGGTCAGTAACCACCGGCCCTCACCAAGATAATTTGTCACATGTGAGTTGTCCATGTAAGCATGTTGATCCTTCCCCCCACTGACCACATGTCCATTCTCCCACAGGATCTCCATCCGATGGCGCCAGCCCATCCGGCGTGGAACCCCCCATAACTCCCAAGAGAAGTATGCTCCAAGGATGCCACCATAATAGTTGCATCACAGCTGTCATTCCCACCCTCCCCCAGCACAGAGACACATGTTGATCGGTGAAAGTAGTGGACAGCTTTCTGGGGCACATTCTGGTGAGCACCACACAGTTGCAGATGCACATCAGGTGAAGGCAAGAACATCCAGGCGAGACAGCAGTCAGAGTTCTGCTGGATCCCAGGATATGGCTGGGTCCCAGTCAGATTATCATCATAGAATTTACAGTGCCAGAAGGAGGCCATTTGGCCCATCGAGTCTGCACCGGCTCTTGGAAAGAGCTCCTACCCAAGGTCAACACCTCCACCCCATCCCCATAACCCAGTAACCCCATCCAACACTAAAGGCAATTTTGGACACTAAGGGCAATTTATCATGGCCAATCCACCTAACCTGCACATCTTTGGACTGTGGGAGGAAACCGGAGCACCCGGAGGAAACCCACGCACACACGGGGAGGATGTGCAGACTCCGCACAGACAGTGACCCAAGCCGGAATCGAACCTGGGACCCTGGAGTTGTGAAGCAATTGTGCTATCCACAATGCTACCGTGCTGCCCATGTTCATCCTCTGGACCAGGTTTACCCAGAGCTAATGCAGTCGATACGGCGCGGCAGAGAGATTCAGTGGGGGGTATTAGCATCACTCTAGCAGGTCCACAGACGACTGGAGGAGTCCCAAATACTGCTGGCGCAGGAGATAGCGCTGGAAATGCATGGCACCGAGGCCAACACTGCTAGGATGGTGACCACAGTGGATGGGTTGGAAATTGGGGCATCATTCCTGATAGGTGTCTTGTTGCTGCTTCTTGGCACTCTGCCCTGGTAGCAAAAGTGTGAGCCCGAGAGAGTGGAAAGAGGGTTAAGGATGAGGTGAGTGAAACAAAGAGCAAAGAGGATACAGAGGCTGACTGAATAGCTGCAATGGGAAAAGATAGAGAGAGTGTAGGAAAGGGAGATGGAAGGAAAAGTAATGGGTAATTGTGAAGTAGTCAAGGAGAGACATATGAACGGGACAAGGGTCTACAAAGGAATTGTTTTTGGCCACATTTCTTTGGAACCTCCATGGTAGCACAGTTGTTAGCTCCTGTTGCTTCACAGCGCCAAGGACCCAGGTTTGATACTCGACTTGGGTCACTGTCTGTGCGGAGTCTGTACGTTCTCCCCGTGTGTGCATGGGTTTCCTCCGGGTGCTCCGGTTTCCTCCCACAGTCCGAAGATGTGCAGGTTAGGTGAATTGAATATTCTGAATTCTCCCTCAATGTACCCAAACAGGTGCCGGAGTGTGTCAGCTCGGGGATTTTCAAAATAACTTCATTACAGTGTTAATGTAAGCCTAGTTGTGACACGAATAATTGTTATTATTAGATGGTAGCCTCTTTCACTGTCTCAACATACTGCACTATCACCAGCTTCTTCCACTCAGAAGAAAAGTAGAAAAAGAGCAAAAGAAACATGGGCGGGATTCTCCGATCCCCCCGCCGGGTTGGAGAATCGCCTGGGGCCGGAGTCAATCCCGCCCCCGCCATGTCCCGAATTCTCCGTGTCCCGAGATTCGGCGGGGGCGGGAATCGCATCGCGCCGGTCAGCGGACCCCCCGCGGCGATTCTCCAGCCTGCGATGGGCCGAAGACCCACCGCTGACAGGCCTATCCCGCCGGCGTGGATTAAACCACCTACCTGACCAGCGGGATTGGCGGCACGGGCGGGCTCCGGGGTCCTGAGGAGGGGGGGGGGAGCGCAGGGCGATCTGACCCCGGGGGGTGGGGTGCCCCTTCGGTGGCCTGGCCCGCAATTGAGGCCCACCGATTTTTCTACCGCCTTCACCATGGTCTTTACCATGGCGGAGGCGGAAGAGACCCCCTCTCTGCTCATGCGCCGGTATGAATTCAGCAGCCGCTGACGCTCTGGCGCATGCGCGGACTTACGCCCGCCGGCAAAGTCCTTTTGGCCCCGGCTGGCGTGGCGCCAAAGGCCATTCGCGCCAGCCGGCGGAGTGGGAACCACCCCGGCGCGGGCCTAGCCCCTCAATGTGAGGGCTTGGCCCCTAAAGGTGCGGAGAATTCCGCACATTTGGGGTGGCCCGACGCCGGAGTGGTTCACGCCACTCCAACACGCCGGGACCCCCCGCCCCGCCGGGTAGGGGAGAATCCCGGCCCATACTCTCTTTGAGATGTAGTGAAATAAGAGAAAGGGACAAAGAAGAAGGAGCGACAGGGAGAGAACTACTAACATTCACACAGACAAGGCAGGTAAGGGACTAACCAGATTCCTCAATTTACTGTGAGCAAAGAGGCAGGAGATTGAATAGCATTAGATGAATTACAGGAAAAAAGTTAATCCAATATATTATGCTTGGGCAATCAGAGAAAAATGATGATTCAAGCATGCAATTATGTAATTTGTAATCCCATATCAATTACTAAATATGCAATTATTTCTCAAAATAACTAACTCATGACTGGGGTGCTGACATCACATATCAGTCATCAGTGGAAAAGGAATAGATCAGCTAATCGTGCAAAGTTTTAAATCCTTTGTGAAACTTATTATTATGCAGTTATGAATGTTGCTATGTACATTTTCAAGGGAAATTATCAACATAAAAAATGGAAATCGTTTTCTCATTGTCTCTCCCCAGACACATGTTATTTGCATTTAATTCATTAGTTTTAAGGATTGAACACTGCACAGAGATAATTCAAAACAACATATGGATATCAGTCTCGTTGTGCCCCTTCCCTGGGACAATTACCAATTATTCTCCTCGGCCTGAATTGTGCGCTCGTTGAGCGCATGTGATTGGTGGACCAAAGAGTGGTCGTGTTGTCCACTTCTGCCCGAGAACATCGTAATGAAGCAATTTCACGTTGGCTGACCAATTGGGGGTTGACCAACATGAAACACGCTCAGCTGCTGGTATGGGGTGGGATTGAGGCTGGCGCTGGGTGGAATGCAGAGTAGGGAATAAAAGGAGCACAGCCGGTCAATGAAGGCTGCCAGGAATTGGGGAGAAGACTAACTGAGCTGTCAACCAGAAATTGGCAATTTGCTGTAAGTGATAGTTCCAGTTCCCGTGAGCGTGGCAGGTGGGCTGGCCATGCTGGCGGGCACTCAGCCCCACGGTTCTCAGATGGCAGTCTGCACGCTCTAGTGGAGGAAGTGAGTGCCCAGCATGGAGCACTGATGTTGCAGGATGTCAAGAGGAGGCCACTCCGCCAATGAGGAAGCCCTGGGCAGAGGTGTCTACATGGAGCGGACATGATGTGATACACAGTGCATGTATTCATTGTGCGAAATGGTTCAGTAATCATCTGCGATCTGCAAAGGTGGGTATCTAATTGTCATGGAGCTGAGTATAGATACCTTGGAGGTTGTGCGTAAGTAGTGCTGCTCGGTTAGTGCCAAAGGAAACATTTCTCTGTGCATGCCAAGGATGAGAGGTTTGGCCCCTCATTTTGTGTGTATGGAATGGCGAGGAGTCCCATTCTGATATTCCCTTTAAGCGATGGAGGCTGGAATCATGTAGCAGGTAATGGCTGGACTAATTAATGCACTTGCTCACATTCAGGAGAAGAGAAGCCATAATCTGGTGGAGTGCACAAAAATGGGTGATGAAATGCTCAACATCCTGATCTTGTCCATCTTTGAGATGGATGCCTTGGCCCTGGAAGGTGAGCAGGCAGCAAGAAGATCAGGTGTCGGAGAGGCAGGGGTGCTGGAGTGTTAGAGGATGGTAAGAGTTCAGTGGAAAATGAGAGACTGGTGGAATGTTCAGGAAGGGCTGAGCTGTGGTATCTTCAGTGAGAAGGACAAATCCAGAGTCCCCAAAGTTTGGCCACTCACGGTGCGTCAATGAAGCATGTGTCCATTGAGGCAAGCTACCGTTGTGTTTGCAGATACTTGGTGAGAATGTTCTAAATGGCAAAATCTATTTCTCCCACAGAAGTGCCATCCTCGGGACATACTGCTGACCCTAAGGAGCCCCCATTGACACCCAAGGAAGAACGGCCAAGCAGTGCATTCACATCCTACAAGCTGCCTGCACCAAGCACTATCATAGATACAAGTACATTGGTGGACTATAGCACATCAGCTCAGTGTGGAGTGCATTATGGTGAGGGCACATCTTACTCACTGGAGGAACTGATTGAGGCAGAGGGTTCCCAGTGTGGAGAGAGCGGCTGGTGATCAGCCTCATGATGAGTCCCAGGCAGATGATAAGCCCCTGGATTCATCCATCAAGTGGCAGATGCTGAGTGTCCAGTGGAATGCAAAGCAAGACCTGGTGGTGATCCCTTAGGATCTGCCTTCCATAACCTCTGTCATGGAGGTGTCCATGCAAAGCCTGAGCACTGTGTTGACCATGAGCATCGAGCTCACAGCTTCTTCCATTGAGACAGTGATGACTCTCATGGAGAGGCTACTCCAGGAGCAATCTACCTCTAGGCAAAGCACTCACAACTGTAGGTTTAAGGCACTACGAGCACTGGATGAATTTTCACGGGTGACATTAATTCATTCCATGAAAATTTTGTTTTGTGCCTGTGTTACTGTGCCAACCATTTTATGTTCTGTTTCTTGTTTACAAGTCTGCTAAAGATAAATATGTATTGTTTTACAATGACCAGAATATGCTTCATATTTTCCATAGGTGCAGACTTCATCAGTGCGTTATATAGAACATATAGAACAGTACAGCACAGAACAGGCCCTTCGGCCCTCAATGTTGTGCCGAGCCATGATCACCCTACTCAAACCCACGTATCCACCCTATACCCGTAACCCAACAACCCCCCCCCTTAACCTTACTTTTTTATTAGGACACTACGGGCAATTTAGCATGGCCAATCCACCTAACCCGCACATCTTTGGACTGTGGGAGGAAACCGGAGCACCCGGAGGAAACCCACGCACACAGGGGGAGGACGTGCAGACTCCACACAGACAGTGACCCAGCCGGGAATCGAACCTGGGACCCTGGAGCTGTGAAGCATTTATGCTAACCACCATGCTACCCTGTTATGTTCGATGGCAGGGCCAGAAAGCATTATGCAGGGATTGTGAGGTGATATTGGGATCATTTGTGTGGAGGAGACGGCGCCCTTGGACTGAGATGGAAGCCAACCCCTGGCACCCTAGCTGGAGGAATGTTGAAGTAATGCCTCCTTGCTGTCCCCGCCTGCTTGAATGTTCATCAAGGCTTCCTCCTCATTCTCAACATCTGGCTGCGTGGGCCAATCACCAGATCCCTGTGTGGAGTCTTCCTCTGAGGTATCAGTATCCTGCTCAGTACCCTCACCCTCGATGGGATCCCCCCTGGTCAGAGCCAGATTTGGAACCTGGGGTTGTCCCCAAATGTATGCATCATGGGAGATGCCAGGTTACCTCACACTGACTTGCTGAATCTGAGTGTTGTGGTCACAAACTATCTGTACCTTCATGTGTGATAACCCGTCCTGTTCATCAAAGTGCCGGCTGATCCACCAGCAGCTTGATGGACACATGGGTGCAATCTCTGGCACCCTGGATGCGCGGGAAGCCAGACATATTTCCTACATTACAATACAATAGTGACTGCATTTCAAAACTACTTTTGGCTGTAAAGTGCTTTGGGATGAGAATGTTTAAAACTGATCTTTGAAGGCAGTGCATTTTCAACACGAATGGATAGCAAATTAATAAAATGTATATCATTGATTAATTTAGGATTACCCGAGGATAAGATACAGTTTCTATTTTGGCATGTGACACCCTCATGTTCTGCACTTGGCCATAAATCCCCTGGCTGGCTCAGCCTGGCTGGCTTGATCCGTTCTGTATTGGATGAATGCACAGACTTATCTGAACAGAGCATTAGTTATGAGCTTGATGAAGTTGTGGACAGTTGATTGGGACAGCTCGCTCAATCGCTGCCGGTACACTCCAGCAGCTGGATTGTGGTGTCTTCTTCAGGTCCATCCTGCTTTCCCTCCCTTCTGGTCCTACACCTCCTGTTCCTGTGCATCTCCTTCCAAAGATTTCTCCTTGCGATGCTGCCTACGGATACCTAACCTTCTCTCCCTTCGGCCCCTCTCCTTCTCAGAGGAGCCGATTCTACCAGTGGTACAATCAGCTGTGTTGCCGATGTCACAGCCCCATTCACTAAAGGCTGCAATGGGCAAAATTGCTCCAACAGAACAAAAAGCTTTCTCAGAACAAGGTTAACAAAGCTAGTACCTCACAAGAAAGCAAAGGAAAAGGTCTGAAACCTCAAGCCTTAAGCAACAGCAAACTTTCAACTGAATTCCTAGCTACTCACACAGCTCAAGCTCCAGTCCCCATTAATCCCACCATTGGATGCGAAAAGTGAAAAACAGTGATGGCTGCCGCTGGTGTTGCACATGCGGCAACTTAAAAATCACTCGGACAACGTTAAATTACAGTCAATTGGACTTTTACTACCTCTAACTGGCTGCTTAATTGCTTGTGGCACGCATTAACTCCCTCTCACAAGTGTACAACGCCATTAGTACACATGCCAGACATCTTCTATCGCCACATCATGTGCTTCAGGACCGGGCATGTACCTCTCCATACTAAAATTATGACCCTCGTCCAATAACTTAGAATTCATACTACGTGGAAACTACATGCAGCCTGATTTACAGCTTCACTCAGTTCACTCAGACCCCCCCCCCCCCCCCCCCCCCCCCGCGTGAGTTGAGTGATTCACACTGGCGGGACTGGCCAAATAATTGGTGGCCGCTCAGCCCATCGGGGCCCGGAGAACTGCTGGGGGGGCGCTGCCAACAGCCCCCGACCGGCGTGGCAGGAATCCCGCCCCCGCCTGAAAAACAACGCTGGAGAATACGGCAGCTGGCGGCGGGGCGGGATTCGCGCTGCCCCCCCCGGGGATTATCTGACCTGGCGGGGGTCGGAGAATCCCGCCCCTGATGTCTGACTGTAATGGGCCAACATTTGCCTTTGCTAATCTTTTCCATTTTAAATATCTGTGGAAACTTGTACAATCCATTTTTATGTTTCCCACTAGTTTACGCTTATATCCATTTTTCCCTTTCTTCATCAGCTTCTTTGTCCTCATTTGCTGGATTCTGACACACACCCAGTCCTCAGGTAATAATAATAATAATAATCTTTATTATCACAAGTTGGCTTACATTAACACCGCAGTTAGTTACTGTAGTTACTGTGAAAAGCCCCTAGTTGCCACAGTCCTGCGCCTGATCGTGTACACAGAGGGGGAATTCAGGATTACTGAGCTTTGACAAAGAGTTATCCAGACTCGAAACATTAGCTCCTTTCACTCTCCACAGATGCTGTCAGACCTGCTGAGATTGTCCAGTATTTTCCTTTTTTGTCAAAGGTTTAATCCTTATTTTGACAACTTGTTAAGGCTCTTCCTTTGATCTAATATAATTTTTAACTTCTGTCTAATTGGACCATTTAAATTTAATTATCAAGTCACAAGTGGGTTCAGGGCCTGGAATTTATCTGGACGTCACATATCTGACCCAACATTGAAAACCTGGCACAGCGGATATAGAATCATAGAATCACGACAGTGCAGAAGGAGGTCTTTCTGCCCATCAAGTCTGCACTGACCCTCTGAAGGAGTATACTACCTAGGCCCAGTTCAATCCCCCACCCTATCCCTGCAATCTCACCTGGAGGCAATTTTGCATGGTCAATCCACCTTACCTGCGCAACTTTGGACTGTGGGAGGAAACCGGAGCTCCTGGAGGAAACCCACACAGACACGGGAAGAATGTGCAAACTCCGCACGGACCGTCACCCGAGGTTGAAATCGAACCCAAGTCCCTGGCGCTGTGAGGCAGCAGTGCTAACCACTGTGCCATCATGTCACCCCGTCCCGATATGAATAAGCAGGTTTTTTTCAGGTTTACAGGCTGTGACTAGAGAGGTGACACAGGGCTCGCTCTTGGACCACAGCTATTTACAATCAATGTCAATCACTTGCGTGAGGAGAAGTCTGCTCTCTATCAAAACCAGGGAAAGGTCAGCTGTGAGGAAAGGAAGAAGCTGTAAAGGGATAAAGCCAGGTTAAGTAGGTAAGAACAAGACGGATGAGAAATAACGTGGAGAAATGCAAAGTTGTCACTTTGGGCTTTAAGTAATAATTAGAGATGGCGAAGTCCTCTCGGAGGTGGGCATCACCTGCCCATGGTGCCAGCGGCAGAGTCAGATGGCACCCATGTTGGGGATGCTGCTGTCATGCAGATTAGAGCAGGCAGCTTCCTGGAAAGGCCATAGTGATGGGAAGGTGGTGGATAGTGGGGGCCTTGCATGACAAAGTAAGGACCAGTGATCATGCTGTCAATAGTTTCAAGCACTCATGGATCTCTCTCCCATACAACTGCAGGGAGATTTATTTGTTCCTGAGGTCAACCCGCCAGCTATGCTCTGGCATGCAAAAGACTGTCTGAGCATGCAGACAAAACAATTGAGGATTGCATTTGAGAATAGAGAGGCACTCAAAAAAATCTCCCAGTGTATTTAAGGGGCAATTAATTAGCAGCAAGAATATTCTCCGTTTCCTCACACATTTACCTTATCCTTACCGTAACCCCTCCCACCATTCTCAAACCTTCCCCCACCACATCTTTGAACATTCAGTATTGTTCCAGAGACTCCTTAGACTTTGGTCTGTCATTTTCAAGGTCCTCAGCACAGTTAGCCCTGATGCAAAGCGCCATTCGCAACCATGAAGCTCAGACATAATTGTTTCTGAAATCTGAACCGACAAAATGAATCAATAGAAGTTACTGTTTCAAGCACTCAAATGGAAAAATTACCTGAGGTTTTTTTCTGAAAATAAACTAATGAAAAATTAGTCCACGTGGTTTCTGAGTACCAAAAGCAAATAAGACATTTTCTTTTGAGGAGAAGAATATTGAACGTTAACAAAAACTGTCAGCCCAAAAAACACTGCTCTTTCAATTTGGGATAATTTTGAAATTCTAAAATGGCAGGCACAACTTATTTTTTGAGACAGAAAACATCATTGAATCGGTAACCTTAAAATATATAACAGACAAACGAAATGCATGCGCGTCTGGAATCAAATGGCATTGTTTGATACCTGTTCTAAAGATATGATGGATAGATAGTGTTGGAAAGTAAAGTTTCTCCAGGGTTCATGAATGAGATAGGATGGTATTTAATGGGATGTGAAAAATAGAACAGGAAAATGTCACTGAGCTGGAAGATACAGAAAAAAATCATATCACCAATTGTGAATTGTTCTGTCATCATTTTCTGAGTTGAATTGGAATAAATCACCTGGACATAATTTAATCAAAGCTTACAATGTGGCATCCAAATTCATTCTCGCATTCTAATGGAAGTCAGGAATCTGCAGATAAGAATTCAAAAGTGATAGTTTTCTCCTGGAGGTATGTGCGTCCTTGCCTTTGAACCTTTTCAGTCAATGGTAACGTGCGTTTGGCCACTACATGAGACATCACGGTCACAACAAGGCCTTGAGCAGAGAATTCCAGGGACACACTGATATTTTGATTGCATCACCTGAGTGTTGACGAATGACTTGCAGTAGATTACATGTCATAAATTGCCCTTAGGGTCCAAAAAAGATGTGTAAGTTAGGTTAAGAGGTTGTTGGGATAGGATAGGTAAGTGGATTTGGATGGAGTACTCTTTTAGAGGGTCGGTGCAAACTTGATGGACCACATGGCTTCCTTCTGCACTGTAGGGACTCTATGCTTCTCTGACAATTATGGAATCAGAGAATCGTAGAATATCTATAGTGCAGAAAGAGGCCAGTTGGCCCATCAAGTCTGCAACAACACTTTGAAAGACCACCCTACCGAGGCCCAATCCCCCGCCCTGTAACCACACCATAAGGGGCAATTTAACATGGCCAATCCACCTAACCTGTACATCTTTGGACAGTTGGAGGAAACCGGAGCACTAGGTGGAAACCCAGACAGGCACAGGGAATGAAATAACTTTTTTAATCATCCAGGCATTGAGACGTACTCTCTGAAGAAACTGACCTTGAAACAATCAAGAGTCAAACATATTATTAACTGTCAGCGAGATATGGAATTTGAAATATGACAGTTGAGGAGAAATAATACTGAGCAAGATCTATCCACAAGATGAATACTGGGAATGGAAGAGCTGGAGAATCTCTTCAGTCAATCCATGATCTGTTATTTGAATGTTATTGAGTGAGGTGACAAGGGTTACAGCATTACAGAACTAAGGTAAACCTCTCTCTGGAGATTGATGCCCTTAAAGATGTCACACCATTTCAACATCCTAGACCATCTTTGTCCTTAAAACTTATATTGGCCAGAGAAAGAACATCCATCTTACAGATCCTTTTGATTAAGATGACATAGAATAACTGATTAAGAGAGAAGGCAATTAAGCAGTCAGGTGAGTATGAGCAGTGGGAAACTTTATAATGCGGGACAAATCCATGACTGAGAATCGTAGTTACGTTACTGATGTTGGTACAAGCCTTAATAGTGTTCACTGTAGTCATTATTAACTGTTACTTGAAAAGATTGTTCAAGATATTACTATACTTTTGAACGGCTGTGAGGCTACCTGCCTCTACTTTCCTCCCAGGCAGTGTATTCCAAACTCCCTCCACACTCGAGGTGAAAACATTTTGCTTCAAATCCCCTCTAAACCTCCTGCCTTTCACCTTAAAATTATTCCCCCTAATTATTGATTCTTCAGATAAGGGGAACAGCTGCTTCCTATCCACCCTGTCCACACTCTTCATTATCTTATACACCTCAACCAGGTTCCCCCTCTCAGACTCCTCTGCTCTAAAGTAAACAACCCAAACCTATTCAGTCTCTCTACATAAAATGATCCGTCCCAGTCAACATCTGGTGAAACTCCTCTGCACCCTCTCCAGTGCAATCATATCTTCCCCTGCTTTCCTGGCACTGGGTGTTTTCTGGGTGCTGCAGCCCGTTGCTACTGGAGTTGATGCTCCTCCAGATAGGGACAATAGCCAGCTCCACTGGCTCCAGACTGATATCGTTCGGTTAGCTGCAAGCGATGAGAGAGACAAACAGTCAAGCTCGAGTTGGGCCTGCTTAACAGCAGTACCTCCACTGACCATTTGTCTCCCTAAAATGGAAGCAGCCAATCCCACACGTCGGGGGGGGGGCGCGGGGGGATCTGGCCCCGGCAGGTGCCCCCACGGTGACCTGGCCCGCGATCGGGGCCCACCGATCCGCGAACGAGCCTGTGTCTTGGGGGTACTCTATTCGTCCGCATCGGCTGCTGGGGCCCGCCGCGATAGCCGACGTGGAGGTGATCCCCCCTGCACAAGCGCTGGGATGATGCCAGCACGCGCTGGCGCTCCCGCGCATGCGGCAACTTGCGCCGGGTAGCAGAGGCCCTTTGGCGCCGGTTTGCATGGCGCCAAGCCCCTTACATGCCAGTCGGCGAGGCGCAAACCACTCTGGCGCCGGCCTAGCCCCTGAAGGTGCGGGGATGGCCCAACGGCGGAGTGGTTCGTGCCACTCCTTTGTGCCAGAGTTG
The DNA here is from genome assembly GCF_902713615.1 of Scyliorhinus canicula. Classification (NCBI taxonomy): domain Eukaryota; kingdom Metazoa; phylum Chordata; class Chondrichthyes; order Carcharhiniformes; family Scyliorhinidae; genus Scyliorhinus; species Scyliorhinus canicula. The sequence continues at coordinate 133,312,832 of NC_052159.1, read as the reverse complement.
CCCGCCCCGCCGGTTCGCTGAGAATCCCGCCCCTTATCAGGAGTCTAATGCTCAATCACATCATAGGTACTATTCCACCTCCATTGAATGACTAGCCCCAGACTGTGTCCCTACCCAATCTGGGTAGCCTTTACCCTACTGTCATTTTCTCCCCTCCCTACTTCTCACTATCACTGGAGGTTTTGATAGAAGGTTCCTGTGCTCACCCATCCATCATGGGCAGCATGATGGTGTCAGCATTGGGGGCTAATGGATCCTTAATGACAGCGTGGGATTCCAGCACATAAACAAACACAGTCCCTCTGGATCCTTGGTACTCAAGCGTTTATCCTTGAACCCTGTGTTTTAAGCCCATTCCTTGATTTTGAACAATTTTGAGTTCCACCAATTAAACTAAATTAAACAAATTGAGGGACAAACTAAAAGAGGCCTTAGAGGTCATTAAAGAGGCATGGCACTGAAAAAAAAACAAGTGCAAATTAAACTGAAAAACTGAAACCAAAAGGTAACTAAAAGGGTCAGTAAAGCACCCCAGACCCTGCGGTGGCCACTGAGCACCAAAGGCCTCGATAGTGCCATGTGGACACCGCATGTCATCTCTCCAGGGACACTCGGCCATGCATGATGCTGCAGAAGAGGGGCAGACAGTCAGGTTGGATGACCCCTGTCATAATATCCTCTCATGTATATAATGAGATGTAGATAGGCAGTGATTGACACACAGGATGAGCAATGGACACACAACCCAGAACAACCAATCACCCTACAGGACACCACCACTACAAAGCCCACAGGGCATTAAGACTCCCTCTCTCTCAGGACCCAGATACTGAGACAGTCAGAGTGCACAAGTTAGTGGGCACTACTGCCATGTGGTAGCTAGTAAGTCTGGTCGAGCCAGTAAGAGGTCATCAGTAGGATTAGTAGAGTGTCAACCCACAGCTGAACATGTACAGCAGTCCATAGTTTAAATAAAACCGTGTTGGATCATCTCCGGTGTCAGACGTTTGTTTCTAGCTTCCCTGCATCCAGTAGCAGTCAACGTCGAACCAACCTGCCTAACACATCAACCCCCTCAGTCACCATTGCCTGGACCTGTTGATGGTGAGTTTTGCCAGGCATAGGAGCAGGTTTTCCTTGACTTTGCGACTAGGGACAGCTGACAGTGTTAAGGGTTAACTCCTGCTGGCCAATTAGTTTGTCAAGCAATTGCTTTCTGCTTTAGGGATAGGCAAAACTAATAGGCACCCTTCTTACTCAGCCTGCATAATTCCGAAATCTCATTACTGTCAGGCCTTTGCACTTAACACACCTGGGCAGCCACTCCACCTTCCCCCTCTCTGAAGCTTGACAGCGCTCTGTGTCCCCTAGGACTCCCTGATGCTAGGTGGAGAGTGATGCTTCCCTCCTTCCATGGTGTCGAGTTCCTGTTTTTAAAAGCTGTGGTAATTTGTGCCCACTTTACATCATGCCTGGTGAGTAAGAACATTCAATGAGGTCTGCAGATGTGGGGTTAGCCTCGCAAAATAGATTATAATGGATTCAAACTAATGCAAATCCGGTTTGTTCCCTTCTTGGGCGTGAACCTGATCATGTCGTCAGGCAGGTCTGGGAAGATTTCTGAAATCTCGCCGGTGCAAATCCAATTTTGGTCTCTTGTGAGATTTCGTGGCCTTTATGGGATTTGCTTCTGGGCCTGCTAAATCCTGCCCAATGTTCCTAATTTTGCGGTTCTCCGCTCCTTTTCTTTATCCTCTCAGTTCTGCAACTTGGCACAGCAGAGAGTAGATCATAATTATTTTGACAGTCTTTTATGGGTTCTCGACACTGAAACTTTACGTTAGCAACCCATTAATCAACTTTCCCGTGATTCTTGTTGAGGTATACGCCTGATTATACTTGCAGTCCACTGCCATTTGGATCTTTCTGAATGCAGTTACTAGCCATGGCTGCAGAGGCTAACAGCCACCTATGCAGAGTTTATGAGCATTAGATACAGGAGGTATGATGTAAACACGGTGCTCCTGCCACCACTAGAAGCGCCACAGGAACAGTAATGCAATGTGCACTCGACCCACACTGTGGCTACCACGCACAAGGAATTGCTCCTGACAGACACAGCAGGATGAAATTTTCCCATATCTGAATTACTACATGAAATCCAGTTTCGTAAAGCTGTCTATTTACAGTGAGTGTGCTCAAGTGTTGTGATTGTTAATGGATGTAAGATTAAAGCTATGCAATGATATTAAACTATAGCTATGCATCTCTGAAGGGATGAAACACCCCGCGCAGAACAGCAATTAACTTGCCACAATACATAATAAATCACATCATGAAAATAAATAAAAGAAATGAGTTTATTGCAGTGCTACTTTCCCCCCAGCATGTGAAGGATCTGTGCAGGGAATCCATCATACCCCACGTAGCTCAGCGGGATAATAATTGGGCTCATAATCCCATGAGCTTTGTTTTGAACGCTACACAAGATAATACATTTCTTATTAAGTATTTTATGACAAATACTTTTTTTTTACTGAATTTTAAAGATTACAATCAATTTGCCACAGTCTCTGTGTTCATTGGATGTTCGAAATCTCATTTACTGCAATTTCCTGATTACATACCTTTATCAATACCTCAGGGTAATATCCTAGACCAAACTATCTTCAGCTGCTTCATCAATGACCTCTCCTACATCATAAGATGCTTGCTGATGACTGCACCAATGATCAGTACCATTTAAGACTCCTTAGAAACTTAAGCCATCTCTGTCCATATACAGTAAGAGCTGAACATCATTCAAGCTTTGGTTAATAAATGACAAGTAACATCTACACCGCACTTGCACCAGGCAATGAGTATTTCCAACAAAACAGAAACTAACCATCTGCCCCTTGACATTTAATGGCATCACCATTCTTGAGTCCTCTGCAGCAAATAACTCACCTCTTGACTCCCCAAAATGTGTCCATCATCTACGTGGCTCAGGTCAGGAATGTGATGGAAGGATAGGCTTGCAGACCACAAACAAACAAGAGCTTTATTGGAAAGGTGTTTTCTCGCAGGCTGCTAGAATAGACTGACTGTTCGCCTGCCGAAAATGCCGATGACATCATAAGTATGACACGTGATCAAACTCTTCAAGTGACCTTGTTCCAACTCGAACAAACATGAATAAAAATACTTTGTTTCCCCCTTTACAACAGAGGTTCCTGCAATGAAACACAAGGTAAGGTTACCAATCAACATTTACAATATGAATAATTAACAAACACAACCGTTAATAAGATAAACATTTTGGAGGACATCGATTCCTGTGTGGTTGGTGGCAAACCTTTAGCACCTGCTTTTTCGTGTTGACTGTAATCTTTGTTTTTGGTTGTCATCCATTTTGCCTCAACCAGAGTCGGAATCAAGTTTGCAGGTTGACCCGGTGTTGAAATGTCTTCAACTGAGGCACTGTCTTTCACAATTGTTTCTGGTATTGTCAGGTTCTCAAGAATGCCTTCACTTGGCACAGTTTGTTGCGAACTCTTAAGTTGACTCTGCCTCTGGCAAACATTTTCTAGTTGCTAGAAGTTGATCAGCGTGTCTCCGCCACACAATATCATCCCAAATTTGAATGGTGTTGGAGACTGGTCCTGTCTGTACCAAGATGACGACAGGTATTCACGTCTTACTGATGGTGATTGCCAATACTTACTGACCTTCCTGAAAAATGTTTAGCCCCGTTCTCACGTCGCAAAACCAGATTCAGCTGCATTTTTAGAGCTTTCATTTCAGAGGCTATGAACGTTCACTCGCACTGCTGAGCGTGGTACACCCAGGATAGATTCTAGCTGGATTAAGGTGGAGCAGGAGATCGTGGCATGTCTCCGTCAGACCCTGTGTCTCTCCCCTTGACATTTAATTCTCGCTGCACTCACCCTCTTGTTTTAAGTCTTGTTTCAGGAATGTACTTCTAACCTCCCCCGTTGAAGCTGTTGCTCCTGAGGATTTCCAAAAGGGTTCGCGAAGGTTTAGGTGAGAAGTGGACCTGCAATATCTCCACTATTTCATCATTAGCTTTTGAGTCTGTTTTTTCTGATTGCTCCAGACTTTGAAAGAGGTTCACTGTGTACCAACGCACCCCCCCCCCCCCCCCCCCCCCCCCCAACACATCGGCCATCGTAGTCAGGATAGTCGGGACTATTATGTCTCCAAACTTTTGTTTGCCTGGACAAAGTATTCAAACCTTTCAGCGTATGAGATCCAGCGCTTGGTGCTTTCATCATACAGACCCATGGTGCCAAAAGCTCACGCCAATTTACTATGGGCAGCCTTGTGTAAGCACAAATATGCCGCAAAGATGGCTCACTTCCACCTTCTCAAGGGCATTTAGGGATGCGCAATAAATGCTGGCCGAGCCAATGCTGCCCACATTCCACAAAAGAGGAAAAGGAACTCACCAGAAGCTTGTTTTACAGATAGAACAGTTGATAAACAATAGGTAGAGTAGATACAAGTGCCGGGATTCTCCGGAATCCCGCTAAAGTGTTGACACCGGCATCAAAATCGGCGCGAGCGAGGCTGGCTTCAACGGGCCTCCAGGCCCAGTCATTCTCCCCTTCCTTGGAGTCTAGTATGGCGCCGGTGTGCTTTGCGCTGCTCCAGCACCAGAAGCTGGCCCGACACAGCCGGCGGGAGTCCGTGCATGCACGCCATGGCCATCTCTGCATGGCGCATGCGCGTGGGTTGCCGTCTCCGTGCTGGCCCCCGGGCAACATGGCAAAGCCCTACAGGGGCCCGTTGCGGAGGAACATAGGCCCCCCCCCAAGGAATGAGCCCACCCGCTGATCGGTAGGCCCCGATTGCAGGCCTGGCCACCGTCGAGGCCCCCCATCCCACCCCCCAGGGTCAGATCCCCCGCCCCCCCACTAGGATGGGCCCCGCAGCCGGAACTCTGAGGCCCCGCTGGGTGGGACCATACGTAAACTACACCGGCGGGTCTTGGCCGAACTCGGCGGGCATTTGGCCCGTCGAGCACAGAGAATCGGCGCGCGGGCCACTTACAATGGACCCCAACCGGCACGGCAGCGACCGCACAGACGCGATTGGCTTCGGAGCAGCGTGGCACAATTCTCGCGTCCCCCACTAATTCCCCGAACCGGCGCGGAATCAGAGAATCCCGCTCAAGAACTTCAAATTGATTAAGCACTGCGCAGTATTGTTAGTCTGTGCGAAGCCAATTTGTTTGTATTAATGCAACAGCCAACAGCGAGACTGGCTAACACTGCACACGTGAAGAAATTGCTCCTGGTGTGGTAAAAATAAGCATAATGTGGTAGTGTGCCCCTATCAGGGGCATATTCTGCAGAGGGTCATGTGACCCGACCAGCCAATTGGGGCAGAGCGCGCAAATCTTGTCGCTGAGCACGGGTTTTCCTCGCCCGTCTAGAAACTGGCATCAAAGCCATCAGTGGCTTCATTATCCTTCTCTGTACATAGAGATTCTGTTAGTAAATAGTTCTTTAGTTGCTCTGCTTGGTGGTCACCGCTCCTTCCAAGATATTACCCACAACCTCCAATGAATTCATCAGGGGTGTATTTGGAAACGTTATTTACTTGTAGCTTGATTTTTCTGGTGGACATTACACCTACATTAACTAAACGCAAGGTCTTCTGCTCATGGGCAACAGATTGATATGAGGAGCCCTTGCCACCACATGCATAATCTTGACTGTACTCTGGATTCTTAGAAGCCCTCAAACTTGATTACACTTCTGCACCGTATTTAGCAGTATTTCAACTTCATCAACCATTGCAAAGGAGACCAAGAGCTGGTTTACATTTGCTGATCCCTGCCTCTTCAGCTCATACAAGATTGTTACTTATTTCAGATGTTTCTTTCGGCTTTTCCAAGCTTGCTGCTGTTTTATTCACCTTATCGTGACACTAACCTTAAATTATAATTTTAAGGTGAAATTGGATTGAAAGTTGAAATTTTATTAGAGGGGTGAGCCACATTGTTGTGACAGTGTGTCTAAACATAGCATGTGTGGCATGGGAGTGCTTGTCACTGACATCAATTGCCTGAAATCATCAGTGCTCCATGTGAAATGAAATGAAATGAAAATCGCTTATTGTCACGAGTAGGCTTCAATGAAGTTACTGTGAAAAGCCCCTAGTCGCCACATTCCGGCGCCTGTTTGGGGAGGCTGTTACGGGAATCGAACCGTGTTGTTGGCCTGCCTCGGTCTGCTTTCAAAGCTAGCGATTTAGCCCAGTGTGCTAGACAGCCCCTGTAGCGTAAGAGGTTAATTTTAACTCTGTGATAAGGTAATGAGACATGGTGTGCATCATTACAGGTCGTGGTGCAATGTCGCATGATCCTCTTGTACACCTTAAGACAAGATGAAAGCAGAGTAAACTCTTTCTTCACAAAGTTAATTTTTTTCCTTCCCTCAGCAGACCCTAAGTCGTCTGTGTGAGCACAAGACCAAGGGGCCAATTTTCACCCATGCTAGCCATCAGCGAGAATGGCAACGCGGGCGCCAAGTCTGGCGAGAATCGGGAAACACTAGCGAGGTTGTGTTTCCCAATTTTCCGTGCCCCTCGCCAGTGAAGTAGGGGGAATCCCACTGATGAAGGTCGGGTACCTCATTTAAATACATCAGCATCTTATTAATGAGCCCTCCACCAGGACTCCCCCCCCCCCCCCCCACCGCACTGTTTATTCATTGGGCGGCGGCATGATTTAAAGCAGGTGCATAAAAGTCAGAATCTGGTGACCTCACCTCCGAAGGGAATATTGGAAGTGCTCACTCAGGTTGCCATCACCCTCCAGGCTGTCAATTGCAGGGGGTCACCAGGAAGGGTGCAGGGGAGCCAGATAAATGCAACTCAGTGCCAGGGGCAGGGGGGTGGCCGTTCAGTCTCGGCATCATGGGGGGGGGAGGGGAGGGGGGGCGTTCAAAGGCCTGAGCGGTCCTTCATGGCTGTGAGCCTCTAGGTTTAAAGGTGTCTGGGGCTGTTGTGCTGGCAGCATTTGCCAGGTCCCCCTTGCTGGGGTTGCCCTTCTAGAGTAGCAACTGGAACGTGGGGGGGTGGGAGCAGGTGAATTCACAGAGTCAGCATAGGGGAAACTGTGAGGTCCCTGGGGCCCTGTGAGATGCATGGGCATGGTGGGGGATTCTGACAAGGGGTGATTTCCAGCTTCATGAGGGCAAACAACCCTCACACAGGGGAAAGGCTGAGCGCAGTCAGAGTGAACCTCCACGCTCAGGCTGCACATTGCACCCTGAAGGCATGAGCTGTCTGGAAGTGCAAGGCCACTGGGTGTGGAGATGAAGCTGTCAAGGATTAATGTATGGGTGGCTGGCTATTCAAGTTGGAAGGTTTGTTTAATCTGCAGCTCATGAGAGCTGGGAGATTGAGGATGAAGGATGAAGCTGACTATAAACTGCAGTTTTCACATGCATCAGGTGTGCTTCACCTGCCACAAGAGGAAGCCAGCTGGCTAATCAGCTCCCTGCCCCTTCCATAATGAGATGCCAATTTAGTCAGCATTGCAATGCATGAGTGTGCCACTGGTTGAGGTCTTATCGTTTTTTAGAATATTTTTTTTAAAATTAGAGTACCTAATTAATTTTTTCCAATTAAGGGGCAATTTAGCGAGTTCAATCCACCTACCCTGTACATCTTTGTGTTGTGGGGGTTAAACCCACACAAACATGGGGAGAATGTACAAACTCCACACGGACAGTGACCCAGAGCCAGGATCGAACCTGGGACCTCGGCGCCGTGAGACTGCAGTGTAAACACTGAGCCACCATGCTGCCCAGAAGCCCCATAGTTAACCCTTTGGTAGCTGAGACCCTAAGTATTGAACTCCAAAGCTAATAGTCACATCTTCATACGATCAGGACGGTGATCTGCAAAATTCTGCTGACATCATTACACATCAAGTGTCACAGATGTTGCCCCCAATGCAAGGCGTTATGGGGAATGCACTCTTCAGTCACCCCTTTCAGGACATGATAGTGGCAGCATCTCATTTCCGCATGAGTTTAGTCCCATTGAATGCAGTCAACTGCCGTCACTCCTCACCCTTGGAGGAGTTATGTGGCCCACTGAGGCTCTCAAGGGTCAAAGCGCTTCATTCAGGTGGAGTAGAGAGAGACAACTGTGGGGAATTAACGATTGTGTGACAGGGAGGGAGTAAGGCTCATTGGAAAGGTGCTCACATAGGGGGAGGGGCATGGGTGCATGCCCCAGATCCTGAGAGGGCTGAGGGTCAGGGCATTGACAGGGCTCCTCATTCCTCACTTCAATGTTCTCTGCCTTTCAGGTTTTGATTCCGAACAATCATGGAACCCGGCGATAATAAAAGCAAATTACTGCGGATGCTGGAATCTGAAACGAAAGAGAAAATGCTGGAAAATCTCAGCAGGTCTGGCAGCATCTGTAGGGAGAGAAAAGAGCTAACGTTTCAAGTCCGATGTCTCTTTGTCAAAGCTGGCGAACTTTGTCAACGCTGGCGATGGAACCAGGCGAGTTGGAAATTAATTTGATTGCTATCGAGCTGGAAATTTAGTTGCTATCAAGCAGCAGCAGTGACCAATGCCCTGCAGAGGAGGGGAGGCAGGGTCTATTTATCTTCAGGGAACAGGGCCACAGACCGTGGACCCTCAGAGGACACACTACCAGTCATGGGTCTACTGCCATGACACTTTCGGCCTCCAGATATCAGAGCCAAAGAAGACAGCATCCGTCCCAGGGTTTGGTGGATCATTTTTCCAGACGATGCAAGAGTTGGCACCACAGGGACTGGGAGGTCACCCATTGCCGGTGGTCCTGAAAGTCTCCGACACTCTGAGTTTATGATCCCAGCAGCTCATTTCAGGGTTGCACGGGTTACCTATGGGGTATCGGCCAGTCTGCCACACACAATGTGCATAAGGCAGACCACCATGCACTGTTTGCGAGGGCCAAAATGTACATCAACTTGGGTTGGGACCAGGTGAGTCAGAATGCCAGGGCCATTGCAAAGCTGGAAAGTCCCAGGTGCAGGGCATCATTGACTGCACCCATGTAGCTAAGCATTCCCCATGGTGGCATGGGGCGCCATTTGTGAACCACAAGGGATACCATTCCCTCAACGTCCAGATCATCTGTGACCACACAATGTGAATTATGCAGGTGTGGCTCCTCGGAAACAAAGAGTACCCACTCAGAAGGTGGGTGATGACAACAGTGCAGAGGCCAAAAAACATCCTCTGAGACTCGCTACAATGAGGCACACGCATCAACATGCGTGCTGGTCAAACAGGCAATTGCACTGCTCAATATGCAGTTCTGGTACCTGGATGGTTGGGGGTGCCCTCCAATACAACCCTCAGACGAGTGCCGCGCACCATAGTGGTCTGCCGTGCTCTGCAAAACCTGTCACTGTAGCGGGGTGAGCAGCTGCATGAAGAGGACATGCAGAGCGCCACGTCTCCTCAGATGAGGAGGATGTCGAGTAGAGCGGCAAGAAGCAACGCGTAGAGGGGGCGGAGGAAAGACCTTGGGTGATGGGCAGGGTCCACATAGGGTGCATGGCTTGGGGTACCCTCATGGCCTCTCGGGTTGGGGACGTGAAAGCCTCTCTCGCCATGGTGTCTTACATCCTCTCACTACTGCGGTGTCTACGGGAGGTCATTGTGATGTTGGAAATGTTCATGGGCAAAGGACTAAAATGATTGGCCAGAAGCTACTGGAGAAAGATGATGATTTACAGTGAGGACAGAGCGATGCTTCTCGTATCCTCTGTGAAATGTCTGACTCCTGCCTCACAGAGCGCTGAGTGCACCTGCCACTGAACGAGGTGTTCTCGGGGCCAAGAGAAGCTGAATGACAAATCTGCGCAGCGAGTGCCTACTCCGAGGACAGTCGGTGTGGTGTGTTTCTCAACCTATTAACAAGAGGGACAGACTTTTTCAGCCAATGGCATCTTCATTACTAGGGATTGGTGACAGGCATGAGAGGACTGCTGTGGGGGATGGGGGAACCTTCCATGGATGGGGCATTGGTTGGGAGGTAACCTTGGGAGAACCGCACCAGCAACGGCGTGGCTTTACATTGTGTTGTCAGTGTAGGAGGTGGGAGAGACACAGTGCTGCCAATCTGTTATATTTCTTTGTTGCCGTAAATAGAAAAGTTATGGAAGTGTCTGATGTGTTGGGTATGCTGGGTCTGCGAGGACTGCGTTTGCCATGGCAGTGAGAGAGACAGGCTACCAACACTTGTAGAAGTACAACTCTATTTTATTTAACTATGAGCTGTTAAACATGCACTGTGGGTTGATACTATGTTAAGTTGACTGGCGACCTGAGGCTAACCTGATCAGACTATACTGCTAGCACATGGGGGATGTTCGTGTTGCTGATCACGGGCTTTGGCTGTCTTAGAGGCTGCATCCCGAGAGAACGGGAAAACTAGTGCCCTCTGGCTTTATAGTGGCCGTGTCCTGTCTGGTGATTGACTGCTGTGTTCAGTGTGTTGATTGGTCATTCAGTGTGTCAGTCAGTGTCTGTCTATGCACCATCATATACTTGTGTGTATATTGTGACAGTGTCCACACTCTGGATTCCTGTACAACACCATGAGAGATTTATTAAGAGTGTTGTTCGTACAATCAAGATGTTGATCTGCTCAAAGCCCTTGCAAGTACTCTGCTGACATCACTACACATCATGTGCTGTAAAACCAGCAGGAATGTATTCCCAGATACATAACACATTCTCTCATTGCACAGGGAGGAAGCGGCGAGTTTGCAGAGCATGGAGACATGAAACAACAGCGTGGAGGTTCTTTATGGGTGAACAAAGTGATTTTTAAGTGAGTTATTTTAATGGTGACTTAACTCTTCTAATGCCTAGGTTCACCTGTGCTGACTGGGTGCCGAATGTTTATTACACTTCCTCATTCTCCCGCTACATCTACTTGTACCTCCAGAATCCACAGCTGAGGTTTGAGGCAGCCTGCTCACTTCCACACCCCGTTGCCTGAGAGAACCTTGGTGGGCAGGGTCCCGGCCTGCTTTCCGGGCTGCACAGGTGTTGCATACCTGCCCTCCTATTGGTGTGCAGAGCTACAGGATGTGTCATTCAGAGGGAGGGTGTGTCAGATGGGCTGGACACATCCAGGCGAAAGACCCCAGGTTGTGCTCCTGCCGATTCTCTTCCTTTCGGGTTCCTGGGGGACCCTGGGCTTCTCCGAGGGATAGAGGCGCAGCTGGATTGAGATGCAGAAGTCCCGTCATCCTCTGGAGCTGACACTCTTTGACTCCCCCGAGTGCCAACCATGCAGTTTAAGCCCTGCACCACGGAGCTCATGCTCTCAGGAATGATGGTCATGAGCTGAACCATGGAGTGGAAGGCCTCCACTGTGGAATGCATGCCAACCCTGCAACATGATCTCCATTGCGCATGCCATCCTCACAGTGCTGGCCTTGTTCTGTCTGAGCGACGGCACCATCTCTGCACTCAGACGGCAATGGGACTCCTCCAGTCAGCCTTGAAGTCCAATGAAGGACGCTGTCATCCCTTCCTGACATTCACGACTCTGCCTTGGTAGCTCCAGCAGCTCTGGAATGACTGAACCCAGGGGCACGTTGTTGGCCAGGTACTCGGCAGGGTCCTGGGTTCTGCCATCCCTCTGTGTGCGGTATCCCAGCGACATCCCTGCCCCTGCCTGCTGTGGATCCTCAGCTGTGACGCACTCACCAGAGACTGACCCACAAGCTTGCCTGCTAGTTATTCCTACTGAGGTATACGTAGTTGTGCTGGCAAAGGGTGCTGGTGACGGCTGTTACACCTCATCGAAGCTCGTCTCCAAGATGTCTCCCTCAGAGCTGTTTGGGCCTGAAGTCTCCAGACGATAGGAGGATGGTCTGGACTGCTGGATTGATTGACCTGCAAGGGAAGCGGAATGGCATTACTGCATCACAGGAGACTGATGGGAGAAAGTTCACTCACAGAATCTCTACAGAAGGCCATTCGACCCATCGAGGCTGCACCGGCCCTCCGAAAGGGCACCCTACCTGGCAACAATCCCCTGCCCGATAGTCGTAACTCCACCTAATCTTTGGACAGTAGGAGGCAAGTTTCAGCATGGCCAATCCACCTAACCTGCACATCTTTAGACACTAAGGTAGAATTTATCGTGGCCAATCCACCTAAGCTGAACATTTTTGGAGGAAATCGGAGCACCCAGAAGAAACCCATACAGACAAATTAGCTTTGACAAAGGGTCATCTGGACTCGAAACATTAGCTCTTTTCTCTCCCTACAGATGCGGAAGACCTGCTGAGATTTTCCAGCATTTTCACTTTGGTTTGAGAAAATCAAAGAGGTGCTTGTCATAATATACACACAAGTATATGATGAAGCACAGACAGGTATTGATTGACACACAGGGTGACCAATGAACACACAGAACACAGCAGCCAATCACCAGACAGGACACAACCACTATAAAGCCAGAGGGCACTAGTTTTCCCGCTCTCTTGGGATCCAGCCTCTGAGACAGTCTGAGCCCGTGAGCAACAACTAGACCATCCACCATGTGGTAGTAAGACAGTCTGGTCAGGTTAGCCTCAGGTCTCCAGTCAACTCAGCAGAGTGTCAACCCACAGTTAAAGTATGTATGATAGTTAAGAGTTCAATAAAATCGAGTTGCATTTCTTCAAGTGTTGGAATCCTGTCTCTCTCACTGCTGCAGTAAACGCAGTCCCCGCAGACCCAGCTTAGCCAACACATCAGTGCTGATATCACCCGATATTATAACCCTGAGAGTTGAGGGAGATGTAGATGGTCGGTGCCATGATCAACACAGGCGAACCTCAAGTCAATCATTGGAAGTGGAAATTGGCGCACCGCTGCTCCTGCTAGCTCCAGAGAAGTGGATTGTTGTTTTTGGAACTGACTCACCATGGAATCTGAAAGTTAGCATCAACACCTTACATGTTGTTGCACATGAATTTGGTAACTCCTCATGAAATTCATCTTCAAATAAATTGTGGAGCATTATGTTAACTCAAAGGAATTTCTACTTGGTCCCTGCAGCTTGCTTGCAACAGAAAGTAGCAGTAAAAACAAAATGTTGTCTGGAAAACATTATGGATAAATGGTATCACCCATAGCAACAGTAGCATTTGATTCTCACAAGGTCCCGAGATACAAAATACACTTTGGCTAATAAAGTGCAATAATACATCAGTGCTTTATAATAACAATAATCATAAAAGTTTGCTATCAAATATTCCAATGGAAAACTAACTTTAAGAATGGCACACCAGCAAGCCAATGATCCACTCTTAGGGCGGGATTCTCCAGCCCCTTGCCAGGTCGGAGAATCACCGAGGGGGTGGCGTGAATCCCACTCCGCCGCTCCGACGGCGGCTGCTGTATTCTCCGGCGCTGTTTTTCAGGCGGGGGCGGGGAGCATCCCACGCCGGTCGGGGGCCGTTGGCAGCGCAAGCCCCCGGCAATACTCCAGGTCCCGATGGGCCGAGCGGCCGTCGGTTTCTGGCCAGTCCCGCCGGAACTGGATTGGACATGGTCCCACACGGCGGGACCTAGCAGGTACATTGGCTAGTGCGGTCCTCGGGGCGCGGGGATCCGAACCCTGGGCGGGGGGGCCACAGTGGCCTGGCCCACGATGAGGGCCCACCGATCTGCGGGCGGGCATGTGCCGTGGGGGGACTCTTTCCTTCCGCGCCAGTCCCTGTAGGGCTCCTTCAAGGCGGGCGCAGTGCTTAGTCCCCGGAAGTGCGGGGAATTCCGCAACTTCCTGTCGGCCCGATGCCGGAGTGGTTCGCGCCATTTTTTATGGCAGCATCGTGCCAACGTGCCGATTTGGAAGAATCCTGCCTATGGTCTTTTTCTTGGGAGTCGTGAGTTCCTGAGGTGAAGCTAGCCTTAAAGATAATGGGCGGGATCCTCAGTCAGCCGACGCCATAATCATGAAACACGTTTCGACGGAGTCCCCAAAATCGCGGCGGACACTTGGTTTACGCCAAATCACAATTCTCCCATGCTTTGACAGTTGCATCAATGTGTTGAACTCGGCATGTACAGTAAAAGCCGTTGCCATATCATTAGCGGGTCTGACCCGGTATTCACTGTGGCCTCTGCAATCCTCAACTTCCACTGGGCGGGGGGGGGGGGGGGGGGGGGGGGGGACTCCAACAGCGAGGTTCACGTGTGCTTTCAAAAATCATGAAAAGATGTCTTGGCTGATGAGGGGGGAAGAGGGGGTACAGAAAGAGTCCGACATAGAACGATACAGCGCTTATCATCCATATGCTTATCCAATAAACTTTTAAATGCCCTCAATGTTGGCGAGTTCACTACTGTTGCAGGTAGGGCATTCCACGGCCTCACCACTCTTTGCGTAAAAAACCCACCTCTGACCTCTGTCCTATATCTATTACCCCTCAATTTAAGGCTATGTCCCCTCATGCTAGCCTCCTCCATCCACGGGAGAAGGCTCTCGCTGTCCACCCTATCTAACCCTCTGATCATTTTGTATGCCTCTATTAAGTCACCTCTTAACCTTCTCTCTAACGAAAACAACCTCAAGTCCATCAGCCTTTCCTCATAAGATTTTCCCTCCATACCAGGCAACATCCTGGTAAATCTCCTCTGCACCCGTTCCAAAGCTTCCACGTCCTTCCTATAATGAGGTGACCAGAACTGTACGCAATACTCCAAATGCGGCCGTACTAGAGTTTTGTACAACTGCAACATGACCTCATGGCTCCGGAACTCAATCCCTCTACCAATAAAGGCCAACACACCATAGGCCTTCTTCACAACCCTATCAACCTGGATGGAAACTCCATAGTGTGCTGACAGTTATGCTGCTGGCCGGGGGGCTTCTTCCAGGGCCGGGCAGAGATTCGGGGGGGGGGGGGGGGGGGGGGGGGGTGGGGGGGGGGGGGGTGGGGGGGGGGGGGGGTGACCAGGACATGGGTTTGGGGTGGACGGGCCCGGAACACCAATTCTGCAGCCTGCCAGGCCGCCACGTGGCTTCGCACGCTGCTGACTGCCCACTGTGAACTTAGCATCACGGGTCGTATGGCGCACCTCCCCCTCCCTCCGGCCACCTCCCAAGGTGCCCTCTGGCCCCAGCTGAACCATCAGCGAGACGGGCATGCTCCAGCGCAACTAGTGCCATCCTATTGACTGGGATGAGTGTGGGTGGAGAGTGGAATGCTAATATGCAGCTGCAGCTGGTCAGCCTTTCAAGTGCCAATCCCCACCCTGGCGAATCCCACACCATTTTCCATTGGAATCGATCGTGTTCCACGTGGCGCCGGTGCCAGCCTCTCAAACGGCTGCTGAATCGGTCCAGGTGTGGTGCCAGTTCTGCTGTCGTAGAACTTCACTAATCCTGCCCTGGCATCAACACTCAGTCTCAGGAACGGAGAATTTGGCTGAACGTTTGGCAAGGGAGCTGTTTACATTGATGAGCATACAACAATGCTGGTGCTCATCTGTGTACCCAAGCTCACTTCTTTTGTTTACTGCTGCACGTCACTGTCAAGCACTTGAAAAATAGGGAGCTATGTTATTTAATCAATTATTGGTGCATGTTAAATTCAGTTGTTCCATATTTTTTTAATCAAGCTGTAATTTGTATATTTAATATTGATGTCAAAAATCATCCTTTGAGTGTGAAATTTGGCCTTTACTTGGCTACCCATTTGTCTCTGTAAACACTGAAGTATATCATTTCTAACTCCCAGCAACTACAGCAGCGGGATGTTACCATGGTACCAGTACTCACTCAAGCTTGGAATGATTTACTGTAAAAGCACTTATCCTCTCACTTAGAATTGTAAAAGGTCAGTCTCCTGTCAGGAAAATATAATTGAAGATTTATAAGTCTAGATAATTGAACTACACTGACTCTAATAAAATGAAGGAATTATACAAAATCATCACACACAGGCATATTTAAAGATAATCTTGGGGGGCACAGGTGGTTCAGCTGTGTTTTGGAAGCCAGATTCTCACTCAATATTCAAAAATGGCGTGTTGATTGGCTTTCAGAAGATTATAAAGAGCTAACATGAAATGAGTTTGTGTTTTTCCTTTGCTCATCTCCATGGAAGGCGATTCAGAGGATTGACATGCTGTTCGTAGCCTGCTATAAATCTGACTTTTGAAGGCACAGGACATGCTGTGATATGGGACACGGTGGATGGAAGTGTTTAATAAAACAACTTACACACCGATGCTTTAGAAGAGGCATCACATTGGTTCTGAGGAGAAAATAACAGAGGGGATAAATTACCAATAGGCTGTGTTCCACCTCAACTGTACCCTATTCCTAAGTGTCTGATTTGAAAGCATCTGATTCCCACAAAGCCTCAAGGTACAAAATAGCCCTGGGCTAAATTCAGATTTCATTTTATAACCCAGCTATTCTGACTGTTTGAAATGGCTGCATGCAACGTACGAACATAATGCCAATCAATAATGAAAAGATGTACAATTACAGTCCCTTAAACTCAAACATTACCTCATAAGTGATTTATTGTTCAAAATGTGCTTGTATCTGAAGGGGTAGAGCGTTTTCCAACCACTCAGCCACATATAGCATTTTAACTATG
This sequence comes from Scyliorhinus canicula, assembly GCF_902713615.1. Classification (NCBI taxonomy): domain Eukaryota; kingdom Metazoa; phylum Chordata; class Chondrichthyes; order Carcharhiniformes; family Scyliorhinidae; genus Scyliorhinus; species Scyliorhinus canicula. The sequence continues at coordinate 133,296,184 of NC_052159.1, read as the reverse complement.
AAGAGAGGCTGGTTAACGCTGGGGCTGTTTTCCTCAGAGCAGAGCAGACTGAGTGGGCACCTGGCTGAGATGTACAAAATTATGACCGACATAGATAGGAGAGATAGGAAGTAACTTTTCTCCTTATTCGAGGGGTCAATAACAATGGGACATGAACTTAAGGGGATTTGAGGAAAATCGTTTTCATCCAGAGGGTGGTGGAAATCTGGGATTCAAGGCCTGAAAGGGTGTTAGAGGAAGGAACGCTCACAATGTGGTGATATGCATCACTGTAAATACACAAGGGGTTAATGTAAATACACGTAGACTAGATAGACACTAGAGGGAGCACCAGAGACAAGACACACAGACAGTCAAACAATAGGCCAGAAATAGGACACGACCAATGGGCATTCACGATACACACAGAGGTGACACTACCGCAGGAGGGGATTACACCAACTCATATAAAAGGACACAGCACACATGACCTTCCTCTTTCCAGTGGAGACACTTAGTGAGTACACAGAGTTGATGTGAAACACAGCACACCCACCACGTGGATTGTAGCAGACTGGTTAGATAGTCTGAGTAGCTATAGTGGGATTAACAGGAGAGTCGAATCCAAGGAGGAGAGTTGTTAACAGTTTAATAAATGTGTTAAAGCTATCTCCAAGTCTGAACCTTCCTTTGTCAGAGTGCACATCAAGGAAGCAGCTTATGCTACGCCAAGAGCATAACAAAACATGGTACCAGTGAGTGAACTGTTTCAATCCATATAGTTACAACTCAGCAAACAGTGACAACCAGCGACGGCACCCAAGCTTAGATGCGTGGAGGATGCAGAGGCTTCTACTGACCAAGAGCAGCTGAAATCTTCCAGACCTTCAAATACTCAAAGGGGCAAAACAAGAGCGATTTCCAGGCAGTCCTGGACAAATTCCAAGAATCCTGCGAGGAACATACAAGAAAAAACAGTAAAAGAAGCGGCAAAACCCACCACGAGATTGGCTTGCAGCAACAAACGGCAGTTTTGATTTGCAGCCATCCTGGAAAAGGTGATGCACATGCACAGTTGCGCAAAGAGTGCACAGAACGGGAAGGTCCGTTTGCGCATGTGGGAGAAGCCATGCATGCGCAATTGCGGAAAAGGCCCCAAGTAAAGGAACAGCGATCTGTGCATGCACAGTCACTTCCTACGACCTACGTCACACATTTTGTGACGTCAGAGGCCCCGAACCACACCCACTTAAAGGGGAAATGTCCCAAAACACGAAAAAAAAGTTTTAAAGCCCAGAAACCCGATTCTTTCACCTGGAAAGACAGCACAATGCCTGAAATTCGACCAGTAGCTGCAAGTAACCTCCGCAGAAACCTGCAACATGCAGGAAACACCACCCTAGAAGATGATATGGTCTTGGAAGACAACAACTCAGACGAAGATTTCATCTTGGGAGGTGGCTACCCCTACCAAATCCAAACCGCAACTAGACGTGTTGTACATTGAGGACCCCGACGACGAGTTCTTCCGATTGGGAATTCCTCAGCCCAGCATATATGACATCCCGACTCGTGAGTGCAGGATTATGCTGCGGTCTGATGCCAGGAGACAGAGAGTGGTACAAGCCCACAGACAGCGGCCTGCTGCCACACAGAGTGGTCCGCGCACCACCAAGATTCCCCGACTCCACGCAGAGCGTGATCCACGCTCCACGAATGGGTCCAAGCCTACACACAGAAAGCGTTGAAAGACTCCACAGCGAGACCAATGCACGATTCCACACAAGACTCCACAGAGGGAGTGACACAAGCCTCCACAGCGAGCTCGTGGACAGACTCCACGATGGAAGGTGCTCAAGACTCCAGAGCGCAGTCCTTGCATGAGCAAGACCATGAGGGTCTAGCAACCTCCTCTGAGCAACCAGCAGCAGACGATGCAGGTCTGCCACGCTCAAGTGAACAACAGCAAGACGATGACAGTCTGCCACGCTCAAGTGAACAACAGCAAGACGATGACAGTCTGCCACGCTCAAGTGTACAGAAAGAAGACTATGACAGTCTACCCAGCTCAAGTGAGCGACAAGAAGACACTGAGGCTCTATCCACTGTATGTGCGACAAGTGACGATGGCATCCCACTTCCCATACAAGATGTGCAACGTGACAGACCTCAGCTAGTGTGTACAGAGGCACTCGACAATCACAGTGAGACTACTGGTGAATCCAGTGACACCACGTTAATTCAAACCTCATCCGCTCAAGCCTCTCCACAAGCAAATGCGTTCCTGAACGTTTTGACTCCGTACGTGGAGCATCAAGAAACCTCAGAAGATGCAAGTGAACCTGCAATGACTCGGGACGGGGAGCGGCAAAAAACCAAAGCTGATTCAGGTGAACGAGAACGGGCTCCAGACGGAGAGCATGGACAAGCCAAAACTGACTCAGGTGAAACAGATCAGACTCCAGACGAGGAGCATACACAAGCCAAAGCTGATTCAAGTAAGCCGGACATGACTCCAGATGGGGAGTGCCGTGAACTCAGTGACGGCACGCTCAAGGAAACAGCAGTTGCCACAAAGGACGCTGACATGAGTAACTGTGTGAAGGACTCGTATTATCCACAGAGTGCGGTCCTTGAGTGCAGTAAACACAACAACAACATCAAAGACAACATCCAGTAGCATACCAAAGGCAACAACGTCGACTACAAGCATGACCCAAACAACACTGATGGAACTACAACTGGTACAACATGGTACAACTCTGCAACTGTGGGACACTGTTACTGCTCAGCTCAGTACAATGACATACCATGGCAGGATGATGCATTTTTCCAATTCATGTTTGCTACACTACCAACAGGCAACCTAGCTTTCAGGACAGATGCCATCAAGAATTGCTATCATAAGCATCGAAAAAAAAAGAAACAGACTCCAAATCAGTCAATGAAGTGATTTGAACACTTGAACACCTCCTGATGACCAAACACCAGGACATTGACGGCGTTCACAGTGGAATGACAACGTCACCATTGACACTTCGATACCAGACCATCTAAATTCATGAACTTTTGGACTCATAACTTTATTTTGTATCGTCTTGTCCACAAGTCATCGCAACTATTATTTGGTCTTGTGTACTATTGTATAGTCATTACAGTCATCATAACTTGTACATAGCATCACTTATCTACCTGTTTTTGTTAAATTTTCTTTAACACTGTACAGAAAACATGTAACATGAAAAAAGGCAGGATGTGGTGATATGCATCACTGTAAATACACAAGGGGTTAATGTAAATACACGTAAACTAGCTAGACAATAGAGGGAGCACCAGAGACATGACACACATACATTCAACCAATAGGCCAGAAAGATAGGACATGACCAATGGGCATTCAAGACACACACAGAGGTGACACTACCACAGGAGGGCATTACACCAACCCATATAAAAAAACACAACACACATGATCTTCATCTTTTCAGTGGAGACACTTAGTGGGTACACAGGGTTGATTTGAAACACATCACACCCACCACGTGGATTGTAGCAGGCTGGTTAGATAGTCTGAGTAGCTATAGCAGTATTAACAGGAGAGTCGAATCCAAGGAGGAGAATTGTTAACAGTTTAATAAATGTGTTAAAGCTATCTCCAAGTCTGAACCTTCCTTTGTCAGAGAGCACATCAAGGAAGCAGCTTATGCTACGTCAAGAGCATAACAAAACACACAACATTAAAGAAGCATTTAGATGACCATTTGAAATGCCATAGCATACAAGACTATGGACCAAGTCCTGGAAAATGGTATTGGAGTAGATAGGTGCTTGATGGTCAGCACGGACACAATGGGTGAATGGCCACTTTATTTTTCATAGAATTTACAGTGCCGATGGAGGGCATTAGGCCCACCAGGTCTGCACTGGCCCTTTGAAAGAGCATGCTACTTAAGACCACATCTCCACCCTATCCCCAGAACACAGTAACCTGACCTAATCTTTTTGGACACTAAGGGCAATTTTGCATGGCCAATCCACCTAATCTGCACATCTTTGAACTGTGCTGTAAAACTCCATCACTCTCTGCATCAATATTACAGGATACATCACAATTCATATATGATTTTTGTCTATAAAAGTGCCTGTAATTAATCCCAAATTATCGTTCTTCTTAGAATGCGTTTTTAATGCTCATAGATTTCCCATTGTGTTGGCTGGGGTATCATAAAATCATAGAATTTACAGTGCAGAAGGAGGCCATTCGGCCCATCAAGTTTGCACCGGCCTTTACAAAGAGCACCTTACTGAAGCCCACGTACCTACCTGTCCCCGTAACCCAGTAACCCCCACTTAACAATTTTTTGGGCACTAAGGGCAATTTAACATGGCTAATCCACCTAACCTGCACACCTTTGGACTGTGGGAGGAAACCGGAGCACCCGGAGGAAACCCACGCAGACACGGGGAGAACGTGCACACCCCGCACAGACAGTGACCCAGCCGGGAATTGAACCTGGGACCCTGGCGCTGTGAACCAACTGTGCTAACCACTATGCTACCGTGCTGCCCTAATGAGGTAATGAGCCTAATGGGTAATGAGCTAACACACTATTTTATGAGAATGCAAGTGTTACATATGCAAAGCAGAATGGGAATAATGTGGACTTGGTGCAAAAGTGCAAAACAGACAATCGTGAATCAGCAGCCTATTTTCTGTCTCTCCTTTCGTTGAGTTTGCAATCACAACTAAATCATTCATTAAAGTGTTGACTCACAAGGGGGATAGCAAATAGAGTGCAAAAGTTTCCTTAGATTTTAGAAAGACAAAAATCAGACATCAAAGGGTACTCATGCACTTTGCACTGCAGTCAGTCTCAGAGTGATTTAATGTTCAGTGAGACACAGCTTCAGCATGTAGCTGCAATTCTAATCTTACTGGGTCTGACCAGCTTAAAAATAAATCAATCTTTAAAAATGTAGACAATGGTAATTGCTATTCACCTTTGAATTCCTAAGATTAATACATTTGGTGATTGCAGCTAAATGGCTGCACATCACCAATCTTAATTCATACCTCAAATGCTGGTGTAATTTTCCCGAAAATGAGGATTGAAAAGCTGACAGCAGCCTGCTTACTCACCTTAGCCCGGAGAATTATTCATACCATGGGAGCAATCAAAAGGAATAGAAGGAAACAAGCTAGAACATGGAGACACAGGATTCTCAGAACTGGCAGTTTAACTTTGTAAATAAAAATTAAAATAAAATTCCAATTTGTTGCGCTGAAACATTGTGTTCCAAAATGGGTGACTTGTGCCAGAATATTATGTCACAAGTATTTTTATCATGATCAGTTGACTTTGTCCATTTTCTGAGAGAAAACAATTGACATCCTTTCAAAAATGCAGTGGGAGATCTACACCCTCTCATCCAGATGCAAGTTGGCATGCCCAGTGAAGGCATATCCCACCCAAACATTTTGAAACATGGGCTGTTATCAGTCTGGAATCTTCTGGAACTGACTTTTCTTTTCAAAATGCATCTTTAAATGCTGCAAATGCTGATCATCAAGAGACACCTGACTTGTTCCATGGATTCAAACTACCACACTACCTCAAAAGAACAAAAGGAACCTTTCAGACTAAGAGGCACGGTAGCACAAGTGGATAGCACTGTAGGGCAGCACGGTAGCACAAGTGGCCAGCACTGTGGCTTCACAGCGCCAGGGTCCCAGGTTCGATTCTCTGCTGGGTCACTGTCTGTGCGGAGTCTGCACGTTCTCCCCGTGTCTGCGTGGGTTTCCTCCTGGTGCTCCAGTTTCCTCCCACAGTCCAAAGACGTGCAGGTTAGGCGGATTGGCCATGACAAAATTGCCCTTAGTGACCAAAAATGTTTGGAAGGGTTATTGGGTTATGGGGCTAGGGTGGAAGTGAGGGCTCAAGTGGTTCGGTGCAGACTCCATGGGCCAAATGGCCTCCTTTTGTATGTTCTAAAAATAAAGCATCTGATGGTGATTAGTAAGTTTGCAGATGACACAAAGGTTGGAGGAATTACGATGAGGGCTGTCAGAGGATACAGCAGGATATAGATCAGTTGGAGACTTGGGAGAGAGATGGCAGATGGAGTTTAATCCGGACAAATGTGAGATAATGCATTTTGGAAGGTCTAATACAGGTGGGAAATGTACAGTAAATGGCACAAACCTTCAGAGTATTGACAGACAGGCAGAGGGATATGGGTGGACAGGTCCAGAGGTAACTGATAGTGGCAACGCAGTTGGAGAAGGTAATCAAGAAGGCATACGGCATACTTCATCGGCTGGGGCATTGAGTATAAAATTTGGCGGGCCATGCTGCAGCTGCAAAGAACCTTAGTTAGGCTGTAATTCTGGTCACGACACTACCAGAAGCATGTGGAGGCTTTGGAGAGGGTACAGAAGAGGTTTACCATGATGTTGCTGGTATGAAGGGCATTAACTATGAGGAGAGATTGGAGAAACTCGGTTTGTTCTCACTGGAACAACGGAGGTTGAGAGGCGACCTGATAGATGTCTACAACATTATGAGGGCATTGACAGAGTAAATAGTCAGAAGCATTTTCCAAGGGTGAAGAGTCAATTACTTGGGGGACATAGGTTTACGGTGCAAGGGGCAAAGTTTAGAGGAGATGTGTGAAGGAATATTTTTACACAGAAGGTAGTGGGTGCCTGGAACTTGCTGCCGGAGGAGGGAGGTTGTGGAAGCGGGTGTTTTAGTGATGTTTAAGTGGTGCCTTGGCAAATATATGAATAGGATGAAATAGAGAGATACGAACCCTGGAAGTGCGGAAGGTTTTAGGTTAGATGGGCCGCATGGTCGGCGCAGACTTGGAGGACCGAATGGCCAGTTTGCCTGATGTACTTTTCTTTGGTCTTTGTTCTTTGTTCTTTGTTCTTTGTTCTTGGTCTTTGTTCTTTTTTATTTGTTCTTGGTCTTTGTTCTGATCATCCTGATACTAAGACAGTGGTTGTCTCAATTCTCCAGGGTGAATGTCTACAAAGAAAGCCCCAGTTGTATCTGATCCACTGAAGCATAATAATATATTTGGAAAAAGGAATAGTGATAACTGATATAGTTAAGCAGCCATGTTGGTCTCCCTTTCAATAATTAAGTGCTGTCTGCAAGACACAACTACAGAAACAGCAGCAGCAGAGACGGCAACTGGATACTTGAACATCATAAGGTTTCCAAGCCTGTATTTTTTCAAGTCCACAAATATAGCAAAGCAACCTCCTGGTAACAAGACTACAAGCAACTAATTTTGTGACCTGCAAGAAGTCCATTTGAGATTTGGGAACAAAGGTGCAAAATTACCTCTCGGTTCACTCTGCCAATGGAAGTACGGTGAGGTAGAACTTCTGGCCATCCATTATTTGTACCCTGAACTAGGCTCAACTCGTGCAGAGCCTAAAATTTACATTACTTGAGCAGCACCTGTTTAAGGTCAAGGGGGAAGAAGAAATGGTTGTGTCATAAATGAGCATTTAGTGCCTTGAAGAGAGGGAAAACTTTCTCCTCACTTCCTAGTTCTGGCAGCTTAGGCAATGTAATCAACCATGATGCGGGAGAGTACAATTGAGGATATCGGTGGGTGCCAAATTAATTGCAACAACGACAGCTATACAGTCTTGGCAAAAAGACCCAATGATCTAGTTGAATTGTCGTGGTAAGTAGACTACTAGAATATATCACATCATCAGCATTCACAGAAATCGCAAAGCAGTGTTGCTCGTTCTGCGTGGTTCACTCAGGTTCTCCCACCAAGTATGTCCTATAATCCCGGGATCTGTCTCCTCATTAACACAAAACTCACTCCAAAGGGGCCATCCTTTACCTTTGAGGTACTTCCTGAGTTCCAGCTCCCACACGGGACACTGACCTACTCTGCTGTTGCTGGTCGCTGCGACCACAAACTGCTCTGGGCTCATGAGGCGTTCCATTGCCTGCATGGCCATTTCTTTTTCTCCTATGCTCTCTTAAATTTGGAACGAGGGATAATAAGGCAATGCTTATAAAATACGGGTACGGCTTTCGCTATGTTCCGAATTATAAAACTCCCGACAGTTTGTCGCAACAAATATCTCTCGGTTTTACCTTACAACCCTGTTAGTTACGCATGCAAAAACACACTTCCGAATTAGGAGTATTGGTTTGAACTACTTGAACACTTGTGGTTTTTCCTTTTCCCAATTGGATTTCAGATTCAAATTTCTGGGTTCTCTCGGAGTGGGGGGGCCACTTCTTAATCGAGTCCCGTCGGAGTTCGCCACTAAATGTTGGTCGTTCTGGGTGAGTGTGCTTAACACTCAATTAGGCTCTGTTTCGTTACTTAGCTCTGGAGTCACCAAGTATCGTTAAGATACCGCCACAAGTTTCTAGGTCAAGTTCAAAGCAATAAACCATACACCAATTAGTAAGTTCAAACAACTGAGTTTATTATAATACAATTATAATACTACCCATGCACACGCTAAGATGATTAAACTATTCCTACCACTAAATAAACCAATACTTATCTTAAAGGAACTGCCGGATCAGGGGACAAGGCCTCTTGCTCTGCACTGGTCCACAGACTTCAGGTTGGTACGGGTTAAAAGGGGTCAGGAGTGTCTATCTCTGGTAGCGATCGTTGTAAGACACTTACTTGCTGGTGGCTGCTGTCCCAAACCTCTCCTCTCTCTCGGTCAAGGTCTTCTTTGGCAAAAGCTGGTCGAGGGGCTGGTCCAGAAAGGAGGGCTGCTCAAGTAGAACAAACTAAGTGTGGGACCTGTCTTTTATAGGTCCTAGGGCTTCGCGCCCTTTTGGGCGGACCCTTTACCTGCTGGGAATCGATTGGGTCTCTTCCCAATCGATTTGCTTGAATCCCCCCCAATACTGAGGCTGTCTCTTGGCCACTGGGCGGGCCTTCAGGTGCTTTGTTTTCGAACCCCGCTGGTGCCGGGGTGTCTGGTTTCCCATACACTGTTGCAATCACTTCTCTATTTGTGTCCATTGTCCCTGGGATCGTTCCATTGCTATGTTAAGTATCCCAGAGATTGCCTCATTAGTATGCGGAATGTTCGTTTCGGTGATGTCTGCTCTCTTAGCAGACAGAACACACATTGGCTTGGTGCAGCCTGCTTGTGTTGCAAACATTGTCCATTTTAACCTGCAAGCTTTGCGTTCCTCCATTTTGTATTGAGGAATGGCCAACTTCGGTGGCTACAGCAGCCCTCCACCCACGACCCTGCAATCACTGTGCCACGCTTCACAAATATTCTTCTCCTGCGGCTCAGAAACTCAGCACTATCACAAACTTCACATATCCATAACTTACGCCTTGCACACAGACTCACACCTATTCATCATGACAGCCAACTGCTTCAAACACCTGACAAGGTTCTCACCAACAAATTTCCCTTCAATATAAAAAATGTCACAGTCGTGGAAGTTAAAGGTTCCTTTTTAATCCAATCGACTTCCAATCCAGTGAAGAATAAGTGTAAGTTCTCATTATGTGTATTTTCACATGAGGTAGAGCAGTTTTACAGAAATTTGAAATGCATTTCAGTGAAGGAAGGAAATTATTGTGGGTGCGATATAATGGCCACACTGCACTGGAAAAGCAGCTCGCCGCCGTACAGCGTGCCGATGGACACCAGGAGATCCAACTCCCTGTATGTACCCGGCGAGGTGTGGTGAGATCCAACGTGATCTCGCGAGACGTTGTGATATAAACCCCGGCCATTGTGGATGGGATCACTTTTTGGCAAATCTGCATATTAGAGCTAGGCAGTAAGCCTCACTCTAATATGCAGACTTCCAAGGTACCTGAGGCTTTGGGATCTATCCCCTTTGTCTCATAGACCTCGGACAAGTGCTGTTGAGCACTGGTATCACAATCGAGAACCACGCTGAATGGCACATGTGGGGGTGTCCCCAGGGACTGGAGGACCCCCAGCTGCATGCCCTTTGGGTAGGATGGTACCCTGGCACTGCTGGTGCCACCTGGGCACCCTGGAAGTGCCACCTGGGCCCAGGGTATGCATGCGATCGGTCTGGGGGTGCCCTGACGGGGAGGGGGGTTTGGTTTCTGTGAGTGAGCTCCACGCTGTACAAAATGGGGCTATATGTGGCCTTGGCCGCTCATTCTCCGTTCAGACGCATTATTCAATGTGAGTCGCACTGTATAGCCGCATGTTTCTCGGCACTGCGAGCGCCGGGAAACTTGGGGCTAGACGCGCTCACTATGGGACTTTGGTCCCTTTTGGGAGAATCGCGCCCTCCATCTGAGAGAAGTTAGGGCAGTTGGAATAGCGAAGCAACTGGAAATAGAATTGCAAAAGCTCAGTGAAACTTAATTATGAAAAATTCCAAAAACATTCAAAATTCAGGCAGCATCTGCGGAAAGAAAAAAAGAGCCAATATTTCTATTTCATTACCTTTCTTCGGGAAGCCTGATGCCAGCTCATCGGCGTGAAACAATATGGGCGGGATTCTCCGTGAATCGGCACGATGGCCCGAACCCGGCGCCAATAATGGCGCGAATCACTCCGGCATTGGGCCCTCAAAACGTCGTGAATTCTCTGGCTGGGAATGGGCTAGTAGCGGCGTGACACCATTCGCGATGGCGTCACCCACCACGGACGCATGTGGCATCACTGCACAAAAGACATCCCCCCCCCCCCCCCCAGAGTAGACCTGGCAAAATGGCAGGCCGCAGCGCATCGCCAAATGAGACTTCCCTACTGCCTGCTCCATTTCCCCCTTCGCCCATCCCCCTTCCCCATATCACCCCTTCCCCTGTATCCCCCAATATCCCCCTTCCCCATATCCCCCCATATCCCCCCTTTCCCCCATATCCCCTTCCCCATATACCCCTTCCACCATATCCCCTTTCCGCATATCCCCCTTCCTCCATATCCACCCTTCCCCATACCCCTTCCCCATATCCCCCTTCCCCCATATGCCCCTTCCTCCATACCTCCCCTCCCCCATGTCCCCCATATCCCCTTCCCCCATATCCCCATATCCCCTCCCCCATATCCCGTCTTCCCCCATATCCCCCTTCCCCCACATCCCCTTCCCCATATCCCCTCTCCCATATCCCCATGCCCCCAGATCCCCCTTTCCCCATATCCCCCTCTCTCATATCCCTCATATCCCCTTCTCCATATCCCCTTCCCCAATAAGCCCTTCCCCCCTTGCCCCATATCCCCCCTTCCCCCATATCTCCCTTCCCCCATATCCCCTCATATGGGGGATATGGGGCAAGGGGGAATATGGGAGAAGGAGGGATATGGGGAAAGGGCGATATGGGGGAGTGGGGATTTGGGGGGAGGGGCAATATGGATGAAGGGGGGGATAGATCCGGCCCATCAGGCATAAAATGCCCCCAGGACGTTCAAGGGCGGCCAGGGGCAGGTACAGACCCAGAGCACCAGGTCATATCTAGTGCGAGTGCGGCGACGCCGGCGAGCCACACTGTCACATGAGAGTAGCCTTTAAGAAATGGGTGTTTAAGAAATGTACCTTTAGGAAATGGAGCTGCGCATGCTACTGAAGTGATATCTGAGTGTAGGTGGAGCTGAGCTCCACTTCTGCTTTTTTAGTTTCAGTTTGAGAAAGAGCTTGGGTGTGTCTGTGTTTTTCAGTGAGCTGAATCTGAAGCTAAAAGTGAGCTGCAGTGCTGTTGATCTCTGACATCCAAAGACTATCTATGGATCATTTGGCGAACTCAGAATTTAAAAAAGGTCTCAGTATTAAATGTAACACTAATGTGTTCCTGTTTGAAGGTTTGTTCAGTCTTTTGGATGATAAAAGGACAGCATAAAGGTTACTTAGTATTTTATTCTTTGGGGAATGTATTTGATTTACTGGTTGCTAAGATGTTCACTGTTTGTTTTAGAAAGGTTAATTTGAGTTCGTAGAATAAACATTGTTTTGTTTTAAAAACTACCGGGCCATTCTCTGCTGCACCATACCAGTCGAGTAAGCTGTGTGCTCCCTATACCACAATCTATTACAAGTTGTGGGTCAGGTGAACTCCATGATACACTTTGGGATTCTCTAAACCCTCCCCATAACAATTAGTGGCTCGAGGGGGATAAAAGTCTATCTATTGGATTGATTTAGTGAACGTAAAGACAGTGAAGGGTGAGCATATTGTGGTTGCTTTCCAGGTGTGCTATTTCACTTTAAGTGGGGAGTGTGTTATGGACAATGTCTCTTTCAAAGGCTCAGAAGTTTGTGGTGGTGGAGACGGTCACACACAGTACCTTACTGACAGAGACTCAAAGCAGACTGTTAGATTTGGCGCAAACATTGCAGTCAACATTACCTGACAAAATGAGAAAAGATGAGGTAATTGTGGCGGTGGTTAAATATTTAAAGTTGCCTGAGATACATTTTGACTCATTGGAAATGGCAAAAATTCAGTTGCAAATTAAACAAATGGAACATGAGAAAGAATTAAAGCAGCTTGAATATGAAAGAGAGAGCGGAAAGAGAAAGAGCAGAAAGAGAAAGAGAGAAAGAGGAAAAAGAAAATGAGAGAGAAGAAAGGACAAAATGAAGAATAGCCCTAGCAGAACAAAAAGAAAGAGAAAGGGAGATAGAGATCAGGGAAAAAGATAAAGAGAGAGAGTTTGAACTTCAGAAAATGGCCATGAAACTTGACAGTCAGTTAAAATTGGCAGACGTAAAGGGAAATGTACAGTTGGATAATAGTGATGAGGATAGTGAGAAAGAATGTCAAAGTTGAAGGCTTGGTGGGAATCTATTTAAAAATATCCAAGCATTGCCAAGGTTTGATCAGAAGGAAGTGGAAGCCTTTTTCATTTCATTTGCGAAGGTAGCTAAATGAATGAAATGGCCACAGGACATGTGGGTATTACTGATTCAAACAAAGCTGGTAGGTAGAGCCAGTGAAGTGTTTGCATCACTACCGAGGGAGGGATCTGGGACGTATGAGGAGCTGAAAAAATCCATCTTTGCTGCATATGAACTAGTGCCTGAAGTTTAAAGACAAAGGTTTAGAAATTTAAGGAAAGAATTTGGTCAAACATACATGGAATTTGAAAGGCTCAAACAGAGTAATTTTGATAGCTGGATGAGGGCTTTGAAAATAGATCAAACGTATGAAGCTCTCAGAGAAATTATAATTTTGGAGGAGTTTAAAAATTCAATTCCTGATGTTGTGAGAACTCATGCGGAAGAGCAGAGGATTGGAACTGCGAGGTTAGCAGCAGAAATGGCAGATGATTATGAATTAGTTCATAAATCAAAGCTTGGTTTCCAACATCAGTTTCAGCCTGTGAGGGTTAGAAACTGGGGACGAGAAATACTCAAGTGGTAAAGGTAAAGGTGATCTGGTGGGAGATAATGAGAGTGTACCTCAGATTAAAAAAGAGATCCAGGAGGGTTGAAGAGACATGAAAAGTTTCAAATGTTTTCACTGTAATAAACTAGGCCATGTAAAGTCACAGTGTTGTTGGTTGAAGAAAAGCATTGAGAAGGCAGATGTGGTAAAACAGGATAAGACAGTGGGGTTTGTTAAAGTCGTAAAGGAAAGCCCAAGTGAAGTGAAGGAGGTGTGAAAGATTGTACAGCCTGATCAAGAGGTGATTGATAAGAAGGTGACAGATCTCTTTGAAGAATTTACTTGTGTGGGTAAAGTTTACTCATGTGTACCAGGAGGAATAGGCAAAGAAGTCACAATTTTAAGAGATACAGGAGCTAGTCAATTTTCAATGGTAAGAGATGAGGAGTTATGTAGTTTGGGAAGAACGTTGTCAGAAAAGGTGGTAATATGTGGAATTCAGGGTGAGAGGAGTAGTGTTCCATTATATAAGATAAGGTTGGAAAGTCCAGTGAAGAGTGGTGAAGTGGTAGTAGGAGTAATAGAGAAACTATCTTGTCCAGGAATACAGTTTATCTTGGGTAATGATATAGCTGGACCGCAGGTGGGAGTGATGCCTACTGTGGTTGATAAGCCAGTGGAAAATCAGACAACTGAAGTGTTGAAGGACGAATATCCTGGGATTTTTCCGGATTGTGCAGTAACAAGGTCACAAAGTCACAGGTTAAGACAAGAGGAGAAATCAAAGAGTGAAGATGAAGTTGAAGTGCAATTATCAGAAACGATTTTTGATCAGATGGTTGAAAAATAACAAGAACAGGTGGAGGATGAGGCGGATATTTTTAGTCCAGGAAAATTGGCGGAGTTACAACAAAAATATATAGAAATAAAACGGATGTATCAGAAAGCATATACAGAAGAGGAATCTGAGTGTATACTAGAGTGTTATTACCGTAAAAGTGATGTCTTGATGAGAAAATGGAGACCTTTACATTCGCAGGCGGATGAAAAGTGGGCAGAAGTTCATCAAGTAGTATTGCCGGTTGGATATAGAAAGCAGGTGTTGTGAGTTGCACATGAGGTACCAGTGGGAGGTCATCTGGGGATAAGGAAAACACAAGCTAAAATCCAGAAACATTTTTATTGGCCTGAACTACATAAAGATGTAGTTAAATTTTGCCAATCATGTCACACATGTCAAGTGATAGGGAAACCTCAGGCAGTGATAAAACCAGCGCCCTTAATACCCATTCCAGCATTTGAAGAACCTGTTACAAGGGTTCGAATTGATTACGTAGGACCGCTTCCTAAAACCAAAAGTGGGAATCAATATCTTTTGACTATAATGGATGTGTCTACTAGGTTTCCAGAGGCCATTCCAGTATGTAATATTACAATTAAAAAGATTGTGGAGGAGTTACTTAAATTATTTACTAGATATGGACTACTCACAGAAATACACTTGGATCATGGATCAAATTTTACCTCCTGGTTATTCAAAGAAGTTATGGATAGCTCAGGAATAAAACAATTCAACTGCGTACCATGCAGAATCGCAGGGAGCATTAGAAAGGTGGCATCAGACATTAAAGACAATGTTGAGGGCTTATTATCATGATTATCCAGAGGATTGTGATAAAGGAATTTCATTCATACAGTTTGCAATTAGGGATGCACCTAATGAGTCAACCAAATTTAGTCCATTTGAACTAATTTTTGGTCATGAGGTCAGAGGACCACTTAAATTGATTAAGGAAAAATTGGTGGGTGAGAAATCGGAAATTACATTATTGATTATGTGTCAAATTTTAGGGAACGATTAAATAGAGCAGGTGAATTGGCTAGACAACATTTAAAAGTTGCACAAAACGTGTAGCGAGCAAGAAATCCAAAGTTTGTAATTTTGCCAGTGGAGATACAGTTTTAATATTGTTACCAGCGGTAGGTGAAACTTTAAAAACTAGATTTTGTGGACACTATCAGATTGAAAGGAAATTAAGTGAGGTGAATTACGTGGTAAAAACACCAGATAGAAGTAAGACTCACCGAGTGTGTCATGTGAATATGCTTAAAAGGTGCTTTGAAAGGGAAGGAGAGAAAAAGGAGGAGGTTTTGATGATTCTAACTGAAAGTGACGAACAAAATCCAGATGACTGTGAATTTGACATGCCTCAAATTAAATTGGAAAATGAGGATGTTCTTAAAAAATGGGATAAATTGTTGAGTTATCTTCCAGAGGAAAAACAAACTGATCTGAAAGAGTTATTGATATCACATGGGTAAGTTTGTGGAGATAAATTGGGAAGTACTAAAATGGCTATACATGATGGAGATGTGGGAATTGCTGTTCCAATTAAACAACATCCATATAAACTTAACCCTTTGAAATTGGCACACTTTAACAAAGAGGTTTACAGTATGCTTAAAAATGGCATAATTGAAGTGGGTTGCATCCAATTGAGCTCACCCATAGTGATGGTGCCTCAACCAGACGGTACCCAACAGTTGTGTGTGGACTATAGAAAGGTTAATGCAGTTACAAGAACAGACTCTTATCCTATCCCATGTTTGGAGGATTGCATTGAGAAAGTGGGACAATCAGTTTTTATTTCCAAACTGGATTTACTTCAAGATTACTGGCAGGTACCTTTATCCGAAAGGGCAAAGGAGATTTCAGCTTTTGTGACTCCAGATGGTATAGACCAATTCAATGTTATGCCATTTGGCATGAAAAACGCACCAGCAACATTTCAACGGTTAACTAACAAAGTTGTTTCAGTATTACCCAATTGTGCGGTATACATTGACAATCTGCTCATTTACAGCCAGACAAGGAAAGACCATTTGAAACATCTGATGGAGTTATTCAATCGACTTCAGGAGGCGGGTTTGGTGATAAACCTAGCCAAAAGTGAATTTGGAAAAGCCCGAATCACTTTCCTTGAGGAGTTTTCGATACCCTTGAGGCAAAGGGAAATAATGCGATTTCTTGGTATGAGTGGATTTGATCGATCATTTGTGCAAAAGTTTTGTGGCCTGATTGCTCCACTGATGGACTTGCTTAAGAAAAGCCGAAAATTTCAATGGACAGAGGACTTTCGAAAGGCATTTGACTGCCTGAAAACTGTGATAACCAATGCTCCTGTGTTGGAGTATTGCAAGGGAGTCTGTGATCAGATTAAACTAAAGTATCTAGCTTTAAAGAGAAATGCTGAGGCATAGAGAAATGGACAGATCATGCAGAGACCTTCTTGTTCAAAGAGATGGTAAATGGAGAAGGAATTTCAGTTGGAGGAAGAAGAACAAAAAAAATGGACTATTTTATTATACATGTTCGTGTGTGGTTTTTTTTAACTGATAAAGTATATTTACTGTTTGCATTTCTTAAAGGATGGTGAAAAGGTGAAAAATGAAACCACCTTGAAATTGATGGTTTGTTTTTTTTCTTGGGGGGGGGGTGTCACGTGAGAGTTCCCTTTAAGAAATAGGTGTTTAAGAAATGTACCTTTAAGAAATGGAGCTGCTCATGTTACTGAGTGATGTGAGAGTGTGGGTGGAGCTGAGCTCCACTTCTGCTTTTTTAGTTTCAATTTGAGAAAGAGCTTGGGTGGTCGGTGTTTTTCAGTGAGCTGAATCTGAATCTAAAAGTGAGCTGCAGTGCTGTTGATCTCTGCCATCCAAAGACTATCTATGGATCATTTGGCGAACTCAGAATTTAAAAAAGGTCTCAGTATTCAATGTAAGACTAATGTGTTCCTGTTTGAAGGTTTGTTCAGTATTTTGGATGATAGAAGGACAGCATAAAGGTTACTTACTGTTTTATTCTTTGCGGCGTGTACTTCATTTACTGGTTGCTAAGATGTTCACTGTTTGTTTTAGAAAGGTTAATTTGAGTTTGTAGAATTAACATTGTTTTGTTTTAAAAACCACTGGTCCATTTTCTGCTGTACCATACCTGTAGAGTAAGTCATGTGCTCCCCATACCACAATCTATTACAATTTGGTGTCAGGTGAACATTAGTGATTCACTTTGGGATTCTCTAAACCCTGGCCCAGAACACACACCCAGCGACGAGGAGGGCAGCCACAGAAACAGGCCCCAGTCGCAGCCGACCCAAGACACTGATGCACAGGACACTGACGCATAGTACACTGACACACAGGGCACTGACACACAGGGCACTGACACACAGGGCACTGACACACAGGACACTGATGCATAGGACACTGACACACAGGACACTGACACACAGGACACTGACACACAGGGCCCTAACACACAGGACCTTAGCACACAGGACACCGACGCCCGGGACGCTGACACACACGGCACCCACACACAGGTGTCAGATGGACAGGAATCACCACTCCAGGGGAACCCGGATTTCGGGTCGGACGAGGAGCACGCCATTACGCCACAGTTATCTCCTACACCCTCCACCATCGCAGAGACACTCACCTCGGTTGGGCACTTTAGTGATGAGGCATCTGGAACACTAACTGGAGCACACAACACAGCCGTCCCGGTTCAGCAGGTGGAGGCAGGAGCAGCTAGTGGGGCCAGGCGATCGAAGGGCAGCCCGGCGCAGGCAACCGTCTGCCGACCAGATGGGTCCCGTGTTCCTGGAGTTACCAAACCCACCCATAAACCCGATGCAGTTACGGACCCAGGGACGACCAAAGGGTGTGACGGCCGGCTTGTAGCAGCTGCAGACGAAGGTAGAGGAGTCCACTCATGTGCAGGAGCAGGTAGTGGTGCCGGTCATGCATGCCACCCAGGCTGACACCGCATGGGTGGCTTCTGTGGTGGAAGCAATGGGTGCGGCGGTGTCAGACATGTATGCAGTATGCAAGGTGTGGGGCTTTCCATGCAGGCGGCATCCATGGCCCAGGACATGGCTGCCCTCTTACAAGCAGCCATGAGCCAGAGCCAGCAGCAGATCGCAAAGGCACTCAACGCCGTGGCCCAGTCTCAGGAGGTAATGTCCCAGTCTCAGCAGGCCATCACTGAGGGCATCAGCACCATTGCCCAGATGCTGGCCGGCGTTGCCCAGATTCAGACAGGGATGGCCAACTCCATGGCTGTAAATTTGCAGATCCTTGTTGATACCAGGGCGGGCCTCCAGGACTGGCAGCGCCAGGTGTCGGGTGCTCGGTCCATTCACATCCCCGACCCATGTAGAGGCCCGGGGGCCATAGGGCACCCCAAGGGTGGAGGAGGTGCTGGGGCCCGTTCCGGGTCCCCCTGTAGGGGAGGTCCCGGAACACCTCGACACCTCAGACTCCCCCACACTTCCGTCCCAGGTGCACCTGGTGGGTAATGGGCAGGACAGGCTGGCAGCTCACCATCCCAGTCACCCAAGTCGCAGCCAGGCCCATCTAGGCCGGGCCGCCCCAGGAAACAGCCGCCAAAGGGGTCCCTAGTCAGAGGCCAGGAATCACAGGAGTCCACCTCCAGTTCTGTTGTGCCGTCTGGGGAACTACATAGATGTAGTCATAGGGTCCGCATGGCCAAAAAATTAGACACTGAGTATGTTGGCACGGGTGCAGGGCACAGATTAGTTCTGGGGCTAGGGCACGTGTATGAACTGTTTGTTATTAAAATCACTTTCACACCTACAGAAGTTGCCTTTGTATTCTGCCAGATGCGTACGGGGATGTGATGTGAGGTGAGCGCCAGTAGGCCAGTTGGCCTCAGTTGAGTGTGCACCCCCTCCCCCCGAGTCGCCCTTGCCAACCTCCCGGGCAGACAACAGGACCGTGCGCTGCAGTGTCACGGCCGCATGCAGGGACGGTCCGGGTGGAGCGTGATACTGTGGCCATGGGTCAGACATTGTCCAGTGATATAGAGCCCAGAGCTCATCACAGGGCAGGTTGTCATCATCCTCCATGGCCTGCAATAGGAACGCTTCCACCGGCAACCGTGTGAGCCCGGCTCCGTGTGCTGCAGGTGGATGTGCAATGGAGGGGTGGTGTACATGAGGGTGGGGTGTGGGTGGTTGGTGTTGGGTGGGCGGGGTGAGGGAATTCGGAGTTGGGTGGGTGGGGTGAGGGTGGTTGTTGTTGGGGGGGGTGGGGTGAGGGTGGTAGGCTGGTACCGTGATGTGCAGTCTGTGCCCATACTCGGCAATTCCCACGCACCCCTAGTCCGTGAACTCAGCGGCTATCAGCCTGTTCCGTACCCATTGGCCGAGCTGGTAATGGTGCGCAGCCTCTCATCCATGTCCAGCCCGTCTGTCCTGACCATTGCCCCCATCCTCCTCATCTGGGGAGGTCTGTGCCTTATCTTGCTGTTCCTCCCCTTCCCCTCCTCTGCCTGCAGCACATCGCCCCTCTGCTGGGCTATGTTGTGCAGGATGCAGCAGACCACAACGATGCAGCCGACTCTACCTGACGGGTACTGGAGGGCCCTTCCAGAGTGGTCCAGGTACCTGCAGCGCATCTTCAGCAGCCCAAAGCACCTCTCGATCACACCCCTGGTCGCTGCATGGGCATCGTTGTTGCGGTTCTCCGCGTCAGTCTGTGGCCTCACTATAGGCACCATCAGCCACGACCGCAATGTGTACCCCTGTCGCCCAGCAACCAGCCCCTCAACCGGGGGGGGGGGGGGTCCCTCGAACATGGTGGGGATGAAAGATTGCGCCAACACGAATGAGTCATGTACACTGCCTGGGTACCGGGCGCAGGCGTGCAGGATCCTCATGCGGTGGTCACAGACCACCTGCACATTCATGGAATAGGTCCCCTTCCGATTCGTGAACATGGCCCTGTTATCCACAGGTGGCCGCACGGCGACGTGCATCCCATCAATTGCCCCCTGGACCATGGGCACCCTGGCCACGGCAGCGAAGCCCGCTACCCGGGCATCCTGGTTGGCCCCAGTGCACAGGGAATTGGATGTAGTGGTCCGCAATGGCAATAGGGCGTCTGTCACTGCACGGATGCACCGGTGCACTGACGCCTGTGAGATGACGGACAAGTCCCCACACAGCGCCTGGAATGACCCCATGGCATAGAGGTTCAGGGCCACCATAACTTTGACGGCCACGGGGAGAGGGTGGGCTCCCCCAGTGCCACGCGGTGCCAGGTGTGCCATGGTTTCCTGGCTCATCCGGAGTCTCCTGCTTGCACGGTTTGTGAGGTCCTGGTACGACGAGCGGGGCAGGTACACACAGGGCCTCATCGGGCATCTCCGTCGCCGTGCCACCACCACCACCTCCTCCTCCTCCTCATCTTGTCGTGCAGGTGGCCCTCCAGCCTAGGTGGCTGCCATCTGCCTCCCTGCGGCACGCTCCTCTGCAGCAGCCTCCGCCGCCTCCCTGACACGCTCCTGCTCCAGCGCCCTTAGGGCAACATGTAGAAGTGCAGCTCCCGCCACAGGGGCCAACATCGCTGGGTGATGACCAAACATAACGGCCTGCAGGGGGTGGAGGGTGGGGCGTGAGGGGGATGGACGACATGTCACCATTGCCCATACCCGCGTCCCCCAAACCGTCCGCTGCCAGGTGCCATCGGCTGCACGTTCACGACTGTTGCCAGCTGGCACATGGCAAGGACGACACCCCCTCTCCTCCCTGACACACACCCACTCCATCACTTGCCCTCTGATACCAACCCCCCCTCTCCTCCCCTGTCCCCCCCATCCTCTCCCTCCCCCCGAGCCCCTCCCCGCAGCCCCTCCCACCAGCCACTCTCTCCCTACAGCCCCTCCCCCAGCCCTTCCCTCACACAGGAACTCCCACCCCCTCCCCAGCCCCTCTCCCTCCTCCCCAGCCCCTCCCTCCCACAACCTCTCCCCAGCCCCTCCCCCAGCCACTCTCCCCACAGACCCTCCCTCCCCCACCCCCTCCCCATCCCTCCCCCTCCTCCCTTGCCCCAGCCTCTCCCTCCCCTAGCCCCTCTACTCCCAGTCCCTTCCCCCAGACCCTCCCTCCCCACCAGCCCCTCCCTTACATCCCCAGCCCTCCCCCCTCCACCCCCAGCCCCTCTCACCCCTCACCCTAGCCCCTCCCACCCCTCCCCCGGCCCCTCCCTCTCCCCTAGCCCCTGACCCCAGCCCCTCCCACCCCCTTGCCCCAGCCCCTCTCCCACAGCCTGCCCCCCTTAGCCCCTCCCCCCAGCCTCTCCCCCCAGTCCCGCCCCCCCGGCAAGCACACTCCAACGATTCCTACGACCCCCACCACCTGCGCCCGTGCCGTCACTTATCCGAGGGCCATTCCACGCCGACCCCTACCTCCGCGCTGGCCGGCGTCAACCAGCACGACTGGTTGACACCGTTAAATAGGTGGTTTGATTCACGCGGGACTTCGGTTCATCAGGCCCAGAGAATTGGGGCGGCCCCGGGGCCCGTTGCGTCGTGCCGGTCCTCGACATTCTCCGAGGCGCGCGGCGCGATTCACGTTGACGGGATTTGTGGGGGGGCCGGAGAATATCGCGGGGCGGCCGGGCGGGATTTACGCCGCCGCCCCCCCCCCCCACCCTCCCGCCGATTCTCCGACCTGCCGGGGGGGGCCGGAGAACCCCACCCATGATTCGTTCCCCACAGGTGCTGCCAGATGTGCTGAGAGCTTCTTTGATTTTTATATCAGATTTCTAAAATCTGCAAGATTTACTATTCTCGCTTAATTATCACGAAAATAAAAACACAGTGGTATCTAATAAACAGTATTACTGCTGAGGTAAGTGAGGTGTACACCCGTCTGGGTGCCATGGGAAAATTGGTGATACGTGCAAATTTGTCCCAAAATTGAACCTTTGCTCATTGGATGAATTTTTCTATCATACCCTTTGGCGGGATGCGTGGCAGGTGGGGGCAAAGAAACCTACCACTGGCAAGGAATTGGAAAACAGTTGATATAAGAACAGTTTGCAATTATCCCAATGGTGGGTCAGCAATGGGGCGGTTATCCCGCTGCCCAGTGGCATGAATGCGATTTGCATTACATGAATGATCATTAAAGCAGCTGCTCGGCAGAATCTCATAATGTCTTCTAAACCTTTGTCATGCCAGAAGGAAATTACATCGGCCTCAAACTCTTTTGAAAAATAATATATAACGTGCAGCATACATAACCTACATGACATAGAATTGTGCCAGACTTGTTGCGATGTACACCACGTTGCTGGGGCTGCAGCATTGATCTCCTCCTGCTTTTTGGTGACGCCATCCAGAAGGACACGACTGTACTGTGGTACTCATGTCACGCTCCACTTGGCACTTGCCAGTACTGCGGCCAGTGTTGAGGAATACAAGGGTCCTCTGCTCCTAGTAGCTGACACAATTGTCCACAAGGACATCACTGTGCAGTGGTACTCTGGCTGAGCTCCACTTTGGAAACAAGCATTTCGACTGGGGGTGGGTGTGAGGGGGGGCTGAGGATGACGAACATGAGGGGGTTAATGGGGGAGGCAGGCTGTGCAACTGCTCTGAGGGGGAATGAGGAACAAAATGGCTGCAATGGGGAAGCAAGGGTTGCCATGTTGAAAGGGGACACGATGGAAGGCAGGAGGGCAAGGAGATGGAGGAGGTACAATGGAAGGCAGAGGATAAACTGCGGGGTGGGAAGCTGGAGCCGGGCAAAGATACATGAAACAAGGGAGACAAATGGATAACGCATTTTTGACCGGAAGTGGGTGCATGCAGGCTCCAGAATGAGAAGGTGTGGGGGTTGTTATTGTGGCACATGAGGGGTGGTTCGTATGGAGACCCAGAGGTTGGGGTGGTGGGGGGGGGGGGGGGGGGGGGGGGGGTTGTGTGGTTTGGGAGGGCACACTTTAGTCCTTAGTCTGCATGGCAATAGGGAACTCTTGGCCTGTGATTTGAAGTCAGGAGTTAGAATACAGGCACTCCAGTGTGGTGTCGAAGAGATTACAGGCAGTCCAGGGACTCTGTGGACCTCATAGTCAGAGGTCAGAGACAGGAGACAGTCCAGGGATGCAGAGGGCATGCAGCAGGAGCAATCATGGGGAGTGTGATGGGCTCAGGCTGCAGTGAGAGACAGGGGCTGTGTGTGTCAGAGAGACAAACACAGCTTGGTGTGCAGGCCTGTCTCACAGTCGCTGTCCCTGGGTTTGGCTGTCTCTGTACTGAGCTGCAGGTGGAATGGTATGGGTAACTGTAGGCGCCTGTAACCTGTAGATTAGAAACACACAATGAGGGGGGTTGGGGATTGTGGTGAATGCATTATGCCAATAATGCCATTGTATTTGTATCTGTGCTGTCGCCCTTGTATTTGTATCTGTGCTATGCTGTTGCCCTTGTGGGCTTCTCATGTGGGCCATTGTATGGTATTATCCATAGGGGAACATGTTGGGGCATCTGTGAGCTCCGCCCATGGCTCCTCCCCTTGAAGGGCGGTATAAAGAGCAGTCGACCTGTAGGCGGTTCAGTTGCAGGCAGGCACTGTTCTAAGTTGATTAAAGCCACGGTTCACTTCTACTCTTGTCTCGAGTGAATTGATGGTCGCATCAATTTAATCAACTTAAACGCAACTATGGAATCGGCCCTCAAACCTGACCAACTGGAACTCGATCCGCAGGCCGCGGAGGTGAAATACATTTTTTTGCACTGGCTCCGCTGCTTCAAGGCCTATCTCGCAGCCTTCTCCACGCCTTCCGTCACCGCTGAACAGAAGCTGAGCCTCCGGCACGCACGGGTGATCGATCGAATCTCTGTTCAACTCGACGAGGCCTCCTCCTACGCAGACGCCCTCGCGATGCTTGAACGCCTCTACGGACGGCCCGTGAACGACGTCTACGAGTGACACATCCTCACCACTCGCCGCCAGTGTTCCGGAGAATCACTAGAAGACTACCTTTGCGACCTCAAAGTCCTGGCACGCAGCTGCAACTACCAGGCCGTTACGGAACTTGCCGTCCGAGCCGTCTACATGGCGGGAGTCCGGTCCAACTACGTGAGACAGCGCCTACTCGAAAAGGGGGCCCTGGACCTGGATCAGACGGTAAAGTTATACTCTCTGGAAGTAGTGTTTCAGAGCCTTAACGCGTTCCCGGCTGACCACGTGATCCCCTCGTGGACCCCCGATCAAAGACTACCCCAGGCCTGTTCCACGCGGCCGCCCGCCCATCATGGGGGCTACCCTGCAATTTCTGCGGCCAGTCCCAACACCCCCGGCAGCACTGCCCGGCCCGGAATGCAAACTTCAGCAGCTCCGGGAGAAAAGGACATTTCGCCAAAGTTTGCCTGGCCAGGTCCAAGAACTCTAACTCACAGGCCCGATCCTCAGACTCACAGGCCCGCAGGCCCCGCAGTGTGGCAGCGTGTCTGTCGACTCCGCCGCTGCAGGCACGCCATCAGCCTCGTGCTATCCGTGGGGGCAGCTATATTTCAGCCCTCACAGTACGTGCGACTCACGGGGGCCGCCAACCTGGCCATCCTCCCACACGCAGCCGGCCATGTGCGATCCATGGGGACCGCCATCTTGGACGCCATCTGCTATGCCGCTCGACGCGTACGATCAAGACGGGCAGCCATTGCGGAGCTGCCCCAGCACCTCCGACCATGCCGGTGACCCGCAACTCAGCGCGGTCACCCTGGACCAGTCGCGACCCAAGCACCTCCGGAGCTCTATGATGACCATCCGAGTAAACGGGCACGAGACGCCTTGCCTTTTCGACTCCGGGAGCACAGGGACCTTCATTCCGCCCATGCCTCCTCCCATTGAAGGGAGGTATAAAGAGCAGTCGACCTGTAGGCGTTTCTCAGTATTGGATCAGTCGCAGGCAGGCACTGTTCAAGGTTGATTAAAACCACGGTTTACTTCTACTCTTGTCTCAAGTGAATTGATGGTCGCATCAGGGATGCAATGTGAAGCTCTCCTTGGGATGTGAGGCGGGTGTTCAACGTGATAGGTGACTGTTCACACAACGTCTTGATGAGTTGGGTAGAGGTTTGCATAGAGCATGGGCACACCACTGGTGAGGGGCTTGTGAGCAGGTTAGGAATGTCCACCACAACAACTACAGGATCCAGAATTATTGGGCGAGGCTGGAGAACAACAGGAAGAAGCTCGACCTTCACATTGTGAGGTTTGAGGTGTATGTATCTGTCACACGGAGAGTGAGATTGGGAGCATCAAATCGTGTTTGAAAATAAAAGTGAAGAACCACCATCTTGTTGTGCCACAGTGATGGCACTGGCTCTGAATGAAAATAACAGTGAATCTGATTGGGAGAGGTCGAAGGCAGTTTGGGAGGAGCTCACTGCTTGGCTGAAGAGCCCTTTCTGGGGGGACCCTATAACAAGTTCATGCTGCAAGAAGGAACAGGGGTTTGCTCAGTTAGTAAGGAGGAAGACCTCCTTGGCAAGGAAGCTACTGAAAGCTAATGCCTTCAATAGCACTGTTAAGGGATCATAGGATCATAGAATTTACAGTGCAGCAGGAGGCCATTCAGCCCATCGAGTCTGCCCCAGCCCTTGGAAAGAGAACCCTACCTAAGCCCACATCTCCACCCTATTCCATACCCCAGTAACGCCACCTAGTCTTTTTTGGACACTAAGGGCAATTTAGGATGGCTAATCCACCTAATCTGCACATCTTTGGACTATGGGAGGGAACCAGAGCACCTGGAAGGAAGCTTCGCAGACATGGGGAGAACGTGCAGACTCCGCACAGGCAGTGACCCAAGCCGGGAATCGAACATGGGACCCTGGTACTGTGAAGCAACTGTGCTAACCACTGTGCTACCATGCCGCCCTTAATACTCAGAACTTAATGGCTTCACATCAGAGGAATGTAGACTTACACAGAGGAATGTAGACTTTGTGAATGCAGATAATAGTGAAGGAGGCACAGCTGCATCATATATGACATTCGGTCAATGAGGGCCAGTCACATGTTCAGCAGAATTTGCATTCATAATGGGCCAAAGGTCATCCACTCATTGCTCATGGGCAGCTGATTGGTCATAGAATCATTGAATTTACAGTGCAGAAGGAGGCCATTCGGCCCATTGAGTCTGCACCAGCCCTTGGAAAGAGCACCCTATCTAAGCCCACACCTCCACCTTATCCCTATAAACCAGTAACCCCACCCAACCTTTATTTTGGACACTATGGGCAATTTGGCATCGCCAATCCACCTAGCCTGCAACATCTTTGGACTGTGGCAGGGAATCGGAGAACCCAGAGGAAACCCACACAGACACGCGGAGAAAGTGCAAACTCCACACAGACAGTGACCCAAGCCGGGAATCGAACCTCGGACCCTGGAGCTGTGAAGCAACTGTGCTAACCACCATGCTACCGTGACCCCTCCCCCCGTTTGTATACCATATCAGAGATTCAAGCAGAGCAATAGTTCAGGTCACTGGTCTCATTTGCAACATCCTACACAGAATTCCTGACGTCACATTTCTGGGACACCATCTTAGTCATCGTGATGTTTGAGCCAGAGTCTCAGGGACAAGGCTGCATGAATCACCATGCAAGTAGGACAGGAACCGCTGTGTACCCTAAACATTTTCCATAGGTCTCATATTCCGAGCTTCACTTTCTCGACCCTTTAACCATTCTTGTCTTCAATGTTTCATTTCAGTGAGAAGACAAAAGGACAAATGGATGCAGGGCTCAATGCCACCTTTCTCAGAGTCCGTGTGCAATGAAGGTTGTGGAGGAAGGAGAGGCAATGCTAAATGCAATTTGAGCAGGGAAACCCATCTGAGGGGCATGGTCAAGGGGAGCCAGAGCATGAGTAGGAGGGTTAAGAGGAGAGACCCAGATAACAAGGCGACTAACCAAATGTATTGTTTATTGTAGATATCTGCTACTTCCAAATGAGTGAGAGGCAATGGGGCACATCACACTTGTCCCAAGGTCTGGTATATCACATATGCCACATTCTTTGTGAATGGGGTTGGAGGCAATCCCCTGTCAGTGGGTTTGAAGGTGACCGCAGCACTCAATTTTTTTGCCAAGGCCTGTCAGGGGACCTGGGCGGCATCTCTCAGTCTGTTAAGTATTGAAGTATAAAGGAGGTCACAGGTGCCCTTTACAGGAAGGCCAATTATTATGTCAGGTTTTCTTTGACTGAAGATAGCCAGGCTGCAAGATTCATTGGCTTTGTTACAATCCCAGGCTTCCCAAGAAGGCAGGGTGAAATAGACTGCAGCGATGTGGCTATATAGGCTCCATGGCATAACAGGTCCTAATGTACATAAATCATAAGGACTTCAATTTCATTAATGCACAATTGATATGTGATCATCGCTAACACATCCTGCATGTTTGTGTACAGTACTCGGGGAGTTGCCATGACTCCCACATCCCGAGTCATTCCCGGTGCCTGAGATATGTGAGGCGTCAGGACTTCTGCAGGGATGGCTGCTTCGGGATAAGAGATAATCGCTGAAACACTGGCTGATTGATACACTATCAATTACGACGAGATGAGAGTAGAATGTAATCGAGGCTTTATTACACAGAGATGCGTGGCCTCCTGCAGCAGGCAACGAATGGCTGCTGTACGGAGAGCACACACATTTATACTCCGCCTACTGGACGGCGCCAGCAAGTAGGGATCTAACCCCGTACCTGTAGTACAGGGGCCTTACCGTAAAACCATATATGCAATATAATACAACAGTGGTGACTACCACACTGATGATACAGGTGCATCACCCTGAGAGACATTACGAGGAAAGGTACAATGCTGCAATCACTTAATAGCACTTCTTGAGGAAGAAGGGTTAAAAGGGCTGACACTATATACTTCAGATAAAGATTTAAACACACAAGGGTGCAGAGACTGGTTCAACTGAGGTGACATCACATGAATATTAATCTAAAAATGGGACACTATGGTAGCATGGCTCCTTTAAGGGGTGATCTTTCGCTGGCCATGTGACCCGTTCGGGGCCTATTGTTCAGGAGAACTCCGACCAATCAGAAAAAAGTGCAGGTCCCTGTGAGCTCGGGCCCGGGCAGTGTAGATCCAGGAGTCAAGGAGTAAAATCCTGTACAAGATCTACCTGCATAGAGCTAAACCTCAGTGTCGTTTCCACTAAGGCTCTTTGTTACACAAGAAGGCTTCTCAGTGATACCTCATGCTATGACAGACACTATCACTGAAGATGGCTAAACTGTGATATAACAGGATTTAAATGTACAAATTTACAAGGACTTCACTTGACCAAAACATTTACGTAACTTTCCTAACCTGACCGCCCCGCCTGGGTGCAGCCTCGATATCCGCAGCAGAGGTGGAGGCAGCCTGCTGACCATTACATCCTGATGTCTATGCTGGCCTGAAGCCTGGCATGTTCCTGACAGATAATAGTCTCCTGCTCAAGAACGGAAATGCCTGAGAAACTGGAGTGGAAGGAGTCACAGGCAGAGGAGTATATGAATAGCAGTACACATTTGGAGTGTCCTAACAGGCGGCTCCCAGAGTCCCTGGCTGATGCTCTGCCTCCCTGTGAGTGTCAGAGGACCCAGGCCTTACGCCTGCAGGAAGTGATGCACCTGGAGGGAGGTCAAGGTGCCTCATCCACATGTTACATACAATTTGATGATGCCTCTCAGGATTTGTGGCCATGGAGTGCAGGGTCAAGTGCAAATCTGTGAAACCTGCTGAGCCAAGGACTCCATGGTGGTCGGCAATCTTCCCATGCTGACCTCAGGACGCTCGCATGTCAGAGCCATGGCATAGAATGAGGATGGACTCCTCCATCATTCGCTCTAGCCTGCTAAATGACGCCTGAACCTCGGCCTGTGGTTCCGTCACCTGTATTTTTATCTCCAGCATTGAGTTTGTGGCAGTTTCCAGGGGCTTATCATTTAACTTGGACTGAGCGATTGGTTGATCTCCAGTAGCCATCCAAGAGGCTGACCCTGCCTCTGATGCTGCAGCGACAGTTCAGAGGTGCTCTCCAGAACACGAGCCTGAACCCCACCGGGATGTGTGTTCCTGCACTGATGACGGGGTGCGGTTAAGAACTGTGACGGCCCTTCCAGAGCTTCGGACATGGTTTAGGGGTTTGGACTGGTGCTCAGCTGCCTTGAGGACCTCGATCTGCTGGTGTCCAAAAAGTAGAGAATAGAATTTCAATTGATGAGCGTGAGCTGTATAAGACTGTATTTGAATAACTGTGTTTATCTGGATTTGAGGAAGTGACGGAGCGGTGATCTGTACTAGGTTGCCGGCAGAGGCCAGCCTCCCCTTCCCCACAGCAGCGATCCTTTTGCTTCCCAGTTTGGCTGCAGTCTCCTCAAACTGAGTGAGGGCAGTGATCAGTGATGTCAGCCATCCCTCCACCAGTCTGCTACTTTTCATACCTGTGCGCCGGTTTGGCCTGTATGAAGATGAAGGAAACACATGTGAGGAGAAGGGGTGGAGCAGAGGCTGGTGAATGCATGTCCCCTGTGTGTGGTGAGCCCTTGCCACAAATGCCAGCGGGTAGAGTGTGAGCTACATGATGGATGGGATGGTGGTGATGTAATAATCATAATAATAATCTTTATTGTCACAGGTAGGCTTACATTAACACTGCAATGAAGTTACTGCGAAAAGCCCCCAGTCGCTACATTCCGGTGCCTGTTCGGGTACACAGAGGGAGAATTCCGAATGTCCAATTCACCTAACAGCACGTCTTTCAGGACTTGTGGGAGGAAATCAGAGCACCCGGAGGAAACCCACGCAGACAAGGGGAGAACGTGCAGGCACCGCACAGTCAGTGATCCAAGCGGGAATCGAACCTGGGACCCTGGCGTGTGAAGCAACAGTGCTACCCACTGTGCTACCATGCTGCCCTACCGTGATGTGAAAGTCTCTGTGAGTGAATGAGTACTGATATGTGTCCCCCGCTAATGGCTGTGTGAGAGTCGCCATTTGATTGCATGTGCCATCATGAGAATTTAATATTGGAGTGAATTAAAGAATGTCTTACGCTAGTGGAGCAGGTGAGATCATTCAACCGTTTCCTGAACTGGATGGCACTTTGGGCGCAGTTGTCAGTTACGCTGATCTGCTCATTAACGGTCTCCGAGTCCGGAGATGCGAGTTTGGTGATCTTCCTGAAGTCCACTCCTGGGATACATGACAATCCTGTCTGCCTGAGATCTGATCGCTGATCTAGGTCTCGAGGGCCTGTTGGGTGAAGCGTGGTGCTGCCTTCTTCTTGAGGCTGCTAGCCTTGTTCTTCTAGTTGCCAGACACCTGTGATGGTCTCTGGGAGTCAGGTGAGTTGGACAGAGTGAGATGTATGTGTTGGACTGGAGTTTATATATGGCGCCCGGACCTTTGACCCTTCCACCTAACGGCAAAGATTGGACGAAGCAGCTCCCGACCCGCCAAGTGATTCAGCCCAATACTCATCTGTACATGATTAATGAACTTCCAAGACAGGCTTGAGTTCCCGCCATTCCCGCCAACATGGTGGACACCACCACAACTGCCTGCCCCGCACGTAGTCTCAGAAATGGAAAACTCTGCCCATTAAATTTCACACACTAGCTGCCCATTCTTGCCATGCTTCCACATTTGCCAATCCTCCAGGTTTATCCTGGAATCTCCAAGAAATACAGATTAGTTTTCAGGACAACCCAGCAGAACTCCCATGGCAACATTCACTTCAATTTTGTCCGAACATATATTGCTCATAAAAATATTGCAGATGGCTTAAAAGGCTGAATGACCAACAGTGAAGGGTTATTCAGCCAGCTAACTCATTTCTTTGTCTTCCAATTGGTGTGCGAAGGTGGTGCGCAGCGAGCATGGGAATTATCAGGTGACCAAAGGTTGCTTGTCTCACCAGTAACGTCTTACGGAAACTCTAAGAAGTAGGAGGGACTGTGGAGTCAGTGCTGCAGCCTCCTCCTCCTCTCCCCACAGGTAGGTTTTTTTTATAACTAGTCTTTTTTTAAAATTCCATTTGTTCACAGTCGTAGAGACTAATGAAGAAGAGTTCATGAACAGGCCAGACATGGCATCTGTTCCCCTCATTCTAAACCAAATTTCCAAAGAGGTCTATCAGCAGATTTTGGCTTTCTCATTAACATATGCAAGGAAGGCCTAAAAAATTGGGCCTGACGAATAGATTATTGGCCTGAACATTGAGTGCCGACCTCCCCAGCACTGCATTTGTCAACGTTGTGTCTCTTTCATGCCCGATCCCACATTATCTGTCTTTCACAGATTGATGCGCACACAACATCCCATGTTAGCAAGGAATCAGCAATCCCTAGTCAAATTTATTCATGCTTCTTCAAGAGATTCTCTCCTATTAATATTGTCCCCAAGCTAAATTGTTATTAGTCAGAAGAGTAATTGCTGCATACTGCCAATTTTGCTCTTGTATCATACCAGTTCTTCGAGTCAGTGAGAGGAATTGTCAAAACACCAGCGATACAAATGTTACAGCACGATTTTGACGCTAAATGGAGGATGTTATGGACAGAAGAATGCTCACAGGCAAATGGCTCTACATTGACCAGAAAGATGGGTTGCCAGCAGGCACAGGAGACTGGCAGGTCATTCCTCCCCACCCCAAGCTCAATTTTACAGGCGGTAACCAGCGAAGTGGCTGCGGCAGGGATTGCAACCCAACCCCCGAGAGCTGATGACCCAATCACAGGGTCAGCAGCTGAGGGGACTCAACAGCGCCCCCGACCAAGGTGGCCATAAGCGACGCAGGCTGGAAACCTGCTGCCTGGAGCAGGTAGACCAGACAAAAATACAAGTGATGGAAAGGAAGGCCCTCTTAGGAAATCACCCGGGATACGGGGGCTGCCTTCCCTGCCCCTGAACCTTTCGACGGTCCTGAAGAAACAACCTGCTCTCGCCTACTGCTGGGAGGCTGCTTCTATTTAGCTGGTGACCTTCCCACCAGGCAGGGGTGTGGGTCCATGATTGGAAGGTTGCTGAAGATAAAACAAATGTTTGTATGAAAACAAAACAGCCCCAATCAAATCGATCATCGGCATCATAGATCCATGTCCCAAAACCTGGAAATCACAAACACTAAATGAAAGAGACAAGAAAGCTGCTGATGAAAATCAGTTCCTCTCATTTAATAGAACTCAATCATGTTAGAAATTGGCTTCTAATATTTTCTTCTCTTTTTATTAGACAACTGAGGTGGATAGGGTAAGGTCCATTGCTCAGATGCCATAGAGATTTGAATAGCATGGCAGAAAAGACAAGTTCAGTCAAGAAATAACAATAGAGTTATCAAACTAAGAATTTAGAATGTCGAAGAAGTGAGGGAGTAAATGCTGGGGCAGGTAAATTGTCTCACTGGTTTCACCAGTATATCTGACAGGATCGTATTATCTTGCAGCTAGTTGAAATCATTGCCTAAATCAGAATGCAATGCTTGCTGTAAATCATGTTGCAATACTATTGGAGCGTAATGTTAATGCACGATTTTCTCACTCGAGTCACTGCTGTTGCGCGCGAGAAATTGTTTCAAAGGGTAAAATTTCTTCCTGCCGTCACTGGTATTTCAAGTTGTGATATGATGTACATGTTCCATTTAGGACGGCACATCCTAAACTGCTGTCAATCACTACCAACCATGAGACAGGTTGCACAGCTCCACAAAACACAGCTGTGGTCCGACAGGTCAGAAATGTCAGCATAGTCTCGCAGTTGGCGTTAACTGTATAGCGTCTTCTGTTCAAATAAAGAACCAATATTTTTGTTTCACCAATCTTTGGCCTATGATTTCTTTTTCTATTCATTCATGGGATGGGAGCACTGCAGGCTGGGCCAGCATTTATTGCCCATCCCTAATTGTCCTTGAATTGAGAGTATTTAAGGATCAATCCTATTGCAATGGATCTGGAGACATATGTAGGCCAGAAAGGTAAAGGTGGCAGATTTCCTTTCCTCAACCAGATGGGCTTTTATGACATGGGTTTCATGGTCACCAGTGGACTTTTAATTCCACATTTTTATTGAATTCAAATTTCACCATCAGCTGTGGTGGGATTCGAACCCAATTCGCCAGAGCAGTAACCAGGGTCTCTGGATTACTCGTCCTGAAACAATACCACTACAAAAACTGCCTCCCCAAATTGTTGGAGCTTTACAAATAAAGGATACAACACTTCCCACCCGAAGTGAGAGGGCCATACAGTATATAACCACCAAAATACAGGTTGGCATAATGTGTAAATTACATAAACACATACTCAGTTATTTGCTATCATTTATTATATCCTTGTCTGACCTGAAGGAAAAGAGATATATGCAATTTTGGATGACTATCATGTATATTTATTAAAATAAATCTTCCAGCACGGTGGCACAGTGGTTAGCATTGCTGCCTCATTGCACCAGGGAAACCGGTTTGATTCCAGCCTTGGATCACTGTCTGTGTGGAGTTTGTACGTTCTCCCTATGTCTGCTTGGGTTTCCTCCGGGCGCTCCGGTTTCCTCCCACAGTCCAAAGATGTGCTACATTGCCCCTTAGTGTCCAGGGATGTGCAGGTTAGGTTCCAGGGATAGGACGGGATGGGTGGGGGGAGTAGGCCTGTGTCGGATGCTCTTTCAGAGGGTCAGAGGGCGGACTGGTCTTCATTCTATGATTCTATGAACAATAAAACACAAAAAAGCAAGCCCTTCTTCCCTCTGCACTAAGGCAGGTCCTTGGGGATTTACTGAATCACAGCAAAATAAGATGATTTTTTTGACTATGGATAGTACAAGGTGGTAACCCTTGTGTTTACCTAAGCCATAACAAGAATCCAACTCTATGTGCTGTTTAATCTAACCCGCATGCTAGTTGCCCATCCAACTGGAACTAACCACCTCCCCAAAGGTGACTCCTCAAACAGCATTCTAAATGGCGATGTGCAAACAGAAGCAGCCAACAGGAACAATTTTGAGCTCACGTGATATCATGAAGCAGTTGACAGCAAATCGGTCGCTGCCATTTTACAGTGCAAACCGTTTTTATTTGCTTTGGAGGAAAGGGGAACTGAAATTGAGAGGAATAGGAATGTGCTGCTGATTCACTGCCACCTGCTTTAAACTGTTCCACAAAGACAAAATTAGCAGCAACGCTGTTGGAAGTGAAAGAAGCAATCGATTGAACATTTTGGGCGTAATCCTTCATTGAAACTGAGGAAGAAAAATGGAAAAATAGTTGCATTAAAAGAGGGACAGAACAAAGGAAATGGGAAGAAAATGTCACACACAATAGCAAGTATGGGTAGCACGATCTGTAATATTCCGAAGTAAAGGCAGGAATAGCTCCATGGACTCAAGTAATATTAACATGTGATGAAAGGTGGAAGTATACTGAGATAAATTAAAGATATGAGAGAGACAAAGGCCAGGATTTGCCAATGCCACTCGTGAAGGATCTGTCGTGGGTGGGAAAGAAGTTGCTTCACGTCCATTGACTTTTGGCGTGGTGGGACATAAAAATCCTGGCGCCCGGGGGTTTCCCGAAGGTGTGCGGCTGCCCCACAATTGGAAACACCATTGACCGGTGTGGTAGTCGGTATTAGGGGGTCTTACAGTACTCAGGTTGATGCTGTAAGACCATTGGTGTGGGAGGTACCTGAGACAGCAAGTTCATTGGTGAAGCCTGCCTGCTGGTTCTGCCCAGTAAGGCAGAGTATAAGAGCCTGTGTCTCCCTAGCAGCTGCATTCTGTACCTGCGCTGCTGGGGGAAACATCTAGTCCAATAAAGTCTTGAATTGTCGTCCAATCTCGCTTCTGGAGTCATTGATCGAGCATCAATTTATTGGACTAGATTTTAAATAATGGAGCTCTGAATCAAGCTGGAGTGTCTGCAACTCAGCCCCCACACGGCAAACTCAGCAGCAACCTTCAAACACTGGCTGGCGTGCTTCAACGGGTACCGCAGGACAGCCACAACTACACCCATGGAGGACCAGAAGATGCAAGTTCTCCACTCGAGGGTGAGCCCAGAGACCTACACCCTCATCGAGGATGCGGACAATTTTGAGGCTGCGATGGCCCTGTTGAATTTGGGGTAGGCGCACTCGTACTGTCCCGGGAGGCCGCAACAGGACTTTATGGTCGTCGGGCAGTTAACTGCCTGAGGTTGTGTGGCTTCCACCCCAATGTGGGAGGATGCCCTGTCTCCATGAGCTGCTCACCAATTGGAGGGCCAGCAGCTCCCCAATCCCAAGAGTGCCCTTATAAGCATTGGCTACTGCTAGGGCAGGTGTCAGTCCCTAATAAAGCACATCAATTGAAGCTAGATAGCAAGGTAAATGGCCTTCCTTGCCATGACATGTAAGCCAGGCAAATGAGGGTGAGGCATGAGTGGCCGTGAATGGAGAGTTTCTAGTGAGGGTGCGGACAGGATGCCTGAAGAGGAGCAACCTCGCCATTCTCCCGTGCCTGCAGCAAGGCCTACATTTCAAATCTGGCAGCCTTGTTACAAGGTGTAGGGAACTCCACTGCTGGTAAAATACCTCTGGCAATGGGAGGAGGCACTGAAATGGAAATTAATTTGTCATTTATGTGTCTCAATTGGACCAAGGTTGACGTTACCATCGCCGGCTGGTAAATTCCCAGTGGAAGTTGGGAGGTGATGGGCACGTCTTCACCAATAATCCCCCTGCCCCCAACCCCAACCACTAATCTATTCCCCACTCTTTTCCATCCTTCCTCACCTGCCATTCCAGTCCAGGGATGGTGCAAACCACAGTGCTAGCATGCCGCCCAATCCAGCCCAAATCCCCCTGACCATACCTCCCCATGAAGGACCCCCTCGGCATCGCGTAAATAAGTGAAGAGAGGGTACTCACCCCTTTGCTCTCCCTCAGTTTCCATGGCACCCATGCCCCGTTTTTAGGAACCAGAAGTGATTCACGCCCGAGTGCTATCTGGCTTGGGAGAGGGCTTCAGTTGAATACCGGGAGGCCACTGAGTTCAACTTTAATCTCACTAATGAGGTTAAAATGAATGCAAATAAGTGTGTGATCAGACTCTTGCTCTTTCTGAGCGAGATCCTGATCATGTCAGCTGAAACCAGCTGGGAGAATGGGAAACTGATTTGTGCCGGGTAAAAATCCTGTTTCGGGGCAGGATTTGAGCCGCCGCAAATCCGCAGCCGGAGAAATTCCCCCCTTATCTAGATCTATCCCTGAAAAGGAATCTAACAGATGTTGCAACAACTATATGGGACATTGCAGTCTGAAGGAGATGGTTGGGCCAGTCATCTCTCCCATGATCACCTACAATCGACAAGGACCGAACATTCATTTGTTAGTTGCTTGCAACGCTATCTTAGAATAGAATCATAGAAAACTTACAGTGCAGAACAAGGCCATGCGATCCATTGAGTCTGCACCGGCCCTTAGATGGAGCACACTACTTAAGCCCACACCTCCACCCTATCCCCATAACCCAGTAACCCCATCTAACCTTTTTGGACACTAAGGGCCAATTTAGCATGGCCACTCAACCTAACCTGCACATCTGCACACCTGCACAGGGGCTGTTTAGCACAGGGCTAAATCGCTGGCTTTTAAAGCAGACCAAGCAGGCCAGCAGCACAGTTTAATTCCCGTAACAGCCTCCCCGAACAGGCGCCGGAATGTGGCGACTAGAGGCTTTTCACAGTAACTTCATTTGACAATAAGCAATTTTCATTTCATTTTTTTTTTCTTTGGACTGTGGGAGAACATTAGAGCACCCACGCAGACATGAGAAGAAAGTGCAAACGCCACACAGACAGTTACCCAAGGCCTGAATTGAACCCAGGTCCCTGGAGCTGTGAGGCAGCAGTGCTAACCACTCTGTCACATTACTGATTTTTTGTTTATATTATAGTGTTTTTATAAGTAACTTCAAATGGGTTATTTGTGGTGGTTTTGAATCCAAGAAAGTTTTGAATCTTTCTTGAACATACAATAATTTTATAGATGGAACTAGCACATCCTGTTTAATTCTCATAAATATCAAATGAAAGAATCAGAAACCTATGAACTCCAGGATTGAGGACTTACAAAAGAAAATCTGTTCTAAAATTTGAATTATGCATTGTCTGTTTAATTCATGCTTCTTACGTATCAGGTGGTGTGAAGGGCATTTTCCTCACAATGTTCAGTTTGTGTGGCACACAGCGTCCTATTGGTATCCATTCAGCTGAGTACCGCCACTTTCATCCAGACTGGGCCAGGAAACACTGATGCTATGTGATGACGCCAGTGGCCTGCACCGTAATGCTCCGTGTGGCAATATGGCTCCTACTGTATGCTTGTTGTGCACAGATCTGAATCAAGAGCCATGTCATGGGGATAAACCTTGTCGGTCAGTAACCAGCCTTTACGTGGTTAAGTGAGTCAAATGTAGCAGGCACAGGGGACAGCTGCCGAGCCATTCTTTCTGCCAGGATGCCAACCATTCACCTGCATAATGTATCATTTGTGGTCGCACATCAGCTGCTCTGAATGCACTTCATGCTACCAGCGTTTGTGAGATGTGTGGGCAAAACCCTTTAAACAAGATGGCATTAAGCACATGTTCCATCAGAAACGTACGTGTTCATCTCAGCCACTGTTGACCAGCATTCGGAATCACATTAATGCCGAAAAAGGAAAGTCAAGCCAAAACCCAATTTCTCCCTGCGAAACAGAGACAGATTGGAATGTGAACAATACCTGGCACCATGTGACTGCAATTCAGCTGAAGGGAACAGAAGCAATTTATCCAATTAACTGACCCGACTGACTACTGTTCTGAATGAAAATGTAATCGACATTGTGCAACAGAATTACATGGCAGAAGATAATCAAATAAAATACCAAATAATCCATTACAGACCTCCAGGATAAGTGGAGTGTTGACAGTAATGGTGAACAGGCTGGGTATTACTTTATCCCGAATTAATAAAGTGTTTGAAGGACTTTCTCCACTACTTGAATGTCATGATACTTCAGAAATATAAGGCTACCTGAAGAACACAAGTGGCAGACATTTCAACTACTTTTTATTGAATTTGTAAGTTGTAACAATGTCAGTAATATTTTGCAAGGTGGCTGGATCTCTAAGAATAATTTGTATTTCTGTGCCACCCTCAAAATAACTTTCACAAGGTACTTCAGAGGGAGGTTATAAAGCAATTTTTGACCCTGGGCCACGCAAGGAGACATGAGGACAGATGGAAAAAAAACTTGGTCAAAGGGGTAGGGTTTAGGAGCGGTTTAAATTATAAAAGTTAAGCCGAGTTGTTCATGAGGCAACTTCAGAGTTTACGCCTTGCAACTGAACACACGCCACCAATGATGGAACAATTCAAATCAGTGACACTCAAGAGGCCGGTATTAGGCAAACTCAGATGTGTTGGAAAGTCGTGGAGCTGGGGGGAGATTGTAGGGATAGAGAGGGGCAAAGTTACAGAAGGATTTGAAAACACTGATGAGGAATCCAAAATCAAGGCCTGGCTTAACCGGGAGCGAATGTGGTTCAGCAAGCACAAGGGTGTTGGGTGGATGGGACTTGGGGAGAGTTAAGATGTGCGACATCAAGGGCTGAATTTTGTACTCGCCCACTGGCATGTTTGAAGACAAGGGCTTATAAAATCCAGCATGTCACCTTCTTGACACCTAGCCATTCACTCTCTATCTGTCTCCCACTTCATAGGTGGCCCATCTGTCCGAGAGTCTACTGAGGCCTTGAAGTGACTTCATTCGACCCCCGTTTTGAATTTTACCCAGTTTTATCTCACGGGTTGTCAGGCTAGGAAGGAACTTCCTCGGCGGGACCCCCGCACACATCAGAGACACGACCCCCATCCCCGCCCTCCCTGATTAAGATCATTTTACACCCCCCTGCTTTAACCCTCCCATCAGGTTCCTGAAACCCAGTCCCCACCTCCCCCCTCCCTCCTTGCTGGGGCCTGTCAGCCAGGGTCCATCGATCAGTCTTACGTTCAGTCTGGCCTCCATAACTTCCTCTTCTGCAATGGCTGGCAGAAGTCCCAGAAGTGGCCATTGCTCTAACCTGAACTGCTGGCCAATTTGATTGGCTGGAAGGTCTCAAAGATGGGACGTCTTCACTAGAATGTAGAATGGCTGCAGGACAGCCATTGTGTTCAGGGGCAGCCGATTGACTGAACTTTTTGTCGGCAGAGAACACAGCACCACTTTAAATTAGGTTTAGGGTTTACAACCAGTCTGGTTCAGCCTGAGACTGTTGATGGGGAGACGAAAAGCATCAGTGGCTGTAGAATGCAGTTGTGGTGGCAACTGACGATAATTAGAGAAAAATTCAGTTCATCCAGTACTATATGTCAAACAAGCAGTCTGAGAATTAAGAGACAGTGTAGGCATCAAGCGAGGTGATGTGAGGAGGAGCTGTACTAGCAACCACACAAGGGCCTTGTGGCTCATAGAATCATAGAATCTCTGCAGTACAAATGGAGACCATTTGGCCCATCAGGTCTGCACCGACCCTCTGAAAGAGAACTCCAACCAAATCCACTTCCCAATAACCCCTTAACTTTCAGACCCCTGGATACTAGGGACAATTTAGCATGGCCAATCCACCTAACCTGCACGTCTTTGGACTGTGGGAGGAAACCGGAGCACCCGGAGGAAACCCACGCAGACACGGGGAGAAAGTGAATACTCCACACAGTCACCCAAGGCAGGAATTGAACCTGGGTCCTTAGCCCTGTGAGGCAGCAGTGCTAACCACAGTGCTGCCCACAAGTAAAACCACTGCTGATGCTTTGCATAACATTCCACACTGAATATTTGGGAAATCTGTTGCCCTGGATGTCTAACTATCCTTAGTGTTATTTTTAACCTCACCCGCCCATCAGCAAACTGATGGCATTCAAACTAATGGCATTGGGTTCAACACTGATTTTATATCCTGACGCCTTTTACTCGTCATTAATATTTCACCCAGTTGAGGTGTTTCTTTGCCCAGTGAAGTTGGTGACCTTTCCCCTCAACCACTGAATCACAAAGAACAGGCGGAGAAGCTATTTGCTGAACCCAGCAGCCATATTTTAGATGTTATTTATTAAAAGCTTATGAAGATAACACAAATTGAGAGCATCGTTACAATTTTCTCTTCGTTCTTCAATTCAAACAAATAATTTGTCCTTTATCAAATGCATCTGAATGCTTTGAGTTGTCCTCAAAGACTGAGAAGTATGGTTCGCCAGCTCGTTGTAAGGAAACTTAACAAAATAATTGGGCGCATTTTGGGACTTGGTGTACTGATGTCCTGACAGCAATTGTTATTCGGTCGTATTCAACTCCATTTTTGCACAAATTACATGAGAGCTTTTGCACAGATACAGTGAGGTACGGTGTACACACTCTACCTGAAGGCAAGACCTTGGCTGATGCTTCATCCTGGGCCCATTTTGTGCCAGTTTTTATCAGTGTTGATTTGTTGTTGCCTTTCACTCTCAGGAACATCTTAGGGAGGCAGCTCCCAAAGTCTACATCAGCCAGGATAGAAATCAAACGTACATTGTTGGCATTGTTCTGAGTCGCGAGGGCCATCCAGCCAAGTGAGCTAACCGGACTCCCCACTGGTAGAGTAAATTTGACAAAATATTACATTTTTCCATCACATTCGAGGCATAACATGATAAAATGAAATTATATTTTGACCTCAGCTGTTGTTTCCTTTCCCCTTTTCAGTAATGTTTCCACTTTTTTAACTAAATGGCTCCACAGATTTCCATCGATGATAATAGCCTGTATAAAAGGAAACGCTTGTTTTTTTTTTGTCTCAGTACTTTCTGTGCTCTGATTGGCAGCTCTGACTTCAGAGGCAAAATAGTAACCCATGGCTGTTTCATTGAAATAATTCAGTTTGGACCTGTCATCAAAATAAACAAAAAATGTTCAATTTGTATCAAAAGAACATTTCGGTTATTGCTTCTTTCTTTGAAAACTGGCTTAAATGAATGTTAGTGAGCCTGCCTAATAGAGCAATTAAGGGCCTGGTAAATGCAGCAACCTGGAGATGGGGGAAGGAATGCCCCACGTCCCACGTCCAACAGAAAAACTAGGGCCATAGTTTGAGATAACACCAATTTCCTCCAACTAAACATCACTGAAGCAACTATCTTAAACCAAGAGAAAATACTAAGCTCCTTCTCCTTCTTGCTCTGAGGCCAAGGTAAACATGACCTCAAGAGGAGCTTTTGACCTTATCACCCACCTCTCCTTTATAAAGAACTCAGAAGTCCACCTCCATCACAATGCTTCCATCCACCCCAATCTCAACCCATATTTTGCTGGTGGCCTTCCCCATGTCTTCTGGTGCACAGAATAAAATATTATAACACCTTCTTGACCAGTCTCCCAAGTTCCATGCTCCATGAGTTTCAGTTCATTTAAAACACCACTGGCCATATCCTATTCCATGCCAAATCCAGATAACTTGCT
Source organism: Scyliorhinus canicula (assembly GCF_902713615.1). Classification (NCBI taxonomy): domain Eukaryota; kingdom Metazoa; phylum Chordata; class Chondrichthyes; order Carcharhiniformes; family Scyliorhinidae; genus Scyliorhinus; species Scyliorhinus canicula. Next base: position 133,254,465 of record NC_052159.1, on the reverse strand, counting down.
ACTGTCACCTTCGTATCTCAGTCCCTCCAATTTAAAATTTTCATTATTGCGATGAAATCCTTTCATGATGTCACCCCTATCTCTGTATCATCCTCTGGTCAAGCCACTCGCCCCCAGATTTATTGTTCCTCTGACTCTGGTATTTTGGTTCAGCTCTTCCAAAATCCTCTTTGGCTGAGCCGAAGTGTGTGCTGAAATTTAAACTTAGCACCTCCATTTTAAAATGTTCATGCCTGTTTTCAAATCCCACAATGACCTTGCCCGTCGATATCTCTTTAACCTCCAGGCTTACAAACCATCAAGATCTCTCTGCTCCTCCAATTGTTGTATCGTGGACGTTCCCCCAATTACTGTGTCATTGTTGGCCATACATAGAAATCACAGAATGTCTACAGTGCAGAAGGCCATTCAGCCCACCGAGTCTGGACTGATCCTCTGAAAGAGCACCCTATCAGGCCCACATCCTATACCCTGCACACTGTAACCTCGCCTAACCTGCACATCCCTGGTCACTAAGGGGCAATTTAGCATGACCAATCCACCCAACCTGCACATCTTTGGAAATCCGAGAACCCGGAGGAAACCCACGCCGACAAGGAGAGAACATCACACAGACCGTCACCCGAGGCCCGAATTGAACCCAGGTCCGTGGTGCTGTGAGGCAGCAATGATAACGACTGTGCCACCATGCTGCCCACATAACTTTGGCCGTCTGTCCTGCTTTCGCCATTATTGGCTCAAATGGAACATTATTTTTTTGATAATGCTCGTGTGAAGCACCTTAAGATATTTCAACAGGTTAAAGGTGCTGTACAAATATAGTTGTTGTTGTGGAAGTATAGTACCTTGGGATTAAATTCTGCATTACATGTGTACTATTCATGCAGATGGTTGTTGGTTTTTCGCATATACCTTTGATGAGTGAGATTGTGTGCTGTAGTGGACAGAGAAGGCTGAGGAAATTCAACATCTTTCTGAAATGCATGACACATGTGTCTTTTTCAAGGCAGCCAAAGTGACATACAGGCCTACAACACACAGGCCAACACTGGTGAGATCCAAAGATGACAGGGCTCTCCTCAAAGACACAGATGGTGCGCAACTGCACACGGTGCAGGAGAGTGAACGTCTGCACACAGGGAGCAAAAAGACACACGGTGCAATTTGCTTCAGTTCCAAGTGTTGCAAGAATTTGCTCATCCAGAAGCAGAAAGGCAACCACTCTGTCAAAAAAGGAGACAAGGGAGAAATTTCAAGCCAAATCCATGAAGAGGCTTGCCGATGAATCTATAAACGCCTCAGACCATTGTGATGCAACCACCAGAAGAAGCATGCAATAGTCCTAAAACATTTGAAGAACATACGGAACAAATACAAGAGGAAAGTCCATCAATACACGAAGAACATAATAATAATAATAATAATCGCTTATTGTCTCAAGTAGGCTTCAGTGAAGTTATTGTGAAAAGCCCCTAGCCGCCACATTCCGGCAACTGTTCGGGGGGGCCAGTACGGGAATTGAACCGCTGCTGCTGGTCTTGTTCTGCATTATTCTGCATTTTTAGCCAGCTGTTTAGCCCAAATGCGTCTTCAAGAAGCACACAGCATGCCATTGGGGCCTCAGGACATCACCTCACGGTCCTCCCCTGATGCTCCACCCCCAATGGGCCGCGTTCCCGATGGCGTGGGTGATGCGTGGTCCCAGCCGTGCGGGAACCCTGCGTGGTGGCAGTGGACCGTGTCCGGCACCGCCACAGTCAGGCAGGAGACGTGCTGCTGGCCGGGGGTGCTTCGGCGAGGGCTGGGGGAACTGATGGAGGGTGGCCAGGGGGTGGTGAGGGTGGCATTATCTGGCAGGTCGGGTCCACGCACGGCCGGCGCCATGTTGTACGGTGCTACTGCTGCAGGCCGTAGCCATGCGTATGTGCGGCCACGGACCCGGCAATTCTCTGGCCGTTTTTGTCGTGGAGGCTGGGCGATTTATGTGGCGTGGCTGTTAGACCCTCACCGGGTTGGAGGATCGGTGCTGGGGACCGCCAATCTTTTTGACGTAAAATGCCACGGATCCTCCGGTCATACTCTGAAAATCAGAGAATCCAGCCCATAGTCTCCCAAACGGAGAGTTTTGCCCAATGTCAAGTGTTCATTCAACTGCTTGGCTTCAATCCATGCTTTACCTTCAATCTTGTGCATTTGTCAGTCATTTTATCCCTCAGAAGCGGATTTTTAAATACTAGGGGTGCGATTCTCCGACCCCCACGCCGGGTGGGAGAATCGCGGGAGTGCCGGGCGATTCCCGCCACGCCGCCCTGGCACTCGCACGCGATTCTCCCACCCCCCCAAAACGGCGTGCCGCGTTTCACGACAGGCCACTCGGAGAATCACCGCTCGCCGTTTCTAACAGGCGAGCGGCGATTCTCCGGCCCGGATGGGCCAAGCGGACTGCCCAATCCGACGGGTTCACGCCGGCGCCAACCACACCTGGTCACTGCCAGCGTGAACAGCGTGCAAACGCTGCATGTGCGGCCTGTGGGAGGGGGGGGGGTGCTCAGTAGGGGTCTGGCCCGCAATCGGTGCCCACCGATTGGTGGGCCGGCGTCTCTAAAGGACGCACTCTTTTCCTCCGCCGCCCCGCAAGATCAATCCTCCATGTCTTTCGGGGCGCCCTCGGGGAGGACGGCAACCGCGCATGCACGGGTGACATAATTTAAGCGCCGCCGGGCGCGTCATTTATGCGGCGCCACTTTGATGCGGCGCCAAGGCCCGGCACGCGTAATTGATGCCGCCCCGCTCCCAGCCCCCTGGGGGTGGGAGAATAGGGGGCGAGGAGCGGCCTCCGACGCCGGAGTGAAACACTCCGGTTTTCACTCCGGCGTCGGCACTTTGGGTGCGATTCTCCGCTGCCCACGACGGGTCGGAGAATAGCGTGAGGGCCTTCCCGACACTTTTCCCGACCTCCCGCTATTCTGCCCCCCCCCCCCCACGGCCGCCCCACGACACGAATCGCTGCTCGCTGTATTTTATGGCGAGCAGCGATTCTCCCCTGGCCGATGGGCCGAGTTCCCAGGCCTTTACGGCCGTTTTCACAAACGCAAACACACGTGCTCTCACCGTTCGTGAAAACGGCCGCAAAGTGCCGTCCCGGACAACCATGGCACCGATTGGCATGGCCGCACCACAGCCGTGCCAAGGGTGGCATGGGCCCGCGATCGGTGGGTCCGATACCCGCGCACCCTTTGTTCCTCCACCGCCCCGCAGGATCAGCCCGCGGGGCGGCTTAGGGGCATGACAGCCCGCGCATGCGCGGGTTTGACGCATATGCGTGATGACGTCATCCGCGCATGCGCGGTTTAGAGCCGTCCAACCCGCGCATGCGCGGCTGTCGTCATTGTGCGCGTCAGCTGCCGTGACGCTTGGCGCGCGGGCTTAGCGACGGTCGCTAAGCCCGCGATGCCGTTCTTCACGGGGCCGCGCTGCTAGCCCCGACCGGGGGGGAGAATCGGGTCCCGGGAGGGGGCGCGGAGGCTGCCATGTAACACGGCCAGTTTCACGGCAGCCTTTACCACTCTCCACATTTGCGGAGAATCGCGCCCGTAGTCTCCCGTTGGGAGAATTTCGCCAGAGATGGAGCCAAAATAAAAGCGTTGTCAAAGAGAGATGACACAAAAGACGTGATTTAATCTTTAATTAGGATAATCGCTGGAAACTGCTCGTTCACGTTTCAGGGTCCTGGAAAAAGAAACGACTGAAGAAATAATGATAAGACTATTTTGAAATTCTTTGGGAAGAAAGATTGTGCCAGGAAAGTAAAGGTGCCCAATGTATGCAAAACGACGTTAAGGAAAACAGATAGGCCAGTAAATGTTAGACTATTGACCGTTACTTCTGTCCTTGGTAATCTGTTAAAGCTAATTTACTGAAAATCTACGTGCGCTCTACATAAACCTGAGCTCATTCAAGACTCTGTTGCCCATATCCTAACTTAACCAAGTTGGAGTTACCCATCAACCCGCTGCTCATTGGGTTATACTGGCTTCCAAACTGGTAACACCTCAATTTTAAAGCTCTCTTGCTTGTTTTCGAATCCCTCCCTCATTTTGCTGCTCCCTATCTCTGTAACCTCCTTCAGTCTTACAACCCACCCAGGCAGCTGCGCTCCTCCAATTCTAGCCTCTTCCTTTTTATTGTTCACCCTTGACTGTTGGTTTCCATGTTGGAGAGTGCCTGGTCACCTCTTAATGAGAGAGAGAGAGAGAGAGAGCTCCAAAGCAAGTGCCAAGCAAGAGACGGTTTGCAGGAGCGGTTTATTTTTACTTGCTCCGGCGATACACTGAAGCACAGCTCAACCAGCAGACAGGAAAGGAGAAGGGAATTCTAGCTGCTGTGGAGAAATTCTATGTGCGCGAGAGATCATCAAGGGAGCTTCAGTTGTCATTCTGATTCTACAAAACTTAAAATACTCAGATGCACTGTGACAAGCTAAAACATGAACAAACATGAAGAGAGAGAGACAGACATTCAAAAATAGAAAAAAAAACAAAGTGCAAGGCTCACAGCTCCCTAAGAACTATAAATGAACCCAGGAAAGTAAAGGTAAACATGTAGAATATCAATTATAGAGTGAGAGAAATTATAGGGTGAAATGAAACTTCTATCCTGGCAGCTTTGGTTGAATTTACCTTGCAAGTTTCATCACAAGATTCTCAGTTCTAATTGTCCTGTTTGGTCATTAAGGTGTTTTCTCCATCTTCTATCACTAATAAATAAAACGATTCAGAGAAAATGAAACCTTGTTTTAAACATCCCATGCTTTACTCCTTGATTTCTGGCAACAGTGTCAAGGAGATTAATCTTTAAGTCTTTGAGGCCCCAGAGCAGTGTTAAAAAGGAACAGAATAACTTGCAGCTCAAATACCTTTATCAGATATGTTGATCATTTTTGTGTTGCATTTGTCATGTGATATATCACGCCAGGAAATTTGCTGTATTAACATGAACGTAAGATAAAGGAACAGTGGTAGACTCTGCACCCCTTTGATCCTTCTCCACCGTACAACAGCTGACTTTCAACATGAACTCCTCTTTTTCAAGGCTTCAAAGGTTGACACATACACCGAGACATACGGAATATAATTAAACTTCTAAAGCACCCATTAAATCAAACCTTTCAAAAGAATCAAATGTTGAAAAATCAATAATTCAAAGGGAAACCATTTGAGATCGCCTTAAATAAACAATTATCTGTTATGTGACGAATCAAATGTGTGATTGGCTAAATGCAAAGAAATGAATAATTACAAAAATATGTTAACGAAGGGTGAGTGATCAGCAGACAGCCAAGATTGTCACATCCCAGTCATTTGTTAACATTGCCATACATTAATTAATACGTGAAGACTAACCAATTAAATCACTGCAACAATTTCATTACATTGGTTTCAGCCAGTTTATCAGAGTATGAAAAAGGAGATTGTCACAATTACAGTGGACTGGGTGCAGTGTGATTAAATAATATATCTTCATGTTCAATCTTTTAATTGATACGTAACTCTTTTGAAGAAAAGTGCCAGAGGTTACTTTGAGAGGTTCAATTCATTACTGTGTAGTTTGTCCTATTATGCACTCTTTGCACTAACTGTTTCTTTTATTCTTGAAAACTACACTTGGTAAACTATCTTCTCAGATAAGGATCACTCAATTCACCTCTACACATCGCTGAAAATGGCGCAATTTATCACTGGAACAAAATTACTGAGGTGTGATTAATGCCTGGTGAAGTTACATGACTTGCTTAATTTTACGTTCACAATTAATAGTACAACAAAACGTATATATAGCCATTGCAACCAATAAACTTTCCCAAAAAAAAAGCCCACTTAATTGTGCGCCAGGGAGCGGCGGTTCCATTGTTGAACACTGTAGTATAAGGGTCTGGCACATATAGGGTTAATGTAGGGCGGAGTGGAACACTGTCCACGTAGTGATGTTAGAAATCACATGACCCAGGCCTAAGACAAATGTTGTGTTGAACAGAGATTTGTAAAGCAAACCATAAAATGCTGGACAATCTCGGCAGGTCTAACAGCATCTGTGGAGAGTGAGCAGAGCTAATGTTTCAAGTCTGGGTGACTCTTTGTCAAACGATTCTTCATGTCACATCGTTAGGCCAGAGTCAGCTCCTTGTGACCTCCATCAATGACCTCATCGTCCCTGTCTTTCATTCATTTTTACTTGCAATTGACACTGAATTGGGCTCAATTCTCTGGGGAAATTTGGAGGTCAGGAGTTGTTTCATCAGCTGTTCTGTTAAACCTCTTCTTCCGCATTATTGTCTGCGCTTGGTATCAAAAGACTCAAAATGTTAACACTTTTCTCTCTCCACAGATGCTGTCAGATCTCCGGCAATTGTCCAACATTTTTTGTTTTTGTTTTAGATTCCAGCATCCACAGTCATTTGCTTTTGTCATAGGAATGTGTACAGACCTGGACATGGGTTTAGCTCCTTTCCTTGACCCTTGCTGTGTATCTTATATGGTATGCAAGTAGCAACTAAAGACTTGCTGTTAACCAATTGAAAATGACACCATTGTTTGAGATACACTATTCTGTGACCAATACACTCCCAACAGACTCTATACTCTTCAAGGAATGTAAGTAACTGTTTTCAGAGTCTGAACCAAAACAGTCCGGCTGTGATTTTCCTGTGGAATCTCAAAGCCCACTCGGCACACGCTGCCAGATGATTTTGCCAACTCAGGCTGGCGTCCATAATTGAAGCTGACATCCTGAAGCGGATTCTCCGGCCTATCGGCGAATGCGATTTCGGAGCCGGCGATCGGAGAAATCGCGTTCGGCTGGAACATCCATTTTTGCGTTGGAATCGGGGGCAACATCGTTTAGTATGGCCACGATTGGTGCGGGGGCGGCACCGACTTTCTGGTCGTCAGACCAGACGGATCCTGCGGACATAGCTGCAGAATCGGAGCATCCAGCACCCTGTCTCCAGCAGAGAGTGAGACTGGACTGAAAATGTAGAACATCATTTTAAAACATGAATTTTGCACTGTGTGTGGATAAGTGGAATTTTTAAAAAAAAATTTAGATTACCCAATTATTTTTTCCAATTAAGGGGCAATTTAGCGTGGCCAATCCACCTACTCTGCACATTTTTGGGTTGTGGGGGCGAAACCCACGCAGACACGGGGAGAATGTGCAAACTCCACACGGACAGTGACCCAGAGCCGGGATCGAACCTGGGACCTCAGCGCCGTGAAGCGGTTGTGCTAACCACTAGGCCACCGTGCTGCCCTTGGATAAGTGGAATTGATCACCTTCCTCCATCATCCATCGCACAGTAGATGTCATAATAGTCTAGCTTGTCAAAAAGGGGATATATATATTGGGCTGGATTGTCCGGTCCCCCAGTTGCATGTTTCTCAGTGGCGCATCAATTGCTGGTGATGGGGTTCTGGACTTCCGACGCTTGTCAATGGCATTTCGCATTGAAGCCACCCCATGCCACCGGGCAACCTACGGATATGGGTGCGCTGTCGGCTGGAACAGAGAATTTCAATGCCCGGAGAATCCCAGCCATTATACGTTGAATACCTGTCATTTACATCCAATTATCTAATGTCAAGCCATACTTGGATATATTGACCTCAATATATTCAAAATATCCAATATGCACATATTCTAAAAGAAGCAAATCATAGAGTCATAGAATTTACAGTGCAGAAGGAGGCCATTCAGCCCATCGAGTCTGCACCGGCTCTTCGAAAGAGCAGCCCACTCAAGCACACACCTCCTCCGCCCCACCCCTTAACCCAGTATCCCCAATTAACCTTATTAGAACATAGAACATAGAACAGTACAGCACAGAACAGGCCCTTCGGCCCTCAATGTTGTGCCGAGCCATGATCACCCTACTCAAACCCACGTATCCACCCTATACCCGTAACCCAACAACCCCCCCCCCCCTTAACCTTACTTTTATTAGGACACTACGGGCAATTTAGCATGGCCAATCCACCTAACCTGCACATCTTTGGACTGTGGGAGGAAACCGGAGCACCCGGAGGAAACCCACGCACACAGGGGGAGGACGTGCAGACTCCACACAGACAGTGACCCAGCTGGAAATCGAACCTGGGACCCTGGAGCTGTGAAGCATTTATGCTAACCACCATGCTACCCTGCTGCCATGGACACTATTGGACTTATTGGACTTATTGGACTTATTGGACACTAAGGGCAATATAGCATGGCCAATCCACCTAACCCGCACATCTTTGGACTGTGGGAGGAAACCTGAGCACCCGGAGAAAACCCACGCACACACGGGGAGAATATGCAGAGTCCACACAGACAGTGACCCAAGCTGGGAATCGAACCTGGGACCCTGGAGTTGTGAAGCGAGTGTGCTAACCATTATGCTACCATGCTGCCCATTGTGTGAAACAGAAATGTGAGAAAAAAAAAGCGGGTCTGGAATGGCTGGGATTGAACCCAGGTCCCTGGCACTATGAGGCTGCAGTGCTAACCACTGTGCTACCTTGCAAATTCCTTAGTACATCAAGCACATTCCTTGATGCACTGCTGGGAGCAGGGAGCAGGAGGAGTGGGATATTCTTCCCCAGCGAAATGAGTGGGTACTGTGGAAATTTAAATACAATTTAAAACATAATAGGCAGTGAACTGTATATACTGAGGTAGATTTTCACCGCATGGGGAGTCATCTGGTTGAATGAATTATTCATGGGTTCAAGAACTTGTTCCATTTTAATTCCATTCATCTCAATGGAATGAAAACCAGATGGATTATTTAACTGGTAGACAATCCGTTCCAGAGGATTACCCCTCATGTGGTAAAGACAAAAAAATGATACCGCTGTGTTATTTTCTGTCACAACTCAAACCCCAAGGTGCTTTGAAAAGCAGGGGTGAAGTTCTTCTTGGATTGTTTATACACTATCTGATTTTCTTTTTCATACGAAGATGTCTTTGTGATGTAATCAGATTTCAAATTCAGATTAAGTCTCGTATTAGTAAGCACTGAACTGGAACTAGTCGATTTACGTATCGTATCATTGGTACTGCATTTAAAAATATTTGATTGCTGCAAGATTATTTGAATTTCAAACTGAATAAATCATGTGAATTTTAGTAAAAAGGGAGACATGAATCTTTACAATTTGCATTCTTCAGGAAAAATGCAAGAATGTCAAGTTTTTTGTTTTATAAATTTAGAGTGCCCAATTCATTTTTTTCAATTAAGGGGCAATTTAGCGTGGCCAATCCATCGACCTGACACATCTTTGGGTTGTGGGGGCAAAACCCACGCAAACAAGGGGAGGATGTGCAAACTCCACACGGACAGTGATCCAGAGCCAGGATCGAACCTGGGATCTCGGCGCTGTGAGGCAGCAGTGCTAACCACTGTGCCACCATGCTGCCCAAGAATGCCAAGTTTTAAACAATTTATCTTACAGGAAAAATATGATTGCTGATTGGTTGTCAAGTGAACTCCGATTGGCCAACATATTGCCAGGGAGAAAGAACAGGAAACTACAGGCTTCCCATGTTTCTGGGTAAATCAAACAAGGATCGAACATAATGCTTTTATTTGCAGAGAATGGGTCCCTGTACATGAACGTTTGTCTCTTAAAGCAAGCATAAATGTTACAAGCTCAATGATAATCTTACATTAGTATGGCTAACAACTAGCATAATTAGGATTGCTCAGCAAGCACTGCCCAATTGCAGGTTCACATCTGACGTAGAAATGTATGCACCCTGGGTGGGACATTCCGTTGCCCGACACTGAAATCGGGCTGACACTAGCTCCCGACACCAAAATCAGGGCAGGCGCCGGTTTGACACCGAGTCACAATGCTCCGCTTCCTCCAATCAGCATCATCACGACACACACAGTTGCAACCATGTTTGCATCTCATTATAGGGCCCATCCGTGACGCTCTGTCTACGATGCGCCGAGTTCCCGGTGGCGTGGTCCAGGTGTGGTCTCAACTGTTGTGAGCCTGGCGTGGCGGCTGCAAAGAGGGAGAGGGCGTACGGACAGCGTCCAGCGCCATTATACTTCGCCAACAGTCGCGCCATTGGCTGAGAGGTTTCTGCCAGGGCTGGGGGGAGTAGGGTGGCCAGGAGATGGGCTGTGGGGTCAGGATTGATGGTACGCGGTCCAGAACAACCGGTGTCATCTTTTCGATTGCTGCGTGTGTGGGGGGTGCAAGTGTACGCTTGGCTGCAACTTGTCAGCCCTACGGGTGTCAAGCATGAACCTGCTGAATCTCCCACAGTTTTCCGCGTGTTCAACAGGTGTTTCATGTGGCACCAGTGCTAGCCCCTCACCAGTAACGGAATCGGTGTGGGTGTGGCACCGATCTTTCCACCGTGGAACTCAGCGGATCCTCCGTTGGCGCCAGCACTTAGATGCAGGAACAGAGACTCCAGCCCCCTTTGTTTTAACTTGCCAGCAAAATCGATTTTTAAATTTCAAAGGCCGAGTGGTGTTTTATAGAGTAGGCTAAATATGCTTCTGAAAATAGCACTTCTTAATTTGGGGTGTTTGTGAAATGCTTCTTTGGTAAACCTTTGTTTTTCACAGAGATAAATTGCTGTGATCCTTAAAATATGATAGGAATCAACAGAGATCGAGGTTGGAAATCCAGGTTTATCTCAATATTATAGATTTGAACGGGGCGTGCTGAACATAAACCTTGTTCTTTTTCAGGTTTGAATAAACTCGGATTAAGGCTTGGGTAATTAATATTTTTGTTTCGCAATTAATCTTTCAATGGATTTTACATCTTCATCCTTACAGAATTCAATGGCTTTTTGATTAACATGGTTTAGGTAAACTAATTGATGCCAGTTTCTGGAAAAAGAAACTTGCATTTTGCATATAGTAAATTGTTTGCTTTAAGGTGCTGTGCCTTTCTTGTGAGCAGCCTAATACCAAGTTGTACAAAACAAGTTCTCACAGGTTGGCCGAGGAACGGGTATTCGTCAGACAACAGAGAGTCCCTTGCTCTTTTTCAGATTCCACAGTATTTTGTTGAACATCCATTCAAAAAGCAACCTCTCTGACAGTACAGTACTCTTCGAGCATTGAGCTGAAGTGTGTGCCAAGATAACATGCTGAAATCAACCAAAACCCGCTGGTTCGGAGGGGAGAGTTCTGCCAACTGTGCCAAGCTGGCACTGCTGTTTGCTGGCCCACTTAGAGTGCACTTACCTGCATAAGCCTCTGCCAAATCTGTTGCTTGCATGCTTGGCATAGGGGTTTGTGCAAATGGTCGCTTGGCAAGGCAGAAGGTATCCCTCGGTGAAACCCGAATGCTGCCATTACCATAGGAATCAGACTTGAAAGTCTCATTGGAGGTTTCAATTGACTTTGTGTGAGGTGACTGGACAGCTTGAGCACTTGTGCTTTTATAGAATCATAGAATTTACGGCGCAGAAGAAGGCCAGTCAGCCCATCGAGTTTGCACCGGCCCTTGGAAAGAGCACCCTATTTAAGGCCACACCTCCACCCTATCCCCACAACACAACCTAACCTTTTAGGACATTAAGGGTAATTTGGCATGGCCAATCCCTTGTGGGAGGAAACCAGAGTACCTGAAGCAAATCCACGCAGACATGGGCAGAATGTGCATACTCCGCACAGACAGTGACCCAAGCCAGGAATGGAACCTGGGACCCTTGCGCTGTAAAGTAATAGTGCTAAACACTGTGCTACCGTTTGACAGATGGTTGGTCAGCCAATTTATTTGCATCAACATCAATCTGACCAATGGATCTTAGAAATCATCCAAAGCAAGAGCGATCAAATCTGTCCAACATATCTGGGCACGAATCAACTGCATACATTTAAAAAAGAGATGTCAATTTGTTTTGGTGGCGGTAAGATACAGCATAGGAAGGAAATCACTAGTGGGAGTAGTTTGTGGGCCCACTAACAGTCACTACACCGTAAGACCACACATAAATCAAGAAGTAATGTGGGCTTGCAAGAAAAGTACTGCGACAATCATGGATGATTTCAATCTTCAAATAAATTTGATTAATGAAATTGGTAAATATAACCTGGAGGAAAGAATGTATTATGGACTGCTTCTTAGAATAATACATTCTGAAATCAGACAGGGAGCAGGCTATGTTTGAACTGGTAATGTATGATGAGACTAAATTAATTAATTATCTCATGGGAAAGTATCCTTGAGGCAGGAGCCTTAATACTATGATAGAGTTTTACATTCAGTTTGAGGGTGAGAAATGTGGGTCAAAAGCTAGTGTCATCAATTTAAACAAAGGAAGTTACAAATGTGTAAAATCAAAGTTGGATAAAGTAGACTGAGAAAATAGGTTACAAGGTAAGACAGTAGAAAAGCAGTGGAAGGCATTTCAAAAGATATTTCTTAACTCATTCATATTTTCCATTAAGAAAGAAATAGTCGATGAGAAAGGTGCTTCATCCATGGCTAACTAAGAATTTTAAGGGCGGTATCAAACTGAAAAGATGATTAGTAGTATGCCAGATATTTGAGTAACTTAGAAACCAGCAAAACATGAATAGTAGTAATAGTGGGAAAAAATATAATTGGAGAGGAAAATTACAAGAAAAATATGAACAAAGATTAAAAATATCTCACAACATATAAAAAGGAAAAGTGTAGCGAAATTAAGCACTGATGCCTTTGAGGATAAGACTGGGTGATTAATAATGAGAAACAAAGTAAGATATATTGAACAAGTTTCTATTTTAATGGGGGAAGACAGGACAATTATTCCAAGAATAGTAGAACATCAAGAGGGAAAGAAAGGAAGGATATTAAAATAATCAAAATCGCCAGAGAAAAAGTATTGGGACAATTAATGGAACTAAGGACTCAATTCCCTGGACCTGAAGGCCTACACCCTAGGGCTGTGATGAGCAACCTGCAGCCCAGGGGTCATATGAGGTCCATCTGGGTTCTGAGTGCGGCCCACGAGATATTTGCCCATGCACAGAGTTGCCACATTCTGCTGATTTCTGTCCGTGTCGTTTTTTTTCCGACCAATATGACTGAAGTGATACGCAGAGAAAGCAAGGACAAGTGAAGTGAAGTCCATGCTGATTACACATAATATTGACTGTGAGAACCGTGCGCTCCCTCTGCATCCAAAGTGTAAATATTTATGTTGCTTTGACCATTTGAAGTTCATGACAGTTCTATTGACATATAAATGATTGAGCATTTTCTCCAAATCATTATAAAATATTTAATGTGTATTAAATGTTAAATCCTGGGGGCTTCGTGACAGGGTCTCTCTTCAGGGGGGCTTCTTGGTAGGGGTCTCTCTTATGGGTGGTTTCCTGACAGTATTTCTGGAAGGTCTCTTTATTTAGGGAGTTTCCAGGGGGGGTGGGGTGGGGGGGCTCTTTAGTTAGGGGGTCTTTGTGGGGGGGGGGGGGGGGTTGGGTTGGGTCAACCCCACACTGGGGGGGTGGGGGGGGAGACCTGAAAATCCAGGGATGGGGGATTGTGTTACGCTGCAGAGCATGCTGTATCACGATGCAGGGGTGAGGGGGGGGGGGGGGGGGGGGGGGGGGTTTGCCAGCCACGGGACCTCGCTATCGGGCTGCCCAATTAAAATGGTGACAACGGGGTTCCCTCACCATCCTTGCCATGTACAAATTTGCATTGGGAAGGATTGGAAATTGGGACAAATGCAGTATATTAGATATATTGGATGAGAAACATTTGACAATTTAAGGGTCAAAAGCTTGGTTTTGTGTGTGTTTGACTGCAGTGTTCATGTATTTAAAATAATGATTTTAAACAATAACTTGTTTTGCAAGATCATAGAGCTTTGAGGAGCCAGAGGTGAAATTGACCAGAGTAAAAAGCCTGGCCTAATACACTGTTATTTAGTGAGGAGGAGTCCTTGAGGAGTTCATGCGTACTCAGCCTTGGGAGTTCATTTGTTTTTAACTTGGGGAGCTGATGTAATTGCCGAGCTAAAGTACTCAGACACCTTGAGCACGCTTTGGAGTTGAGTTCTGATCTGGCTACCCTTTAGACCACAAGTAAGGTCTTTTGCTCTCACTGTAGCATAGTTAATAAAAGATTAATAGTATTTAAAGCAGTGCAGACTTGTTGGAGGACAAGGGGAAAGCTGAAAGAAACCAGTTCAAACAGTTTTTTGAAGACATCCAGCCAGAGTCAACATGGGCTCCATCAGGAGCCAAATTTGTTCTGCAAAGCAAGTATTACTCTGTGTCATTGGGATGCAGGACGGATTGAGAACTGTATGCTGTTTTTTCCTTTATTGTTTAATTGGATATAGAGATAGTGATTAATGGCATTGTATTTACTGTAGTGGGTAGTATTGTTTAAGGGGTAATTGTAAGCTATTTTCAGATATAAGGTTAAATAGTTTAATATTGAGTAACTAATAAAGTTTTGTTTTAAAATACCAAATCCTTACTTCTTGGTGCAATCACTCCTGGCGCGAAGTATTCTTTCTGCACAGTGTTACAAAATAAACTGAAATATTGGGATTTTCGCGCAGTATCCTAGCCACTGTTGGGGTTTGGTTTGGAGTCATAATAGAATCGTCTCCCGATTTGCGATATCAAGGGCAGCACAAATCAGGTACAATTCAGCTCCAGCGGGAGAACATAGGGCTGGATTCTCCAATCCCCGGCGGCTAAATCACGTTCGGTGAGGGGGTGGAGTATCCCCGATGACGGCAAAATCAGGGGCAGTGCAGCTTTCGTGATTCTCCGCCCCTATCTGGCCGAGTTCCCGACGGCCTGGGACACGTGTGGCCTCACCCGTCGTGAACTCAGTAAGGCAGCTGCCGACTCAGTCCAGCGCAGCCACAGTCGGGGGATGGCCGATCCACGGGCAGGGTCCGCATTATTCGGGGCTGGGGGCATTGTGGGAGGGCGGTCCGGGGCGCGCGAGCAGCCGAAGGGGAAGACTGTTTTCGTGGTCCAGGTCCGCAGGCTGCGTCCGCCATGACCCGGCAATACTCCGGGCCGTATCAGCAGCTAGAGCTGGGATCTCTACGCTGCCTGGCTGCTAGCGTCCCCCCCCCCGGAGCAGGGAATCAGTGGCTGTTTTGCGCCAGTTTTCGTCCAAAGTGTGCATTGTGTGTAATCGTCTGTAATTCCCCAGATTCTGGAAAGATCCCAGCTTATTGAAAAACCACAAATCAAACACCTCTGTTCAAGAAAGGAGGCAGACAGAAGCAGGAATTTTGGCAGGAAGAGAAAAAGCATAGTATCAGAACTCTGAGCGGCAAAGGGATTTGGGTGTACTCATGCATGAATCACAAAAGGCTAGTACGCAGTTACAGCAAGTAATTAGCAAAGCCAATAGAATATTATCATTCATTGTGAGCGGAATTTAATACAAAAATAGGAAGGTTATACTTCAGTTGTTCAGGGCATTGATGGGACCACATCTGGAGTATTGAATATTGGTCTCCTTATTTAAGGAATTATGTAAATGCTTCAGAAACAGTTCAGAGAGGATTTACGGGATTATTATCAGTATTGACAGGGTGGATGTGGAGATGATGTTTCCTCGTGTTGGAGAATCTAGGACTAGGGTTCACTACTTAAAAATAAAGGGTCGATCATTTAAGACAGAAATGAGAAGAATTTGTTTCTCTGAGGGTCGCGAGTCTCTGGCAGTGGAAACAGATTCTTTGATTATTTTTATGCAAAGCTGGATAGATTCTTGACGAACAGGAGGGTGAAGAGCTATCGGGGCTAGGTAGGGGGATGGGGTCGAGGCTACATTCAGATCAGCCGTGATCTTTTTGGCTGGCGGAGAAGGCTCAAGGGGCAGAGTGGCCCACGGCTGCTGCTACTTCTTAAATTCTTGAGCTTCAAATTCATATATTCGCATGAAACTCTAGGTTATGTGAACTAACAGCTTTCGCCGAGAAAATGCTGCAATTCATTATTAAAAATGTAGTAGCAGGGACACTGATCTGCCAGCGATCCCGCCTGTCCACAACACCGCTGCAATGCCAGAAATCCCGCCTGTCAAAGTGCCGGCGTCTCCTGCTCCACCTCTGCGGCGATCGACCAGAATTCGGCGCCCGCCTCAAAGACTAAATCTATAGACTTTACTTCTGTAAATTTTGTTTAGTTTGCTCTGTATCGGCACAATAGATACCTTCCCATGTACATATGTTCGTTAACTCACCACTTGTACATAGTCAGGCATGTATATACCTTCACGTTCCAAACGTCTTTTTTTTTTAAATGGGGGAGATGTCATAATATCCACTCATGTATATAATGAGATGCAGACAGGCAGTGATTGACACAGAGGATGACCAATGAACACACAACACAGAACAACCAATCACCAGACAAGACACTACCACTATATAAAGCCCACAGGGCATTAAGACTCCCGCTCTTTTCGGGACCCAGACACTGAGACAGTCAGAGTGCATAACTCAGTGGACATTATTGCCATGCGGTAGCTAGTAAGTCTGGTCGAGCCAGTAAGAGGCCGTCAGTAGGATTAGTAGAGTGTCAACCCACAGCTGAACATGTACAGCAGTTCATAGTTTAAATACAACAGCGTTGGATCATCTCCGGTGTTAGACGTTTGTTTCTAGCTTCCCTGTATCCAGTTGCAGTCAACGTCGAAACAAGCTGCCTAACACATCAATGACTAGAAACAATACGAATTTGGAGAAGGTGCAGAGGAGATTCACCAGGATTTTGCCTGGTATGGAGGGTGCTAACTATGAAGAGATGTTGAGTAGATTAGGATTATTTTCATTAGAAAGAAGGAGGTTGAGGGGTGACCTCATTGAGGTCTACAAAATCATGCGAGGTCTTGACAGGATGGACAGCAAGAAGCTTTTTCCCGTGTGGGGGACTCAATTACTAGGGGTCACGAGTTCAAGGTGTGAGGGGAAAAGTTTAAGGGAGATATGCGTGGAAAATTCTTTACGGTGGTGGTGGTGGTGGGTGCCTGGAACGCATTGCCGGTGGAGGTGGTAGAGGCGGCACGATAGCATCATTTAAGATGTATCTAGACAGATACATTAATTGGCAGGGAGCAGAGGGATACACATCCTTAGAAAACAGGCGACAGTTTTAGATAGAGGATCTTGATCGGTGCAGGCTTGGAGGGCCGAAGGGCCTGTTCCTGTGCTGTATTTTTTCTTTGTTCTTCTTTGTTCTTTGAATAATAAGCATTTTGATGTAATCTATATTTAGGAGGTCTTGTGGTGCCTTGGGTCATTACTCTGCCTCTGAGCCAGAACCTCAGGGTTCGAATCCTACCCCAGGTCTAGATGACCAAGGAAGGTGTATTATTAATATGGCCAAACAGGTTGATTATCAACTTGAAAATCCTTCCCCACACTCACCAATGGTGGGCGGGGGCAGGGCAATGGTGGGGGGTGGGGGGGGGGGGGGGATGCGCTGGTAGTGCTGGGGCCTCTGTTGTTTGTAGTATATATAAATGATCTGGAAGCAAGTGTGGGTGGTTTGATTAGTAAATTTGCGGATTGCAGGAAGATTGGCGAGGTTGCTGATAGTGCCGAGGATTGTCAGAGGATACAACAGGGTATAGGTAGATTGGAGACTTGGGCACAGAACTGTCAGATGGAGTTTAATCCGGACAAATGCAATGTGATACATCTTAGAGGATCAAATCTAGGTGTGAATTGTATTGTAAATGGCAGAACCCTTAGGAACATTAACATGCAGAGGGATCTGGGCATGCAGGTCCATAGTTCCTTAGAAGTGGCAACACAGGTGGCCAAGGTCATTAAGAAGGGAAATGGCATGCTTGCAGTCATCAGCCAGGGCATTGAGTATAAGAGTTGGGAAATCATGTTGCAGCTGTATAAAACCTTGGTTAGGCCGCATTTGGAGCATTGCGTGCAGTTCTGGTCACCACATTATCAGAAGGACGTGGAAGCTTTGGGGAGAGTGCAAAGAAGGTTCACCAGGATGTTGCCTGGTCTAGAGGGTGTTGGTTATGAGGCGATGTTGAATAAACTAGGATTGTTTTTACTGGAAAGACGGAGGCTGAGGATCGTGGTCTACAAAATTATGAGAGGCTTAGACAGGGTGGATAGTCAGAGGCTTTTTCCAAGATGGAAGTGTCAATTACAATGGGGCACAGGTTCATAGTGAGAGGGGGAAAGTTTAAGGGAGATATGCGGAGTAAGGTTTTCACACAGAGTGGTCAGTGCCTGGAGCACACTGCCAGAGGGTATGGTGGAAGCAGGCACATTAGCAACATTTAAGAAGCATTTGGATGGATACATGAGTAGGGAGGAAATAGAGGGATACAGACCGAGTATGGGCAGAAGTTTTTTTTATAGCTAGGGCATCATGATCAGCACAGGCTTGTAGGGCCGAAGGGCCTGTTCCTGTGCTGTACGTTCCTTTGTTCTTTGCTTTTGTTCTTTGAAATGTAGCACACCAGCACCATAATTTACATTACCCAATTAATTTTTTCCAATTAAGGGGCAATTTAGCATGGCCAATCCACCTAGCCTGCAGATCTTTGGGTTGTGGGGGCGAAACTCACGCAGACATGGGGTGAATTTGCAAACTCCACACAGACAGTGACCCAGAGCTGGGATCGAACCTGGGACCTTTGCGCCATGAGGCAACAGGGCTAACCCACTGTGCCACTGTGCTGCCCTTAATTGAACCACAATGTTTATTCTCCAGAGCAGTGTTCTTCAAACTTTTTTTCTGCAGACCCATTTTTACCAACCGGCCAGCCTTCGGGACCCAACCCGGCCGACCTTAGCGACCCACACCGGCCGACCTTCGCGACCCACGCTGGCGACCTGCGCAACCCACGCCGGCCGACCTGCGCGAACCACCATTTTCTCTTACCTTGTTTGCTGCTGACAAAAATGGAGGAAATGGTTTTGGGTCCCTTTGGCCCTCGTACACGCTCCTCCAATGGAACCTGTTGGATGAAGGTGAAGCCTTCTCGTGTCGGAAAGTATGGAGTCTCCATCTGTCCAACGTTCTGATTTTTTGTCCTGTAAAATTTTATCAAATAAACTCCCTTGCCCCCCGAATTTGTAAAAAAAAATAAAATGAGTAAAATAAATGAAAGAAATGAATAAAACCCCCCGAACTTGTAAAAAAAATAAAATAAATGAAAAACATGAATAAACCCTCCCCCGAACCTTGTAAAAATAATGATTTTTTTTCTCGAAAACAAGGACTGCTACATCAGACTCCTATTTATTGACTACAGCTCCACCTTCAACACCATAATCCCAGCTAAGCTCATATCAAAGCTCCAAAACCTAGGACTTGTCTCTCCACTCTGCAACTGGATCCTCAATTTTCTGACTAACAGACCACAATCAGTAAGAATGAACACCAACACCTCCTCCACAATAGTCCTCAATACCGGTGCCCCACAAGGCTGCATACTTAGCCCTCTACTCTACTCCCTGTGCACACACGACTGCGTGGCAAAACTTGGTTCCAACTCCATCTACAAGCTTGCTGACAATACGACCATAGTGGGCCGGATCTCGAATAACGACGAGTCAGAATACAGGAGTGAGATAGAGAAGCTGGTGGAGTGGTGTAACAACAATCTCTCCCTCAATGCCAAAGAGGGAGAATGCAAAACTAAAGAGCTGGTCATTGACTTCAGGAAGCAAAGTACTGTACACACCCCTGTCAGCATCAACGGGGCCGAGGTGGAGATGGTTAGCAATTTCAAATTCCTAGGGGTGCAGATCACCAAAAATCTATCCTAGTCCACTCACGTCCACGCTATCACCAAGAAAGCACAACAGCGCCTATACTTCCTCAGGAAACTAAGGAAATTTGGCATGTCCACATTAACCCTTACCAACTTTCACAGATGCACCATAGAAAGCATCCTATCGGGCTGTATCACAGCCTGTTATGGCAACTGCTCGGCCCAGGAATGCAAGTAACTTCAGTGAGTCATGAATACCGCCCAGTCCATCACACGAACCTGCCTCCCATCCATGGACTCTATCTACACCTCCCGCTGCCTGGGGAAAGCGGGCAGCATAATCAAGGATCCCTCCCACCCGGCTTACTCACTTTTCCAACTTCTTCCATCGAGCAGGAGATACAGAAGTCTGAGAACACGCACAAAGAGACTCAAAAACAGCTTCTTCCCCGCTGTCACCAGACTCCTAAATGACCCTCTTATTGACTGACCTCATTAACACTACAACCTGTATGCTTCAACCGATGCCAATGCTTATGTAGTTACATTGTATATCTTGTGTCGCCCTATTATGTATTTTCTTGTATTTTCTTGAATTTTGTTTAATTCCCTTTTCTTCCCATGTACTGAATGATCTGTTGAGCTGCTTGCAGAAAAATACTTTTCACTGTACCTCGGTACACGTGGCAATAAACAAATCCAATCCAAATGAATAAAACAAATGAAAAAAAATTAAATTAAATGAATAAAATAAATGAATAAATGAATAAAAACCACCACAGAACTTGTAAAGCAAAAAGCTGCAACCGTTTTAAAAAATAGCAGCCGCACTGCACATGCGTGCCCGTTAATCGGCGGCGATCATCGTGCGCGCATGTGCAATGCGGCCAAATTTTTTTTTTGAACATGTTCGCGGCCGCTTGCAGCCAGCGTTCTGAAAAGCCGACTGCTGCACGGGGATTTGCGCTGATCGGAAGCACCACGGACAATGGCTCCGCGACCCTCCCAACACCCGCCCACGACCCACCCGCGGGTACAAGCCCCCGACTTTGAAGAACACTGCTCCAGAGTAATCGTAAGCCATGTCCAGTCGTTTAATGTTGTATAAAATGGATGCAGTCTTGTTATTCGAAGAGTTATTTTCAGGGTATATTTATTTTTTATAGCATTTATGGCAACCTACATCTCATATGATCAGGGTCAGTCAAGGCCCCGCAGTCAGTGGGCAGGATTCTCCGATATGTCCCCATCCGGTGGGAAAACCGGTGTCAACCACTCTGGCATCAACAGCCCATGAAAGTGAGGAATTCTCCAGATTTTCGGCAGCTAGGTTGACGCCGGAATTGTTATCGCCATTCCAGCCGGTGCGAAGGGCCGGCGTGATTTCATGAATGCACGGAACAGCCACCGTGATCACGGCATGCGCAGACCGGCCAGCATATTTCGGTGCATGTGCGGGAATTCTCTTCTTCCCACCGGCCCCAGGCAATATGACGGAGCCCTACAGGGGTCTGGTGTGGAGGAAAGAAGGCCCCCACGTAAACAGCCCACTTGCAGGATTGGTAGGCCTAGATCGCGGGCCAGGCCACGGTGCCCCCCCCCCCCCCCCCCCGCAGGGTCAGATCCCCCCGTGTGCCCCCCGCCCACCCCCCAGGACACTTACCTGCCATTTCCCGCCATGTGTGAGGTGAGTAATTCACGCCGGCAGGACGGCCAAAACTGGATGGCCACTCGGCCCATCAGGGCTCGGAGAATCGCTGGGGGGGTGCTGCTGTCAATGGCTCCCGACCGGCATGGCGGGAATCCCGCCGGCTCCCGAAAAACGGTGCCCGAGAATAGGGCAGCCGGTGACAGGGCGGCGGGGTGGGATTCGCGCCTCCCCCTGCGGATTCTCAGACCCGGCGGGGGTCGGAGAATCCCAGCCACTACCTACAAAGCTTTGTGACTAAGAGTGAGTAACATATTTGAAAATGTATTCGAACTTCCTCAAGGTAGTTCTACAATATTGCCTCCGAATCCTGGAAGAGAACCTGCATATGGCAGGTTTGCACAAAGTTGTTTTCAAGTTCTGATTCATAACTTTGTTTGGCAAACTGTACTTGCCTCACAGTTGGGTTGGAACTCTATGTGTTTCACACACTGAATAGATTACAAATCTGTTATTTTATTATGTACATGCGTTCACAGTTCCAACAGTTATTGATTGTTGGTGTGCTTAACAAAACAGTTGACTTCAATTATGGAGTTTTAGTCGTGCGACTTAACCATCTGTGGATGAAAGGCTGATAAAGTTTCCTGAAAGCAGTTAAATCAATGCTGTCTATTTCAAACCCTTGACCCATTTTATGACACAGCCAAGATCATGAAAAATAAATTAGTGTGGGGAATGCAAAATTGGCCTGCAATATTGGTGACCACAGGAACGCCTCGAATCCAAAAGGTCAGCCAGCGTCTCATACTGGAAGATCGGTTACTATCTCAGGTGGACGAGACACGCAACCTAAAGGGGTAGATTTTTGAGTGCTCGCTTGAGACAAGATAAGTTGCACGTTGCTTATCACAAAACAGCAGGCCTGCGGTCCATGGTTTTGCAAAGAAAGCTCCGAGCCTAAGATGGGCTGCATTGCAATTGGAAACTCAGGAAACGTACCTAAAAATGTGAAGCTATCTTTTCCTATCAAATACCGCCTCATGTGTTGTGATTTCAAATAGTCTTAAAATGCTTGTTCTGTCCTGGGAATTTTCCTGAGAGTCGAGCTCAACTGAAATCTTCAGCTGAACTGGAAGTTGCAGGATAGAGCATAACCATGTGGAATCTACAACACCAAAACAGGCCATTTGGCCCAACTGTGCTCTGCTAGTATTTATGATCGACACAAGTCTCTTCTGCTTAGAGGACCCAATCAGCATATTCTTCTGCAGATCAGGCTGTACACATATTCATTTCCTATCTTACAATCAGACATTTGTTCCTTTCTATATTTCAATATAATGCTTTGATTTATTTTTCATAATTTATAGCTGACTGACAAAGCCTACAGCAATTTGGGAAGTAACGCTCGCTGGAATATATGACTTTCTTTATAATTCAGGCTGATGAGAGCTGACAAATACAAATCTGAGGTTCTGCAGTGAAATTGCTGGAAGGAGGATGACAGCATGATAAGTTTTCAAACTGTGTTCTCATTAGAAATATTTATATCGCAACTTACAGGGTTTTGTAGACAGGAAGGTGATCATATGCAAGACGTTTAAACGTATAATCAATATACCGTTTGGATCCGAGACATTACCATTAAATAAATTCTACACACACTGGCTGATATTCCATCAATATACCATTGAACAGTGTTCATTCCACTGGAGGATTTTGAAAATGTTGGTGCTTCATTACAATACATGCTAGCCCAGTTATTACTGGGAAAAGTAGGTCATGCTAAAAATATACACAAAGGAAAAAAAATACTCTATAAAATAATGAGGAGCATAGGTAAGGTAAATAGTCGACATCTGTTCCCAAAGGTTGATGAGTCTAGAACTAGAGGGCATAGGTTTAAGTTGAGAGAGGAGATACAAAAGAGACCAGAGGGGAAATTTCTTCATGCAGAGGGTTGTTGCTCTGTTTACTTGCTATAAATATGGCAGTTAATAAGGTCGCCTTTCTTAATCCTAACTACGAGTATGCTTTCAGAGTCGCCGGGTATCTCTCGATACCCCCACAAGGTTTCAACCGAATACCGATCAAAGAGCCAATACACCAGTTAGTTAGTTCAAAGTCAATACTACTTTATTTACACACAGTATGATTTACTCATGCACAGTAACACTACAGGCTAAAGTATATCTATCACTAACACTATGCTTAACTTCGGGTGCCCACTTAGGTCAGAGGAACAATGGCCGTTGTTCAGATCTGAGGCTGTTGGGTTCGAAGAAGTAACAGGAGTACAGCTAAGGTTGTCCGTCTGGTAGCGAGCTTTGAACTCGAACTTACTTGCTTCTGGTGGTGCCGGTGGAAGGTCTCTCCGCTTGAGAGCCAATTCCAAGAGAGCTGAATCTTTGGCGGGGGTCCTTCTTATACTTGGAGGGGCTTTGCGTGCTTTTAGGCGGGCCTTAAACTTGGTCCCAATTAATTGGGCAGCTTATTGATCACTGCCATTGATCTAAGCCAATAAAGGGGCGGGTGCCTTGATGGCTGGGCGTGTCCGAGGTGGCCGTTGGCCTTGCTTTGTTTGTGTCTTCTGGTTGGGGTAGTGGCGCCGGACTGTCTGGGACATTATCGGCTACCTGAGCACTCGTTCTTTATTTCTCGGAGATGGGCCATCAATATGTAAATCGACCCAGAGTTTTGGTTCCGTCTGCTGACTGCCTTCCAAATATACATTCAGGCTCGGTGCCTGCTTGCTGCTTAGTATTGTCCATTTTTCCCCATAGGCTCTGTGAGTGTCCATTTTATGTACTGAAAGTGGCCATCCCAGATGGCTACAGGGTGGTGAGTATCTGGACGGGCTGCCAGAGGCAGTGGTAGAGGTGGGTACGATTTTGTCTTTTCGAAAGCAGTTGCACGGGCAGGGTGGATATAGAGGGAGTTGGGCCAAATGAAAGCAAGTGGGACGAGCTTTGTGATAGAAACTAGGCGGCATGGACAAGCTGGGCTGAATGGCCTGTTTCCATGCTTTAAACATCTATGACTCTGTGACTCATATGACTGGAATTAAAAATATATTTATTAAAAGTAACCAATTGCTTGATATTTACCTTCTACTGCGTGCTGGGGAAAGGAGCTTAGCGGAAGACATCTCAGTGGGGCACGTTCTAAAAATTTGAAATTACTTATTCCCTTCTGCAGAGATATTCCTAATGATCGTTTTCCATTTTCCATCTACCTTAATGTTACCTTGTGATAAATGTTTGCTGATCAATTTGTATCAGTGCTATTATGCATAGTCACGTACATACATATAATGAACTGCAGAGACAAGCTTTGGGAAGCTTTGGTGGCATTCTCCATTTCAGAGAGGAAATGCTGACTCTGGGACTGAATCACAGGTGTTCTACGGCCTCGATAGCAGTGCCACGTGGAACTAGTGCGATTCCAACAGCCCCGGCGTCGGATTCACTGCGGTCAGGACTGGCACTGGAGAGCCTGACAAACTGGAGCTGCATAAAGCACTCCATTCTCCACACATTCTCATTCCAGCCAAGAAGATGCCACCCAGGAGAGCAGCCCCGATATTCGCAGATGCAGAGCTCAAGATACTGCAGGATGCCTTGGAGGGGAGGTGGAACACTCAGTTCCCTGGGATAGGTAGGCGGCTGCCACCCGCGGATGTCAACCGGGCCTGGGCACAGGTGGCAGAGGCAGTCAGCGCCATCAGCTCCTCCGCAAGGATTGGGCTGCAGTGTCATAAAATGCTGCACAACCTCTTCATGGCTGGCCACGTGAGTCACCACCTCCATGCACTTTTCTACCCTCCCCCTCCCCGTTAGCCCCACACATCCACCACCAGGCAGATGGCTAGGCAGTGCTGGGTTAGGATGGGCAAACCCCAGGCTAGACATGGTGAGTCACCACCTCGGTTGCCCCTTGCACCACCCCTGTCCCACATCCCTCACCCCTTGATGCACAATTAATTACGCAAAGAGGAGAGTTGGATGCAATTGAGGCTTTATTACACTAAGATGTGTGGCCTCCTACAGCAGCTGGCGAAGTGGCTGCTGTACTGGGAGCAAAACATATTTATACTCCGCATACTGGGTGGAGCCTGCAGGCAGGGAACTACCCCAGTATCTATAGTACAGAGCCTTACCACAAAACACCTACACCGACATCCTCTATATACAATATATACATCAGTGGTGACTACCACATTCACCCCCTGTTAAGATTGAGTCAGGTGGGGGTGGTGGAGAACTATATACAGGTAGACTTTTCAAAGTACAGAGAGCAAAATAAATTTGAGTCCAGCGGGGTGGAGGCGAAAATTATGTACAGAGGGATGATGTTTTAAAAGTCCAGGTCACGTTACAGAGTCAGTCGGTGCGGAGCCTTGATCTGCCGTCGGGAGCGCTGCAGTGCTGGCGGTGATTCCGGTGTCGGTTTGGTGTTCGGTGACTCTGGGAGCGTGTCGAAATCCTCTTCATCCTCTGGTGTGGGCAAGGGGAGGACGGATTGTCCCAGAGCGGGGGCTGCGGTGGGTGCGCCGGGGAAGGGAGGGTGGCGCCGAGTCGGAGGTGGGG
The DNA here is from genome assembly GCF_902713615.1 of Scyliorhinus canicula. NCBI lineage: Eukaryota > Metazoa > Chordata > Chondrichthyes > Carcharhiniformes > Scyliorhinidae > Scyliorhinus > Scyliorhinus canicula. The sequence goes on along the minus strand of NC_052159.1, from coordinate 133,228,483 downwards.
GGGGGGGGGGGGGTTGGGGGGGGAACCAGCTGGTGGCAGGTCCCTGAGAGAGACAGAATCTTGGCGGCCGTCGGGGTACGCTACGTAGGCATACTGTGGGTTGGCGTGAAGTAGCTGTACCCTCTCAACCAACGGGTCTGCCTTGTGGAGTCGTACATGCTTACAGAGGAGTATGGGTCCTGGAGCTGCGAGCCAAGTCGGGAGCGACACCCCAGAGGTGGACTTCCTAGAGAAGGCAAAGAGATGTTTATGGGGTGTTTCATTAGTCGCAGTGCACAGGAGCGACTGAATGGAGTGCAGGTTGTCGGGAAGGACCTCTTGCCAGCGGGAGGCCAGGAGATTTCTGGACAGTAGGGCGAGCTGGACGGCCCTCCAGACCGTCCCATTCTCCCTCTCCATCTGTCCGTTTCCCTGGGGGTTGTAGCTGGTTGTCCTGCTCGAGGCAATAGCCCTGTTGAGCAGGAACTGATGCAGCTCATCGCTCATGAATGAGGATCCCCGGTCGCTGTGGACGTAGGCGGGGAAATCAAACCGAGCGAAGATGGTGTTGAGGGTTTTGATGATGGTGGCAGACGTCATGTCGGGGCATGGGATGGCGAAGGGGAATCTGGAATACTCATCGACCACACTGAAGACGAACGTGTTACGGAGAGTGGCGGTGTGGAGAAATTTGGCAAGTTTGGCTTCATGGTCCTGCTGATCGTGGCCGCAGGTGATGACATTGTCTAGGTACGGGAAGATGGCCCGCAGTCCATACCGGTCAACCATTCGGTCAATTTCCCATTGGAAAACCGAGACCCTGTTGGTGACGCCAAAGGGAACCCTGAGAAAGTGGTAAAGGCGGCCATCTGCTTCGAAGGCAGTGTATGGGCGGTCCGCCTTACGAATGGGGAGCTGGTGGTAGGTGGATTTCAGGTCCACAGTTGAGAACTGTCCAATCTGATTGACCATATCAGATATGCGTGGGAGGGGGTACGTGTCGAGCTGCGTGTACCTGTTGATGGTCTGGCTGTAGTCCATGACCATCCTGTGTTTCTCCCCAGTTTTCACCACTACCACTTGTGCTGTCCAGGGGCTGTTGCTGGCCTCAATAATGCCTTCCCGAAGCAGTTGCTGGACTTCGGACCTGATGACGGTCCTGTCCTGGGCGCTGTACCGTCTGTTCCTGGTGGCGACGGGTTTGCAATCCGGAGTTAAGCTTGCAAATAGGGTGGGTTGACCTTTCGGGTCGTGAGGCCGCACACAGTAAGGGGTGGTCGGGGCCCGCCGAATTTCATGTAGGCTCTGGAGGTTGCACTGGAAGTCCAGGCCGAGTAGCAGGGCAGCGCAGAGGTTGGGGCGGACATAGAGGCGGAAGCCGCTGAACTCCACACCCTGGACAGTGAGAGTGGCTATGAAGTACCCCCAGATCGCCACGGAGTGGGACCCGGAGGCCAGGGAGATTCTCTGGTTGGCAGGGTGTACCGCGAGGAAGCAGCGCCTTACCGTATTGGGGTGAATGAAGCTCTCGGTGCCCCCGGAGTCCAGCAGACAGGAGATTTTGTGCCCAACGATTTTCACGTTGGTGGAAGCATTTGACAGGTTGTGTGGGCGAGACTGGTCAATCGTGACTGAGGCGAGACGTGGCTGGTCGTCGATGGCGGCAGGCGATGAGGTGCACGGGGGCGGCATGGGTCCTGGTAAGATGGCGGCACCCACAGGCCGCACGTGTCATGGGGAAGACAAGATGGTGGCGCACGATGATCCTAGGGAGAACAAGAGAACCCACGGGCCGCACGAGGTAGGCGTCGAACAAGATGGCGGCGCCCACTGGTCGCACGTGGGGGGAATCGGAACAATAGCGGTGACTGCGCAGGCCTGGCACACTGCAGCAAAGTGTCCCTTTTTTCCACAGGCCTTGCAAAGGGCGCTCCGGGCCGGGCAGCGCTGACGGGGGTGTTTAGGCTGCCCACAGAAGTAACATTTGGGACCCGCAGGGTTGGTTGGCTGCTGCGTGGCACAAGCGTGGGGTTGGCTGGGAGGGGGTTGCTGGTGAGGTCCACGATGGAGCAGCCGTCTGCGGAGTCCACGATGCGCAGGAGGGGTGGGCCGCACGGCCGGGGACGTAGGCCTGGATGTTGCGCGAAGCGACCGTAAGCGATAGCGCTAGCTTTTTTGTCTCCGCGAGGTTGAGCGTGGCCCCTTCGAAGAGGCGCAGTCAGATGTAATCGGACCCTGTCCCTGTGACAAAAGCGTCTCTCATGAGCAAGTTCGAGTGTTCCGTGGCCGTGACGGTCTGACAGTCACAGCCTCTAACTAGGGGAATCAGGGCACGCCAGAAATCTTCCACTGACTCACCGGGAAGCTGACGATGAGTGGAGAGGATCTGCCTGGCATAGAGCGTGTTAGTCTGCTGAGCGTAGGTTTCCTTCAGTAGCACCATGGATTCCGCGTAGGTCGGCCTGTCCTGGATAAGTGGTAAAACGTTGGAACTCAGCCGCGTGTAGAGGATCTGAATCTTCTGAGCTTCTGGAATTTCGTCAGGCGCAGATCCGATGGATGCTTCGAAACAGGCGAGCCAATGTTGAAAGTCCTTTTTGGCATTGTCTGATTGCGGATCCAGCTGCAGGTGATCCGGCTTGATGCGGAGGTCCATCTTCTGAAAACTTAGTGTAATAAATTGATGCACGATCAATTACACAAAGACGAGAGTTGGATGCAATCGAGGCTTTATTACACTAAGATGTGTGGTCTCCTACAGCAGCTGGCGAAGTGGCTGCTGTACTGGGAGCACACATATTTATACTCCAACTACTGGGTGGAGCCAGCAGGCAGGGAACTATCTCCGTACCAGTCGTACAGGGCCTTACCACAAAACACCTACACCAATATCCTCTATATACAATATATACATCAGAGGTGATGGCCACACCCCTCAACCCCCATCCCACCCCCAGAGGGTAACCACACCCCAGCCGCAAGCGCCCCCCTTGCACATCGCCATGCACCACATGCCAGCACCCATACCGCCCGCCATGGCTGGGTGTCCCACGCACTCAGGCCACCATTGCAGACCCCCTCTATTGCCTGCGTCCGAGAGTCTCACATTGTGCGTTATCTGTCACTTCAGGAGAAGGCAGCCCACAACCACCGGGAGAGAGAAAAGGCCTGAGGGGGTCTGCTAGACCTGCGGCCCCTCACCGTCATGGAGCAGACTGTGTTGGACCTGGTGGACGGGGTGGGGAACGGGTAGCTGCAGAGGCAGAGGTCGACGTGGGATAACCAAGCGAGGCCCCAATGAATTGCGACGTCCCTATTACATGTCAGTCAACCTTCACCCCCAAACCCCCCCCCCCCCCCACCCGTGATCTCACCATGTGTCTTGAATTGTGTCTGGCAGGGTCACCACTTGATGATGTAGAACCGGTTGGTGTCCCCGGCCCCAGCCGCAACCACAGGACTCATCCCTCGCCCCAAGCCACATCACGCAACACCCCAGAGCACATGGGTGACACTGACTTCTCGTCACTGCTGTCGCCGGCACCCTCCACCAAGCCAGAAACACTCACCTCAGTTGGGTATTTTAGTGAAGAGGCTACTAGGGCACCGCCTGATGTGCACCACACACATTGGCGGTACTTCAGGTGGAGGTAGGAACACCCGAGGGACCGGTCGGCTGGAATTTGGTCCGACCCCAGGAACTAGCTGCCATCCATAAGGGTCATTTGCTTCTGGAACGGGTGGTACGGGTACCGTACCAACATGGTACGGGTAGCGTCTGCGTTGAAGGCCTTGGGTGTGCAGATATTGGCCATAGGTTAGGACTTCCAAGGTCTGGGACACAGTGTGCAGGCAGTGGCTGAGGAACAGGACAGGGCAGCCATGTACCAGGGATACATGGATGTTGCTGCGGTGTTCCAGAGTGTGGCCCGGTCACAATGGGCCATGGCTGTGGCCGTCAAGAGCATTGACCTGGCACTGGCTGACCTAAGCCAGTCCTAAAGGGGCCTGGCATGGTGGCTGAGTTACATGGCCCAGTCCCAGAATGATGTGGCCCAGTCCCAGAGGGATGCGGCACAATCCCTGTACTCCATGACCGTGAGCAGGGAGACCCTGGTCGAGATGAGAGCTGGCCTCCAGGACTGGCAGCGGCAGGCAACGTTGGAGTCCCTGGAGCTTGATATGGCTGCACCCTCCATCTGAAGAAGCAGCCGGGGGCCATCGGGCACCCTGAGAGAGGGAAAGGTGATGGGGCCCATGCCTATATCATCTGCAGGGGGCGTGCCGGAACACCGCAGTGCCTCTTAATCTCCCCCCCCCCCTCCCCCTGCCCACTTGTCTCTAGTGCATCTGATGGGCAGCAGGCAGAACAGGGTGGCATCGCGCCACTTGTGCTTCCCGGAAGACTGCTGGGCCCATCCGGGCCTGGTCGTTCCAGAGGGTGGCCGCCAAAGGGGACCAAGGTCACAGGCCGGGATACATAGCAGGCCTCCTCCACGTCTGATGTACCGCCTGGGGCACCACCGGGAAGGAGCATTACATTGATTTACATAGAATTTACAGTGCAGAAGGAGGCCATTCGGCCCATTGAGTCTGCACCGGCTCCTGGAAAGAGCACCCTACCCAAGGTTAACACCTCCACCCTATCCCCATAACCCAGTAACCCCACCCAACACTAAGGGCAACTTTGGACACTAAGGGCAATTTAGCATGGCCAATCCACCGAACCTGCACATTTTTTTTTGGACTGTGGGAGGAAACCGGAGCACCCGGAGGAAACCCATGCACACACGGGGAGGATGTGCAGACTCTACACAGACAGTGACCCAAGCCGGAATCGAACCTGGGACCCTGGAGCTGTGAAGCGATTGTGCTATCCACAATGCTACCGTGCTGCCCTAAATTAGGACATGTAAGGTTAAAAAATTAGACACCAGTTAGATTCGCACAGGTGCAGCACACAGCATAGGGTTAGGGGCTAGGGCACAGTTGTTCCCCATGGACATTCTGAATGCCTCAGCCCTCTGTCTGCAAGGTATGAGGCATGGCTGGGTTTGGTGCAGAGGGTTGTGCCTGTGGGTTTGGGTTTGGGGTGTATGTGGGGAGATGTGTGGGGGGAGGTGTGTGGGGGGGGGGGTGATTTATGGGGAGGGGTGCGGCGATGTGGGGTGCGGCGATGTGGGGTGCGTGTGTTGGAGGATGGCATGGGCCAGGGCCCAGTTGGGGTTACCCCCACTGGCAGCCTCGGAGGCGGCAGGGGCCTGGTCCGGAGATACGGGAATGCCATGTGGCAGAGCCTACCCGGTGGATGACCGATCACCGCTTGCCACCCACACCACCCCCCCCCCCCATCCCGGATCCCAGCCCTAGCCCCCCAGATGGAATGTGGGCCCAAGTGATGGAATGGCTAGCACGCATGCAGGGATCAGCCAAGGAGGACAGTGGAATGTGACACCGGGACAGGGGTCAGTCATTGCGGAGCACTCAAGCTCATCATGGGGCGGGTCATCTTTATCCTCTGACCCATGGTCCAGACTCACTAATGCTGCCAACCCAGGGTGATGCCCTGTGGTGAAGCTGGTGGGGAGCTCGAAGGGAGGTGGAAGTGCTAGGGTGGAGGGTAGGGGGTAATGGGGTGCAGTGATGTCAGTGAGGGTGGGAAGGAGCTTGTGGGAGTGGGGCAAGATGGTTGAGCTGCTGGTGGCCAACCCCCTAGTCGGCGAACCTGGAAGCGATCATTTGTAACTTGTGCCGTGGCGCACACATCCCTGTGCCTACCCCAGTCTCAAATCCTGCCTATTCTAACCCTCCTCCATATCCTCCTCACCGGAAAAGGCATGCCATTCCTCCAACCCCTCCTCCAGCATTTCGCCCCTCTGCAGTACGATGTTGTGGAGGATGTAATAGGCCAGGCACCTGAACCGCACCTTCAACGCGTTGATGCACCGCTTGATGATGCCCCTGGTCGGTATAGCGGTTATTTGCATCAGTCCAAAGCTTCCTGATAGGCGTCATCAGCCAAGGCCGCAGAGGATATCCGCTGTCACCCTGGTGCCAGTCCCTCAACCAGGGGAGCGCCTCAAAGGTGTCGGGCACCGATGAGTGTGCCAGGACAAAGGTGTTATGCATGCTGCCTGCATACCAGACGCAGACTTGCACGATGTGCATCTGATGGTCACACACCAACTGCACATTCAGGGATTGGAATCCCTTCCGATTAATGAAGGGTGACGTGTCCCATTGATCACCCCCTGGACCTGGGGCACATAGGCGATGGTGGTGAAACCCGCTGCTGGACAACCTGATGGGCTTGGTCCACATTAAAGGTAATGTATTGTGCCACCAGGCATACAGGGCATCCGTTACGGCACAGATGCACCTGTGTACAGAGGTCTGGGAGATTCCAGGCAGATCACGACTCAGTTCCTGGAAGGACCCCGTGGCACAGGCGGTCAGGGCCACCGGGAGTGTGTGGCCTCTCCTATACCATGATCCAGAACATATGTCACATGGTCTCTCTGCTCAGCCACAGTCATTGACGCAACGCTCGGTCTGGCAGATCCTCGTACGAGAGGCGCAGCCGGTATGCATGGAGCCTGATGCGGCGCCTCCGTACCCACCTCCTTGGCTGGCCAGTTCTCCATCGTCACCACCTGGTTCCTGCTCTTCTGGGCAGTCTCCTGTGCTGCAGAGTCCTCCTTGAGCAGCACCTGCTCATGCAGCCTCAGTGCACTACCAGGGCAGCAGCAGCCAGACAGATGCCAAACACACCCGGGTGTACACTGAAATCTGACAGGGGATAAAGGGTCAAGACGTGTTAGCATGGTGAGTGCCCCCATGTACAACAGGCTATTCGGTGGCCCTGGCATGTACAGAAGCCCCTGCACAGCATCTTCCCCCTGCTGATCCCAGGCACATTCCCTGTCCGTTCCCCCTGACACTCTTCGCTCTGTACCATGCCCCTGGCCCGCCGGTGCCTGCCACCAGGGGGCTGCCTGCCCCGCCACTGTCCCTGCTAAAATTTTGCTCAACAGCCCCTGTCCCATGCTCTTCTGTAGGGCTTACCATTGATGCCCTTGGGTGGGCTGTTGCTATCTGGTTGCGATGGGGCATCACGTGCCACCGACTAGCGTCATGACTAGTGGCATGTGTGCAAGCAGGGACCACGGATGTGGCCAGGCGAGGGGGGGGGGGGGTTGGGCACCCGTTGGGACCATACTGTACTGTGCCGTGTGTCCTCTGTGCGATGCAGGGGTGGTGCCTACCTGTCCGGGGCGGGTTGGATTGGAGCAAGTGCGCAATGGGCAAGCGGGGTTTGGTGATAGCCGGTGTTCCTGCAGAGAGGGCTGGCTGTTGGTGCCACTGGTGGGGCATCCACCCTGGGGAGGCAGTGTGCCAGGGAGGGTGGCCAAGGCCATGGTGCATGTGTCAGCTAGTTCGTTTGCGCTCTGCAGCCCCCCTGCTCCCCCTGCAGTGAGGCAGCGCCTCGGATGGGTGCATTGAGGGGTACAAATATCTGTTGTACCTGTTGATGGATCGGCTCTGGTCTGTGAGTTTCTGAGGAAGTGGCCTGGAGGGGCAGGGGGAGGGGAGAGGCCGGTGATGCACTGCATATTTACTGGTTGTAGTGGGCAGTCGGTGGAGTGCTCAGCCATATGGCTGCCTTGCAGCCGCAGCAATGGCGACTCATGCCCAGCCACCCCGGTCCAGGGTGGGAAGAACCCCGAGCCCACGGGGTTCTCCTGGTCGCCACCCCCGCTACACTCACCAGCTCTGGCAGACGCCCTCCCAGCCAGCGGCATAACTGGCAACCCACATTTACGCCTTTGGAAAAATGGCCTGTCTCTCTCACCCTCAGCAGCCATGGCGTCTGGTTCCCATTTTTAATACCACAAGTGAACCACGCCAGAGTCACTGTTGCCTGGTGGAGGTGGAGCATCGTGGGAGGCCATAAACTACCGGGTTGGACCCATTAATGATATGCTAATAGTCGTTCCGGTATAATTTGAGAGCTCAGTACAGCGCGGAGCATGGAACGCATTCACACTGCCATTGAGGTGGCAGACCATGGCATTCCACTGAGCACCCAGCATCCACATTTCCATTGAGGCGGCAGACCATGGCATTCCATTGGGCACCCAGTGCTGATCTCAATTTTCAGCTGACGCCCAATTCTCCTCCCGATCGTGATTCGCTATTCCAGCATCTCTGGGGACAAATCCTGCCTCTTCACTTTGAACATGTCAAGGTACTCCAGATGGGTCAAAGTGATGGGATAGCCTTATGTGACACAGCAGAGCAGCTGGGTGGTTAGCATGCTGCCTCACAGTGCCAGGACCAAGGTTCAATTCCGACTTTGGGTGACTACCTGTGTGGAGTGATATATGCTCCCCATGTCTGCATGGGTTTCCTTCCACAGGCCAACACTGTACAGACCAGGTGGATTAGCCATGATAAATTGTACCTTAGTGTCCAAAGGTTAATTGAGCTTATTAGGGTGAACCATGGCAGTGTGCTCCTTCAGAGGGTCGGTGCAGACGTGATGGGCCGAATGACCTCCTTCAGGACTGTAGGGATTCTCTGATTCTATCAACAGATGTTTTATCCACTGCCATTTGAAAGTGTCAAATATTTAAACAGATTAAAAAGATTCAGATTTTACTTCTGAGTGATAAATTGACTGACACTGAAAGGAGCATCAGCTCACTTCAAATTAGAAGATTGTTTATTTCTTTCTTATGTTTAACATCTTACCTTCCTGGACACTAAAGGGACTCTGCAAATCTTGTAGAATGAAGTGAAGAGTAAGCTTGACAAATGTTTTTTCTATCAGCACAACTAAGCTAACAAATGCACTCATCAATTCAAGTTCCATAATGATTTATCGTAAGATAGTACAAGAGTTATGCATGTGTTAAAGGAACAAAAATCCAAAGAGGCTGCATGTCACTACTGACATGTTATGATAGTAATCAGTATGTATTAGAATTAAAGTATTTGCTCATTTTAAGAAATGCACAGGCAGCACGGTTGCGCAGTGGGTTAGCCCTGTTGCCTCAGGGCGCCGAGGTCCCAGGTTCGATCCAGGCTCTGGGTCACTGTCCTTGTGGAGTTTGCACATTCTCCCCGTGTTTGGGTGGGTTTCACCCTCACAACCCAAAGATGTGCAGGTGGGTGGATTGGCCATGCTAAATTGCCCCTTAATTGGAAAAAATTAATAGGGTACTCTAAATTTAAAAATTTTTTAAAAAGAAATTCATTATTTTCAAGAGATGCTAAAGACCTGAGATTGCTGTTAGAAATCTGGTATAGCTGCATCATTGTTTTATTTACCTTCCAACTTGTCAACCCCTCTCCTGCAGTCGAAGTGTTGTACAGTGCTGCCAGGCTATTCCACCGAGGGGCCCTCTATAGCGAAACCCATCCCATCGTGACGCAAAGTTCACCATGTCCATTTTCATAGTTAGACTATCTGTCTTCCGAGCCCAGGGTTCCTGTGATTAATAGTTGTGTTCATTCTGCTACTTCACTGGAAGCAAAACAGAATCTTAAGAATAGGATAGCATTGCTGTTGCACATGAATTCAGCAATTATGTACATCTGTTATTATTGATTATTAAGATTCGGTTCCATTGTTCTAATAAGAAATAGTGGTTAAAAATGAGACATTGATCTGCTGCCTCACAATATCGTGCTGGCAAGAGCGCACTTTCCAAAAATCCACAATCTCTCATTCTATTAGTATTCTGTCGATGTTTGTGTAACATCAAGAGCTATTACAGTGCCTCAGAACCAGACACTTTACTGTTATGTACAAATGTGAGTTTGTGGCTTTACGTTCCAGAATTATTGTCGTATGTTCTGGTTTAATTGACCAAGCAACGTTTGTTTCAAATTCTGGATCCTCTGCCTCCTTTCGTACTACCAATGCATATAAGTGTGCAATTATGTGGAACAATGACCTTCAGCGCTGTGCATTGCTTGCTAGTGGTTCTGATGTCCTGAGATTCAGAGGAAGGTTTGTACCGTAATTAAAATGCTCCAAGCACGACAAAAGACACAGTAGAATCAATACAGCAGCACCACAATAAAAACAGAAAATGCTGGAACAGCTGGAACAGAACAGCAGTTCTGGCAGAATTTGTGGAGGGAGAGATAGAAGAGGTATTGCAGAATGCTGGAGCTGCACTTGGAGATGTGGGGCACAGTGTAAATGGGGCTGGTTGGAGTGGGGCCGGCAGGCAGGCACCGGTGAAGGGATTGGCGAGGAAAGGTAACACTGTTGCTGCAAGGGTGACCATTGCTACCAGAGGGTCCTCTGTGGGCCAAAGAGTGTTCAAAAAGGATCCTCCCACTTCTGCACACCTCCTCACAAATATACCCATTGAGTTGCTGTGAGGCAAAGGGACTCTCCACTGCTGGTTAAATGCCAGTATGACCAGGAAAAGGCCCTTACCTATGTAACTCTGGGCCGGTGGGGGGGGGGGGGGGGGGGGGGGGGAGTCCGTCACCTTTCCTGATGCTGGCAGGATGGTATGGTGGCAGGAATGTGATGGCCGTCCCTTGCCATTTTAAAGCCCATTAACCTCCCCCCCCCCCCCCCCCCCCCCCCCCCCCCCCCCTGCCCACCCCACCTCCCAACCCTTCACAAGAGGACGGAGCAGCACTCCTAAAGCTAGTGTTTGAAACAAACATGTTGGACTTTAGCCTGGTGTTGTAAGACTTCTTACTGTGCTCACCCCAGTCCAACGCCGGCATCTCCTCTTCACAAGAGGGAGAGAGCTGGGATAAATCCAGTTCCGTGTTGGTGAAAATGCCAATAAATACTCAGCACTTACAGTTGTTTTCATACCTATTTGTGCCAAACGTTTGTTTCCGTACTTGTGCAGAGGGCTGAACGTACACACTTATAGACGTCTTCGACACTTCCAAGGTGTTACCTTCACTTTGGATCTCCGCTCTATCAGATCAACGCCGGTGCCACTTCCTTTGCTAAGTTTTGGACCAAAGATGAGGGTGAAGATGGTCAACAACAGTACCAGCAGCACGATTAATAGCAAGTTGCTGATCACAGGAGAGAGGGGAGAGCAGAGAGGTGCAGTTATCAGGAGGCTAAACCCAACACGCAGGGTTTACAGGCAAAGCGGAGGGCTTCAATCTTCAAATGAACTAGACATGTTAAATTGGCTAAGATCATTTGGAAGATGAGTTTGTAGAATGCTTTCATGGCAATGTTGTTGAACAGAATTCTGTGTAACTAACCAGGGAGAATGTGTTTTGTAATGTGGCAGATATAATCAGTAATCTCACTATAAAAGATCCTCTTGGGAAAAAGTGACCATTATAGTATTCAAACCTGTATTAATTTTGAGATTGGCATCTTCTAATTCAAAACAAAAATCATAGAATCATTGAATTACGACAGTGCAGAAGGAGGCCATTCAGCCCATCGAGTTTTCTGAAAGAGCATCCTACCCAGGCCCTGTCCCCCACCCTATTCCCATAATCCCACTTAACCTTTGGACACTAAGGGGCAATTTAGCATGGCCAGTTCACCGCTGCACATCTTTGGACTGTGGGAGGAAACCAGAGAACGTACAAACTCCATGCAGACAGTCACCCAAGGCCAGGATATGGGGGGAAAGCGGGATTAGGCTATTGAGTTGGATGATCAGCCATGATTGTAATGAATGGCGGAGCAGGCCTGAAGGGTTGAATGCCCTCCTCCTTCTCCTATTTTCAATGTTTCTATTTAGGGAAACAATTCAAAAATGTTCAATAAAAAAATCTTAGTCGTTTTTAGTTACAAACATTATCGTAGTTTACCAGTGAAGTTAAGGATAATATTACCTGAAACGATGAGGCTGGTAATGTTGCAAAGAGAAGTCGGAAGCCTGGGAAGTGGGCGAATGGTAGAAACCAGCTCAGGGTGACCAAAAGTTGACAAAGGAGAAAAATATAATATGAGAGTAAATTAGCTAGGAGTACGAAATTAGATTGTAAGAGCTTTTATAAGTACATAAAGAGAGTAGCTGAAGTAAATATTGGTCCCTTGGAAAAGAAATGTCATGCAGATTGAGGCAAAGACATTGAGAAAATATTTTGTGTTTGTCTTCATTGTAGAATATATAAATTACATATCAGAAAAGAGTGTAGTCAAGGAGCTAACAAGAGTGAGGCGCATTTAAGGTAATTAATACTAGCAGAGAAAATTATGGGAGTAAATAAGTGAATAAAAGTTGAGAAATCCCCAAGATCTGATGATCTACCTCCTCAGGATCTAAAAAAAAGGTTAGTGCAGAGATAGTGGATGTGCTAATTGTGATTTTCTAAAATTCACTGGAATCTAGCATGATTCCCAGGGATTAGAAGTTGGTCAATTTAAAATCTCTGTTCAGGAAAAGAGGGAGAGGGAAAACCAGGAACTACCGGCCAGTTAGCCTGGCATCTGTCATCAGGAAATTGATGAAATCATTATTATGGCAGTCTTAATAATGTATTTTGAAAATCATTGTGTGATCAGACAAAGTCAGCATGGGTTTATAAATAAGAAATCAACATTTTGGGAATCGCCATTGGTAAAAAGTTTAAGTGGACTGGCCATATGAATACTGTGGGTACAAGAGCAGGTCAGGGATCTGGAATTATGCAATGCGTACTTCACCTCCAAACTCCATTCACCACCTTAAACATTCAATCTCGCTACCAGAAAGAGGCAGCAGTGTAAACCATCTACATGATGCACTGCAGCAACTCACCAAGCCGCCTTTGATAGCATGTTCCAAACCCTCAACCTCTGTCACCTGAAAGAACAAGGGTAGCAAATACATAGGAATGCCACCACTTGCAACTTATACTCCAAGCCAACACCATCTTGACTAAATATATTGTTCTTTAACTGTTATTGCATAAAAATCCTGGAACTCCCTATATCCCAAGTGTGGCATGGTGGCCCAGTGGTTAGCACTGTTGCATCACAGCACCAAGAACCCAGGTTCAAATCAGGCCTTAGGCAACCGTGTGGAGTTTGCGCGCTTTTCAAATGTCTGTGTGGGTTTCCTTCGGGTATTCCAGTTTCCTCCTGCAGTCCAAAGATATGCAGGTTAGGTGGATTGAGTGTCCAAAGATGTGGAGGTTAGGTGGGGTTACGAAGATAAGGCCGAGGAGTGGGCTTAGGTGTAGTGCCCTTTCAGAGGGTTGGTGTAAACTCGATGGGCCAAATGGTCTCCTTCTGCACCGCAGCATTTCTATGATTCTTAGGATTCCATGACAACAGCACTATATTCATAACTGCACCCATATTGACTTCAGTAGTTTAAAATGATGATTCACCAGCAACCTTTTAAGGACAATTAGTGATGGGCAAAATATGCGAACAATATTCTCATCTACTAATGAGTGATAATTTAAAAAACTTCTTGACAAATCTATTCAAGTTTTTTTGAGGATGTAACAAATAGGGTAGATAAGGACAAGCCACTAGGTGCAGTATACTTGAATTTCAAAAGGTATTTCATAATGTGACACACAAAATGTTGGGATCAGGACACACAAGATCAGGACTTCTGGAGTAATAAACATGAATGGAAGGTGTGTTAGAACATAGAACAGTACAGCACAGAACAGGCCCTTCGGCCCTCGATGTTGTGCCGAGCAATGATCACTCTACTTAAACCCACGTAACCCGTAACCCAACAATCCCCCCATTAAACTTACACTACGGGCAATTTAGCATGGCCAATCCACCTAACCTGCACATCTTTGGACTGTGGGAGGAAACCGGAGCACCCGGAGAAAACCCACGCACACACGGGGAGGACGTGCAGACTCCACACAGACAGTGACCCAGCCGGGAATCGAACCTGGGACCCTGGAGCTGTGAAGCATTGATGCTAACCACCATGCTACCGTGAGGCCCCAATTGATGGGCAAGAAGCAGACATTAGGGGCAACCAGCTCATTTTTAAATTGGCAATCTGGGACTAGTGAAGTGCTGCTTAAACAAAGAGACAAATACATCTAATTTTGCTGTTGATGGAAGGCTAAGTGGAAATGTAACCTGTGAGAATTAGACAAAGAAGCAGCAAAGAGAAATAATGGCTTAAGTAAGTGGGAAAAGAGTTGGCAAACGATTACAATGTGAAGTATTAGGTTATTCACTTCCGTAGTAGGAGCAGAAAATATGTTCGGAAGGTGAGAAACTCCATGACTGCCTTTGATTCCACAATCTTCTCTTGCTAACTTGTCGAAGTGTGATTGCCATGTGAAAACTGAACTATCTCTTTATCTAGTCCCATTGAAGTGTAAATATCTGAACTGGTTCATGGGGTATAGAAGGATACAGGCGGTTGGTCTAGATAGGACACGTGATTGGCGCAGGATTGGAGGGCCTGTTCCTGTGCTGTATTGTTCTTTGTTCTTTGTCTGCAAAAGCCTCCATCTTCAGAGAGAATTAACTCATCTAATTAGTTGTTGGCATCATGGGTGACCTTGATAGCCTCCCCATGGATTTATGAAGGCCATGTGGGAATAAAGGCAAAGTAAGATAATACTTGAAATTATCATTAGGCACATGTTCATATTACATGTGCTGTTGACATTGCGGCAGCATCACAGAATGTTTTATGTCCTGTGGCTGCCTCTCACTTAATTCTGCCAGCAGGCAGGTGTCTGTCAGGCTCCATCTTCTCATAATGAAGAGCCAGGGATAGCAAGACTATATTCATTTCCAACATCTCCAGATCTAAGGTGTTAGTTGTGATATGCCTGGAGGACCAGCTCTGGGTTTCTCCTTCCTCATGGTGTTCTCCAGTCTCTCCTCCTGCAAGATAGGAAATAAGTCACCAATGAGAATGAGTAATGGCATGCGTTGGCCCAATGGCTGAAGAGCATTTATGTGATAAGCTTGACTTAAAGCAGGGATGGGAAGTAAATGCTGGCCGAGCCAGCGACACTGGCAACCGATGAAATAATTTTTTTAAATGACATTGCGAAGGGTGAGGGTAGGTACTAGTGGTGGTTGGATAGATGGGATGTGAGTCATAGGACAGGCAGGGAGGGATTGTTACACTTGCAAAGTAAATTGGTCAGAGGCTGCTTGAGAAGGCAGAGTGGGGGAGTTCAGCGGGATACACGCATTGGGTTGTGGGGCCTGCTTGGGGGTCATTAACGCTCTTCCTGCTTTAGATCCAGGAGCGTGGGAACAGGGTGGCTAATCTCCTGGGCAACCTTCTTTCATCCCTTCTTTCTGTCGTCAGCATGTTTATTCCCCGCTGTCACTTACAGCCAACAGCGGCGCATAACGGGAGACATCTCTTGAACACAGCACAGCATTCGCCAATCTCAACCTCATTCCAATTGTGCTTTATCTCTCCCATGGCAACTCTAACTGCTTCAACATGCATGCTTGGAGTGTCGCTTTAAATAGCTCACTGCAGATCACTGTCATCACGCCCACTGACACAAATTGGATGGGAAACCCAGATGTAAAAGGAAGATTTAAAAAGCCACCGACAGACGCTTTGTACTCATTTCTGGGTTTCCCAGATGCCTGCGAATTAAAGTCCAGTCCAGTAACTCTGTAACCTGCTGTATTAAACTGAACTAATAAGTACAGGTGGATTCCCCATTGCTGGCCAACAGCTAATATCACCAAACTTTTATTCATTTATGTGGCACGAAATAAAAAGTCCCGTTGCGTTCATAAATTACCATTGGAGATAAAATACGGAACTGCATAAAGAATCAGTGTCAAGTTGTTTTTGTCTCTCTATCTGAATAATTATTAATTCAAAGTTATGAAAATACAAATGATATAGCCACAATTCCAAAATTACATGCAATAACAACACCGAGGTACTTAAAACTTATGGCTGAATGCATGGCAGTATCTCATTCTGTCATGACAAAATCTTCTTGTTCTGTTTTTTTAAGATGCACAATGGAAACAGAAGGTAAAGGGAACTGCTGGAAATGACTTATGTAGATACTGACAGGCAGTCATAAGATCATGGCAATCTGTCAGCTGCTGTATCCGATCAAGTGTAAAACACAGCAATCCATCGGCCAAAGCTTTTTTTTTGTGTAGCCTCACTTGTAGGAATCACTGCAGAAAGCATCTCTGTTCATGATCTCTAACAAGTGCATGCTGTATAACCTTACAAATGACAAACTTTGACAGACATTTTTAACCTAACATTTTCACACTCCACAGTAGAGAGCATTGGCAAGAAGAGTGACAATGGCCCGGATCTTCCAGGAAACGGGAATCATCTTTGGATTGCCACTCCGCTTGCACTTTTCCTCACCGCAAGGCTGGTCACATTTCTTGCCCAGTCTTCCGAGCCAAGTTTTTCCATAAATGCAGCGTCCCTCAGAGAGTGGCATCACAGCACTACAACATTGGCGGGAACATGCCCCCTTTCCAAGGTCCTATCTACTGTATGGTAAGTTTAGAGGTCCAGTCTCAATGCTAGCAAATGGGTGAATGTATAAGAGAGTGAATGGGTAGGGTGCTGGGTGGAGAGGTGCATGAGGTAAGTGGGGAAAGATGGTAGGTGGCTGAGGTGGATAGGTTGGTAGATGAAAAGAGTGGCTGGTGGATGAAGTAGTAGGTTAGCGGATGGGTAAAATGGAACATGGGGCAAGTGGGTTAGGCAATGAGGTGACAGATGGGTTGGGGATAGTTAAGTTGGGTCAGGAAGGGGGCAGTTAGGTCTGATTGGAGGCTATTCGGGAGGTTAGGGTAAATTGTCTGGTGAGAGGGGGTTTTGGTTGGAGTGATCAGTGTGACTGGCAGGTCAATTCTGCAGTTACCCAGGTGGCAAGTGGGTAGGGTTGAAGGTAGGTGAGATGGTAGTGGGTAGGGGGCTAGGATGGGTGGGCTGCTCGTTGTGTAGAGCAGTAGGTGGGTGAAGTAGGTCGATAGGACGGAAGATGTGTAGGGTGGCAGGTGACCCGAGCTCATTAAGTCAGATCAGAGATGGGCTCTATCGGGGTTTGAGGAGGAGTCAGGAGGCGCAGTATGAGATCGAGGAGTTAATTCTGTGATTAGCCAGGAGTTGGACTTTGAGGCAGGTGGATAGAGTGGCAGGTGGGTAGAGTGGCAGATTTGCAAGGTGGCAGATGGTTTAGGGCTAGTCAGGGAATAGACTGGTGGTGGAGGTAGTCAGGTCTGGTCGGTGTGGGTTGGATGTTTGGCTCAGGTCAGGAAGTTAGTCGGGGGTTTGACAGAGGAGTTGGATCGAGGGGGGGTGGTCAGTGGGAATGATTTGGAGACAAGTTCTGTAGTTATCCAGGAGTTAGAATAGGATTTTCTACCATTTCCAAGATAACTATTAAGGTAAGTCCCACGCCTTGTTTGACTGACAGATTTTTTTCACAGGACCTGTTTGCTAATTCAGTGATGGTTTAACTTCTTACTTGTGGTGACTGTAAACAAACAGACACAGACATGTTTCCTTGTAAGGTTTTAAAAAGAAGAGAATTGTACTTAACATCTGGTCTAAATAAAAAAAATACTAAAAATGCTTGGACACACACACATACACAGCTACAGACAGACAGACAAACACACACAGACACACACACAGCTGCAGACAGACACACAAACATACACAGACACACACACAGCTACAGACAGATACACAAACACACACAGACACACACACAGCTACAGACAGATACACAAACACACACAGACACACACACAGCTACAGACAGACACACAAACACACACAGACACACACACAGCTACAGACAGACACACAAACATACACAGACACACACACACAGCTACAGACAGACACACAAACATACACAGACACACACACACAGCTACAGACAGACACACAAATACACACAGGCACACACACACAGCTACAGACCAACACAGACACACATACACAACTACAGACAGACACATAGACATACACACACACATACAAGTAAGTTACTCAATGGGAGGGTAGCTGAAGCAGTTTCTTTTTAAAGACCAATAAAAGTTAATAGTATAGGGATCTTGCAGGTTGCTGACTTGGGTCACTTCCAGTAGAACTCAATGGTTCATCAGTATTTGGATCAAGATAATTGAAAGATGTTGATGGATGGCGACATGTGGCACAGTGGTTAGCACTGGGACTACGGCGCTGAGGACCCGGGTTCGAATCCCGGCCCTGGGTCGCTGTCTGTATCGAGGTTGCACATTCTCCCCGTGTCTGTGTGGGTTTCACCCCCACAACCCAAAGATGTGCAGGTTAGGTGGATTGGCCAAGCTAAATTGCCCCGTAATTGGAACAAAAAATAATTGGGCACTCTAAATTTATTTTTAAAAGATATTGATGAATGATTTATCTGTTCTCCTGGAGGCAGCATCTACTGGGTTGATTCGTAAAGCAGTGCCTGCCGAGAACGAAGGGGCAAAAAACAGGCAGGATTTGAGCTACCAGTGTGGGTAGTGAGAAAGAGAGAGAAAGTGTATGCCCCTTTCAACGTCTTTCGTCTTCAGAATCTCTTCTGCTCTGTCCCATAGTCTGGTAAAAGCAGTGTCTGCAAGAGAAAAGAGGGGGTTAGTTGGCACATCACATGGGGCAGAATTCTCCTATTTTGAGCCAAAGTGCCATGGCAGGGGCGGGAATGTGGAATGTCCAGTGGGAAAACATGCCAAATCTTCCAGGCCCTGACCTCGTTAACTATGCGACCAGATGTTTTGCGCTGTATTCCATGAAGGGGCAGGCCTGGATGGTGTATAGTCCACCATCATGTCAAGTTACTACATTAAAAAGGTGCATAAAATCACTGATCCACTATTGAAGAAAGAATGTTGACCCCCTGGAAATAAAGACAGGTCTCCGGGAGCACTCTGAGGCTGGAGGATGGACTTCCCAAGAACGCAAATGGATTTCCAGGAACATTCTGAGGTTGGAAGTTACTCAAGGACAACAAACCTGGAAGATTCACCTGCAGATGCACCCCTGACCCACTGCTGTGGTGTTGCAGGACCCAGGGTTGCTAACGGCCTCCATCCTAAACTCCAGAGTCAGCCCCAGGTATTGTTCAGGTGATTCCTGACACCTGCACGCCATATTGTTCCAAATGTGTGTGTTCCCACTGGCATCACTGGGAATCTGGTATTGGGGGAGGTTTGACCTTCATTAGCATTCCATGTCAGCCTCTGGTGGGTTTCCCGACTCCTCATGGCAAGCACCAGGTGGAGATTCCCCTGTAAATTCACACCAGTGTGAAACCGATTTCTGAGCCTCTCACTATGTCCTCCCCCAATTCCCATCATCAAATCCACTGGGGAGTGGTGGTGGTGGGGGGGGGGGGGGGGGGGGGTGTGCAGAGGGCTTTGGAAAATTCCATCCATGGTCACCTCTCGCCAATTGACCACTTATACAATCATGGTCATCACGAGCTGATTCCAGGTTCATGGTTCATGATTAGGTTGTGGCTGGGCAAGTTCCTTCCTCAGCCAGAGTCCACTGCCTTAAGTGATTATATCTAATGCTTTCTCCCCATCCAAATAAATGCCCAGGTGATTGGATATTTGGTGAATGAGTCAGGAGATTGTTTATTCACATTCCCCTTTTGGTAAGTTCTTTCAGACAGGCTGACTCGACTCGATGGATCGAATGACCTTCTTCTGCACTGTATGGATTCTATGGTACTATAATAATGAAGTAACATCACATGATCGAGTATCAGAGATCTGGAGAGATTCTAGAAGTTCTAAAGTGGTGCTGTGGTCTTATTATGTATCTGTAAATAAAGAGTATTAGTTTTATCAAACATGGTATTCACAAGTGACTTACTTTGAGAGGGTAGAAAAAACCCAAGGAACCCAATTTGGACAACAAACACACGACAAAGCATGGTGGCAGTGGATTTTTTAAAAACGTGTTTTTTAAAAAGGCATACACGGAAAAATTGGTTGAGAGTGTGAAGGAATTCCTTTGTGGATTGGACTTGAACAAATTGTCCAAAGAGAACGGAATGTTGCACCTTTTTCTGATGACACTTCAAAAGAAGAGATGCAATGCAAAAAGAAGAGATGCAATGTAAAAACTAAACTGTAATTTCCTGTCGAATAATGGAGGATGATTACCATAATCAGCAGCAACTATCTCCTGTGTGTTATATCACAGACTTTGAACATGATGTGAGTTGAAAAAATACAGTTCTGGGCAAAAAAGATGTCTGTGTTTTTCCCCTTCCCAGACGGAATACATAAGAAACAGTGGCGTGCAGAGGTCTGGTGATGCCCGGGGCAAATCGTGATTGTATCCCCCAAAGACTCAAGTATAAGGCCTAATATACTGAGAAATATTATGAGAAAGGAAAACATTTTGAATATATAAACACAGATGAAACATGAAATAAACGCTTTATTCGATTTTAATATAAATCAATCAAATTTATTAAGTTCTTTTCCCCAAATGATACCTCCTGTCACAAAACACCTGAACTACTTCACTTTTTACATCAGCTGTGAGAAATTCTTTTTCAATGCTTATTAAATCCAGGTTGGTCAGTCGCTCCTGTGACATAGAAGACCTCAGATATGTTTTTATTAATTTCAGTTTTGAAAATGACCTTTCACAGCTTGCGACTGAAAATGCGATTGTAAGCAGTAATCTGTATGAAACACACAGCGTCGGAAAGACATCCCTCCCATACTGCAGTAAAGACTCCAGAGTATCTTTAGGATCAGGGGGAACTCTATTCCCTCCAGTTCGAAAGAGCATCACAAAATCAATAATTTTGTCATATAACTGAATTGCAACCACATCATTGTCATAATAATTTGCAAAGTCTGAACATTCCTTTTTTAATTTCTCTCTTTCTTGTTCATCTTCAATCACTCCTGAATTCAAGTTCAGAAGAAAAGAAAATCGGTCACTGAGTCTTTGAAGACGGACACTGCAGTCTTCAATTTCAGTTTTTAATCTGTTCACAATCTCTACCATTACTCTATTCATTTCTTCTTGTGCCGTCAGTCCACTATCTCTTGCTGACTCTCCAGGCATTATTCTTCTTCTCCTTGTTCGTGCAATTGGTATTCCCCAATTTTGACAATATTCATTGGCTAAATCTATTGCATTGTGGATAATTTCGTCATTCTTCAAATTCAAGATATGAATAAGTCCTCTCAAATCACAAGAAGCTTCATGGAACCCCATTTTCGGATCCTGCAAACGTTTTGAGACTTTATCCACTGATGATAAAACTGAGTACCAAAAATTTAATAAAGCTATAAACGGGAACTGTTGAATAGAGTTCAGTAGCGATCCTGCATCAGATTTAGTTTCCCTTGAAAATTCTCCTTCCAGCAGGTGTTGAAGGCTTGCAATAACGTTGTCACACTCTTCGTGGATTACTTGCACAGCATCATGGCTGGAACTCCATCTTGTGTCACACTGTCTTTTCACAGTCCGAGTGACAAATGATTTTAACACTTCCCAACGAGAAGTAGATGAAGAAAAAAAAGTAAAGAGTTTTTCTAGAATGCCAAAAAATGTAACAACAACAGGTTGCACCTCACTTGCATGGACACAGGACAAATTGAGGCTGTGGTTCTCGCAGTTCACAAACACAGCTTTTGGGTTAACTTCAAGAATTTTTTGTTGAACACCTCCTCTCACTCCAGCCATAACTGCTGCGTTATCATATGCTTGACCACGACAGTCATTCATGGAAATTTTGTCTTCTTCCAATTTTTCCTGAATTTTATTTACCAGGCTGACTGCATCTTTCTTGTTGACTTGAAAAAATCCCAGAAATGTCTCCTTTATTTCTACTTTTCTGTTTTCATCAATATGAACGTAACGCAGAATTTCAGAAACCTGATCTTCATGGGCAATATCTGGAGTTGAATCCAGCATTATGCTAAAATATTTTGCGTCCTTAATTTCGGAAATTATATTTTTCTTGACAGTTTCACCAAGAAGATTGATTATTTCGTTTTGAATTCTGTTGGACAAGTAGGTGACACTTTTTGGTTTCTCTTTCCCTCTCTGCAAGTGTTTTGCTAAGATGTCATCATATTTGGCCAAAAGTCTGATTGTTGCTAGAAAGTTTCCTGTATTTTCACTGACTGTCTCCCCTGGCTCTGATAACCCAGATATTCCTTCTCCTCGATGTCCACGATAGGCCAGATTCTGTTTTGCCAGAAAGGATATAACCTCGACAATCCGTTCAGTTATAGCTTTCCATCTTTTCTTTTCAGCAGACATTTGCTGTTGAAGTTCAGCATCTATCGTAGTTGAATGATGGAGTCGAACTACAAGGTTCAGGTATTCCCTCATGTGAGCTCTATGAGAAGGGCTTTTTTCATGGTCAGGTATTGTTGGATTTAATTTTCTCCAAGTGGAGAAACCGTCTTCCTTTCCAAAGTTTGACACAGACGACAAATGCTCCTTTGAAAACAAAAAGCAAACAAAACAGTAGCATGCTTTCCGATATGGAGAGTATAACAACCATTTTCTCTCCACAATTTCTCCGTTTGTGGAAACTTTATCAAACCACTGTTTGGAAAATGATCTCCCATCCTTCTCAGCAAATGGACCACTTTTATTCTGATATCTTTCAGGGCCATGTTGTAATATTGTCATCTTCAAATGATCTGGAATCGGTTTCTTCAAACAGCCAAAATCGCTTCTTTGCAAAAATATGCAAAAATCTTCTTTATTTTCTTCACATGGATCATCATCCTGACAACGAGACTGAGGAGAGAATTATGTTCTGACCGAGCTGAATCCGTATCAGAAAAATCCTTCTCTGCACCCACATCATCTTTTACTTCTCCAGGTTCTCCTACTTCTTTACTTCTTTTTATCCATGCATCTAATGCCCCTCTTTGATGGGACTCTTCTTCGACTCTGGCCCTCTTTTTTTTCCTGTTCTGTGCTCCACTCGGTTGTACACGAAATACTCGTAACATTTCATTTTCTATCTCAAAAACCGTAAGACGCATGAGAAAATGGGAAGAAAATGGTAAACAATCGGTCAGTTGCAGACGGATAAACCATATTTCATTTCTTTGTTCCTTCGTATCAAATTATTTCACACTGATTCTCCACTGATAATTTTGTGCAATTTATATCATAGACTTGCAAATTAGTGGTATCTGTATTCGAATATTAGCATGTTAAGGAATAAATGTCTCCTATTCCGAGATTAAATGCCATAGCAGTCCTCTGATCATCCAGGCTTCACTCTTACTACATCCCACGTAAATATTTCATTAAATATCGCCAAAAAACCTATAAAAACCGTAGTTACACCTGTTCTAGAGCTATTCACTGACATGAGTAGGTAAAAGAACTAATCTAGATGCACAAAAAGCTGAAGAAAAGACGAGTTATGACTCGAGGAAATGCAGGAACGAACAGCCATGTCTGCTTGTTGCTTTTGATGGTTGCACCACGTACATCATCCGCATGCGTGTGGGGGGATGGGGAGAAGGACCATTTTCTCTAGACAGAAAGGGTACACCATGTTAAAGGAATAAAGGGCTAACAACTGCCTCTGCAGTGTGGTGAGCCTCCAAAAATTGATTTATCACCGCTGAAATTTTAAAATTACTATCTTATTTCCTTCTCTGGGGCAGCACGGTGGCCTAGTGGTTAGCACAACCGCCTCACGGAACTGAGGTCCCAGGTTCGATCCCGGCTCTGGGTCAATGTCCGTGTGGAGTTTGCACATTCTCCCCGTGTCTGCGTTGGTTTCGCCCCCACAACCCAAAAAATGTGCAGAGTAGGTGGATTGGCCACGCTAAATTGCCCCTTAATTGAAAAAAATAATTGGGTAATCTAAATTTTTTTTAAAAAATTTAAAAAAAAAAAATTTTTTTTTTTTCCTTCTCTGATTGGATGCCCCCATCCAATGGATGCCCGGGGCCAATGCACCGTCGGCCCCCCCCTCTGCACGCCACTGATAAGAAAAGAGCTTTAAAACCAACTGTCTCCGTGCGTGGTTGGTCTGGTGTTCCAGATCTATTCTGCTATGAAGGTCACAGCTGAAGAACATCCACCAGGCATCCTGTGTTTGCAGGCAATAAAAGGTTTCTCTCTCTCTGATTGCTGGAAGCAAGTCGCAAGTCAGCTAAGCCACATTTGAAAGGAAAGAGGACAACTCCTTTCAGCTCTGCAGAACCAGGAATCTCCAACTGCCAAGTCAATACTAGCAGAATCACCTAACTGAATGGCCGCAACATTTAACCATTTACGACAGACGGGCAAGTCAAAGACTGAGTTGTATTTGGACTCATTTCCAATCTATGTGTGTATATTTTACATTTTTATTATTTTCTTCTTGCGATTTGGTAACAAATAAACTCACTTTTTCTTGAACTGAAGAAAAGCTTGGTTATATTGGCTCCTTTTAAAACATAAATATATTTAGACTGGGAACAGATATTCCAGAGGGAAAGGATAATTTTTAAATTAACGCTGTTGCGATCAACCTAGGGGGTTGAATAAAGAAGGGGAGCCAACTTATCCTTGCTTACTTAACAGGGAGCACAACAATTTGGGGTGTCTCATCTGGAATAATATCAAATTGGTCACAGGGCTCACAGGGCTAATCGCTGGCTTTGAAAGCAGACCAAAGCAAGCCAGCAGCACGGTTCGATTCCCGTAACAGCCTCCCTGAACAGGCGCCGGAATGTGGCGACTAGGGGCTTTTCACAGTAACTTCATTTGAAGCCTACTTGTGACAATAAGCGATTTTCATTTCATTTTCATGGGGGACTTTGCCCAGGGACCAGTCTTAACAACTGAAAGGGCAAATTTGATAAGCAGTAAGAAAGACCAGGAAAGAACATAGTTTTGCTCATCAATGATCTATGCAGGCAGGCAGAAAATTGTGACTATGAAATAATAAGATAAGAAGTAGTAAGGCAGTACGGTAGCACAAGTAGATAGCACTGTGGCTTCACAGCGCCAGGGTCCCAGGTTCGATTCCCCGCTGGGTCACTGTGCAGAATCTGCACGTTCTCCCCGTGTCTGCGAGGGTTTCCTCCGGGTGCTCTGGTTTCCTCCCACAGTCCAAAGACGTGCAGGTTAGGTGAATTGGCCATGATAAATTGCCCTTAGTGACCAAAAAGGTTAGGAGGGTTTATTGGGTTCCTGGGATAGGGTGGAAGCGAGGGCTTAAGTGTGTCAGTGCAGACTCGATGAGCCAAATGGCCTCCTTCTGCACTGGATGTTCTATATTCTACAAATCAATTCATAATCGATTAGTAGTTGGGGTCTTAAATGGAGCTCTGTCAGAACTCTTGCCAATGAGAAAAGATTTGTCTTGAATTCAGGCAGTACAAATGATGAGACAAACTGAGCTCAGAGAGCAAAATGGAGGGTTTATTCATGGAGAAGGTGTGGTCCCAAGGAACTGAATGAATGAGACCGTTCATTATGTGAGGCAGAAGAGGGAAAACACACCAAAGCAGAAGCCCACAAAAATCGGGAGAAGTGGGTCAATCACCATCGTCAAACGCTCTCTTTGTGAGGATACAAACCTGCACAAGCAGAAAGGATGCCCAGTAGGGAGGGCAGAGTGCCACATCTGTACAGAAAAAAGACATCTTAAAAAAACACAATCTGAGAAGTGGAAAAAAATATTAAAGGCAAACCTTGTATAAGTGGAAGAGCCACAGGTAATGAAAAATACTCCTCGGAAAATAAATGAAATGGAAAATAAATATTGGAGAATGAGACTTGAAGTGGATGGAAGCCCCTCACCATTTAACACAGGGCAGGATTCGTATTTGATGTAGTAAATTGTCCTAAGCATGTTACATGATAGCCTCAAACTATCAAGTTACAGGGTCTCGGTGGGACTACACTGAAAACAAAAGACCAAACATATGGCAAAATTGAAGTACAAAGATAAAGAAATCATTGAACCTCGGCATGCCATCTAGAATCAAGAACCCTCCTTACTAAGCAGGAAGGCAATCTTAACATTAAAGCTATTCTATGAAATTGCTGATGAGCATTACAGCAGTACATTTAGGAATTCATTTTCAAGAATATTTACAGGCTTGGAAAGACTCAAGACGAAGTGCCAAATCACTCTATGAGCTGATGCAAAACCAATTTGCCTCACCCACTCTTGGACAAAGTCTCGGGTGAAACTGAGACCGTGCGACAGCTCACCTCACCAGCAACCATGGCAACAAAATGGAGATCAGGAATGTTCATCGCTCCAAAGCAAAGTGGTCAAATCGAATCTGAATGGTTTAAACTCAACAAATCAGAGGAATGTGCGACCCATCCAATGGTCTCAGGTTTAGAATCTTACCAAATCTTGCCAGATTTTGGCCGTTGCTTCCGGACAAACAATCCAAATTGCTGACAACTTTTGTAACACCGTTCGGTCATTATTGCTTTAACAGATTACAATTTGGGATTGTGCCTGCTCATGAAATTTTCCTGAGAACAATGTCTCAAACCTGAAAAGGCATGGAAGGAGTAATGTGTCATATGGTGGAGGCTGTGGCGGCGGTCAAAGATACCCCCCCTACTGCGCATGCGCCGGTGGTGACGTCAGCGGCCGCTGATGCTCCGGCGCATGCGCGAACCGGCGAAGGCCTTTCGGCCAGCCCCGACGCCAGGCGGCGGGCGTCAAAGGCCATTGGCACCGGTTTTGGCACCAGTCAGTGTGGTGCCAACCACTCCGGCGCGGGCCTAGCCCCTAAAGGTACGGAGAATTCCACACCTTTGGGGAGGCCCGACGACGGAGTGGTTGGCGCCACTCCGCTACGCCGGGACCCCCCGTCCCGCCGGGTAGGCGAGAATCCCGGCCCTTAATTTAACACTTCTGGCTTACAGAATCTCACTGCTACAAAATAGAGCTGTTGAAGGGAAGGAAACTGAGAACACAACTTCCTGCTCTGCAAATAAACTAAAACTTAATATTACCTCAAATAACCATGAGAGAGTGAAAAGGTGTGAGGAAGAACATAGAAACAAACAGACTTGTAACTTTACCTTCAGATACAGAGCACAACATTTATCAGTGCTGGAGCCTGGGGAGAAAGTATGCATATGAGACCACCAGAAAGAAGGTATAATAGTCAAAAATGAACAGCACAACCCCAGTCATACCGGATTGAAGCAGACAAGGGAACTATAAAAGCCTGCACTGCCTTTATATCCTTGGAAAGAAAGCCAAATTAAATGTGGATTACTACTCGGATGTTGATGGAGATAAATAAGCAAAAAAATAAGACTCAGCTACTCAAGAGAAATAAAGCTCCACAGCCACCCTGGGGAAAGAAACTCCCACCAATAGAAGAGAGAATGTGGAAGGCCCTCAGCCTCAAAGAGATCAGAACAAAATCAGTGGTATTGCTCAAGGTACCTCAGAGACTAACCCTGTGACAATGAATTGGGGAAAATGTGGAATAAAGGATTTACATCCGACACACATGAAACTAATGTTATGCCACATAATTGAGTCACTGAGATTTAGAGTGAGCAGAAGTTCCAACCTCATGCGAAGGTCCATCATGGATGTAAGCAAAGTGTAATTGCTTTAATGAACTATAATCTCAAGAAATGTACGTTAGGAGAATAGACAAGCCCCATATGTGGAGCTAGAGAGAGATAGGTGCTTGGGCTTGACTATCAACACAGGACCAACCAGAAAACAGGATGTTGGCCACCTGGTTCAAACTGAGCAATAACCAAAACAGGGGTTGATTCAACAAGAGAGGATGCGGAGCTTCTGGAAGAGGCCAAATTAATGGCTTTGGTCTTCCCAACGCTGAACAGTGGAAAACTCTTTTTTTTAGGGTAAAATCTGACAAGATAGAAATGGCCCTGGGGCCAGTCAAAGAGTTTGTGAGGAGCAGATGGCGGTCATCAGTTTACAGATGAACGATGACCCGATACCTACAGGGGATGTTACGGAGGAGCTAAATGTGAATGTGTAAGAGAAAGGAGGAGAAAGGGCCTCTGCAAGGGGTGTGATGCCTATCTCAGGAATGTGGGATCGTGACCACATAAGGGCAAGCCTACTGAGGTGGGCGATGAAGTAGAAGAAAAAGCTGCTCAATCTCATTGGGTGCTGTAGGAAAACAAATGGAAAACAAAAAGAGATGAAGCACAGAATATATTTGTGGTGCTTTTTTAAAAACATTTAGAGTACCCAATTCATTTTTTCCAATTAAGGGGCAATTTAGCCTGGCCAATCCACCTAGCCTGCACATTTTTGGATTGTTGGGGCGAAACCCACGCAAACACCGGGAGAATGTGCAAACTCCACACGGACAGTGACCCAGAGCCGGGATCAGGACCTTGGCGCCATGAGGCAGCAGGGCTAACCCACTGCGCCACCATGCTGCCCCCGCTTGTGGTGCTTTTAACATTCTTCAAGCTGTTTTCCCCCCCCCCCCCCCTACAATGTACATTTAAGTGATCTGATAGCAGTTTTAGTAGTCTGTATGGAAGAACTGGAAGCAGAATACTCAGCTCTCATCCCTTGGGTGTTATTTGCAATTTGTTCTCGACATACAGAGGAAGAAATGGAAGCCTTTTGATTCATCTGACTTTTCTGTTCTTTTTTGAGTTGTTATTCATTCTGACGTTTGTAAGCACTGTAATTGAATCACGGTTCTGAGCTTCTAATATCTGATTGTTTTGGATTCCAAAGCTAAAAAGAAAGTGAGAAGGGATAAAGAAAATAATTGGTTCCCTTCCAGCTCTTTCATCGTTTCCAAGAAGAGTTGGTTCTCAGGTTATCTTGTGTTTCACAAAGCAGAGCAGACACCTGCAGACGGTGATGTTTTAAACTGGTCAAACTGGCACAGTACCAAAATTTTGACAAAAAACCAAAACATGACAAAGTTGTGGATGGCATCAAAGGTGCTTGACGTGCCTTCATCTTCCAAAAGGAAAATACGTTTGTGTCCTTCACACAGATTGAAGATGGGGCAGTTTATTGTGTTTGCTGAAAACTGCTGCCTCACAGCGCCAAGGACCTGGGTTCAATTCCAGCTCTGGGTGACAGTCGGTGTGGTATTGGCATGATCTCCCCATGTCTGCTCCAGTTTCGTCCCACAGTCCAAAGATATGCAGGTTAGGTTACGGGTTATGGGATAGGGCGGGGTGAATGGGAGAGTGGGCATGGAGAGGGTGTTCTTTCAGAGGGTCTGTGCAGACTCGACGGGCTGAATGGCCTCATCGACACCGCAGGAATTCTATGAAAACCTTAGCACAATGACATATTTTGAATGAAAAACGTTAAGACAGCTGGTTAGTGGCCGTAACATCCTCGGAGTGGCAACTGCGTCGATTGCCACTTGATGCTCAATTATTGAGGTGAATTCTGTTTCTGATCCTCTTTTGCCTGACTTTTCAATTCATCCGGATGAGATACAAATAGGGCAGCTGCGGTGCCGTGTCGAACTGCAATTGAGTAAAAGGGAAGGAGGACACAGGTCCCTTTTTTACATTTAGGATCTTGCTTTATCGTGCTTCTCATAAAACCATGAGACGCCACTCCACCCATCGAGTCTGCTCCGTCATTAAATCATGGCTGATATTTTTCTCATCCCCATTTTCCTGCCTTCTCCCCATAATCCCTGATCCCCGTACAAGAACCTATCTCTGTCTTAAAGGCGCTCAGTGATTTGGCCTCCATAGCCTTCAGCGGCAAAGAGTCGCACAGATTCACCACCCTCCTGCTGAAGAAATTCCTCCTCATCTCTGTATTAAAGGATTGTTCCTTTAGTCTGAGATTGTGCCCTCTGGTTCTAGTTTTTCCTTCTAGTGGGAATATCCTCTCCATGAGCACTCTATCCAGGTCTCGCAGTATCTTGTAAGTTTCAATAAGATCCCCCCTCATCCTTCTAAACTCCGACGAGTACAGACCCAGAACCCTCAACCGTTTCTCACAGAGTCAGAGAATCATGCAGCACAGAAAAGGCCCTTCGGCCCATCGTGTCTGCGCCTGTCAAAAACAACCACCTAAACATTCTAATCCCATTTTCCAGCACTTGACCTATAGCCTTGTATGACCTGGGATTACAAGTGCACATCTAAATACTTCTTCAATGTTCTGAGGGTCTCTGTCTCCAACACCCTTTCAGGTAGTTGGGTTAAAAACTCCCACCACCCGCTGAGTAAAAAGGTTTTTCCTCACATCCCCTCTAAACTCCCTGCCCCTCACCCTAAATCTATGCCCCCTCCAAGGAGAAAAGTTTGTTCCTGTCTGCTCTATCTATGCCCCTCATAATTTTACACATCTCAGTTATGCCCCCCTCAGTTTGTTCTGCTCCAAGAAAAGAAATCCAAGTCTATCCAATCTCTTTTCATAACTAACACTCTCCAGCCCAGGCAACATTCTGATGAATCTCCTTGATACCCTCACCAGTGCTATCATATCCCTCCTGTAATATCCAAGTCCCTTTTCATTCCTGCACAACTTGCCTCCCCCCAATTCAAAACCTTTGTTCCTG
This sequence comes from Scyliorhinus canicula, assembly GCF_902713615.1. Classification (NCBI taxonomy): domain Eukaryota; kingdom Metazoa; phylum Chordata; class Chondrichthyes; order Carcharhiniformes; family Scyliorhinidae; genus Scyliorhinus; species Scyliorhinus canicula. The sequence continues at coordinate 133,198,041 of NC_052159.1, read as the reverse complement.
CTTTATCTTTGTACATGGTAATACAAAATCTAACTGAATTGTTCACCCACTTACCCTTCTTCATTTTCCAACACTGGGTCTAGAATTGCATCTCCTCTCGTTGGGTTTGTCATTAATTGGTCGAAAAAATTTCCTCGACACACTGCATGCATCTAGGGGCTGTTTAGAACAGGGCTAAATCGCTGGCTTTGACAGCAGACCAAGGCAGGCCAGCAGCACGGTTCGATTCCCGTAACAGCCTCCCTGAACAGGCACCGGAATGTGGCGACTAGGGGCTTTTCACAGTAACTTCATTTGAAGCCTACTTGTGACAATAAGCGATTTTCATACATTTCATTTTCATTTTCTTTCTCCCTCAGTTCCCCTTATACTGTTTGAATCCCGGTTGATATTGAGATAGTTAAAGTGTCCTACTTTTACTGTCTTCTTTTTCTCACAGGCAGACATTTGCCTCCATATTTGTTCTTCTATCTCCCTTTCACTGTTTGGGCTCTGTAGTGTACTACCAGTAGTGTGATTGCCCTTTTTTATTTCTGAGTTCAACCCATAAAGCCTCGTTTGTTGACCCGTTTAGTCTATCATCCCTTCTCACAACTGGAATTGATTCTTTAACCATTAGTGCTACTCCCCTTTCTTTTTTATCTCCCACTCTATTGTGTCTGAAGTCACTATAACCGGGGATATTGAGCTGCCAATTTTGACCATCCTTTTTTCCATTATAGCAATGACATCCTGCTGCCATGATCTACCTATAATAATAATCTTTATTATCACAGGTAGGCTTACATTAACAAGCAATGAAGTTACTGTGAAAATCCCCTAGTCGCCCCATTCCGGCGCCTGTTCGGGTACATAGAGGGAGAATTGAGAATGTCCAAATTACCAAACAGCACGTCTTTCTGTACTTGTGGGAGGCAACTGGAGCACCCGGAGGAAACCCACACAGACACAGGGGGAACGTGTAGACTCCACGCAGACAGTGAGCCAAGCTGGCATCCTGCACTGTGAAGCAGCAGTGCTAACCTCTGCGCTACCATGCCACCCATACCTGTGCCCTTGTTTGTAATACTCCTTGCATTGAAGTATGAACAGTTTAACCCCGTCATTTTCCCTTGCTGGACACTTTTTAAACATTGCTTTTCCTGCAATTCCAAGTCTATCACTACACCTTACCTCAATTTTCCTGGATCTGACCTATCTGATCTTACTCCTGGGATCCCACTCCCCAGCCACACCAGGTAAATACTGGCTTCTGGCTTCTTGACAATTCCCGCTTTTAATCGGTGCATTTATTGGCGGCCTTGCTTTCATCTCTCAAATTCCTCTGCTCTGAAATTCCCTCCCTGAATCTCTCCTCCTTAAACCTGCCCCTCATCTACCTTCATAGCTCCTTCTGTGGGTTGGTATCGAATTTAGCTCAATAACATTTTCGATAAGCACCCAGGGATGTTTCACAAGATTACAAGCACTATTTAAATGCAAATTGTTTTTGTTGCTGTATTTGGATGGAGATGATCGATAGAGTGAATAGAGCCCCGTGGGTCTGAAATGGTAAGGAATAAATTAGGACATTTAAGCAGAATGTCAAAATAATTTGGCAGATTTTATTTAAATTGTCACATCGTCTGCATGTCAAAACAAAAAAAAGGAGAGAACGACACAAAGCTTTCTGCTTTTCTAAACAATTGCATTGTGCCAGGTAAGGTGTTAAAACCTACTACCAAAATGAAAGTTGACAGCCCTTGCTGAAACTAACCAATTAGCGGGTAGTGGTTAATGGGGCCATCTCCAGAAATGTCAATGAAGAATGAACATCTGGAGAAGGGAAATGGGACCCTCAATGGAGGAAACACCATTAAAAGGTGGATGGGTTAATCAAAACACAAGAGCAGCAATTAGACGCAGCATCCACAACTTGCAAACCATGACACGGCAGCAGTATGGAACGAGCAGTAAAAAAGCAATCATTGACAGTCTGAAGCACAACTAAAGAGTGTGGTGTTCTTGGTGATGCTTATTTCAGGATGGTTGGCGCAGTGTTCCACAAAGACCACAGAATAGCTTTTAACTTAAACAAAGGTATGATTTTATTTACACTACTAAACTGGGATTTGACACTAAGTCCTTAAGAATACACAACTGATCAATAACATCAAACTGTACTCATCTACTGCTAACCTCATTGCTGGTATAAACTATGATCTAACCTTAGTCACACTATCTGCTCTTATGACCTTCACTGGCTATCTCCTGCATACACTCCTCCCCTAAGGTCTAGCATCACTACCTTATATAATTGTATCTGCAACTCCCCCAGTGACTACTCTTGACACTAAATTAATCCTTGTATTGCTGATAGTTATGATAATACCACAAAGAGAACAGTCACAGGCACTTCAATGCATGCCAACTGATGGGTTTGCAGAAAAGTTAATATATTATCATGAGTTACACTGGACAGCGATTCAATGCAAATTGCAAACAAGGGACACTCAATAAAATGTATTTATTATGATTTGTGCTGCTGATAATGTGTGTTTTTTTAATATGATACTCGTCCACTAGACTGCTGGGGGATAGGGGGCTCACTTACGATGCTGTGGTTTCATGGTACGCCAGCTCTATTTGTTCTTAATCCACATACAAGATCATTAAAGGTCATTCAGCAAAAACACCCCTGCACCACAAACCTTTGGAAATCATGAGCCAACGAGGGCAGACGATGGAGCAGCAGGGACAGAATTATCTTTGGACTGCCAGCATAACCGTCAGGTATCTGGCTCATTAATCGCTCTCAGAATGCAACTCAATGAGCCATGGTTCTCACTAGCCAAATTGTAGCCAAGTTAGCAACAGCAATGCCTTGAGGCTCCAGCAACAGAAGAAGATTTGTACATTCTCATGAGCATCCAGGAAATGGGCATTGAAGGGTCTTTTGGCTGTTAATCCTTCAAAAAAATATTTTTGGTCAAGGGGTGCGAGGAAACATGATCTTACCTGATGGCAAAGTTAATCTTACATTCTGTTTATAACAGTCCATTTTATTCAAGTTGATGGCGGCTGATATGTACATTTGGAATCTGCTGTAAGAAAGATAGTACCTTTCAGCTGCTGGCTCTGTGATATTACCCAATGAGTTGTTACATCTGAAAGAGGAGAAGATTCCAGTTTTACTTGTGCAACAGCCATCTGTTAGGACACACCAATAACAGGGAAACATGAATGTGAAAAAATAGAGGGGAAAATAAAATTGCAAAGCATTGCAAACGAGAGCGAGAATTTTGTTGAAGAAATGTTTTCAGTGTTCCTCCAATTCCACTGTCAGTAACCTCACTGAAACGAATGTTTTTTTTCATGTAATGGGTTTCTACAGCGCTCCCTGCATTGTTCGGGCGAGCAGAGCCGGAGCAGTTCCCAGGCAATTTACCACCTCAGCATTGTCGCACAATGCAACAACAACGTTGTTTCATACAGCATCTTTCACACAGAAAGGCATCCGACTCGACAAGGCCATCATGAAATAAGATGTGGACACCAAATCACACAGAGAGATATGAGGACCGTGGGCTTTGTCAAATAGATAGATTCTAGCTCTTAAGGTGGAGAGAGGTGAAGCAACAAGGTTCAGGGGAGACAACAAACAAGGAACAACAAAGAAAAGTACAGCACAGGAACAGGCCCTTCGGCCCGCCACTCCTGCGCCATCCATGCTGCCCTAAAACTAAAATCTTCTACACTTCCGGTGTCCATATCCCTCTATTCCCATCCTAATTATGTATTTGTGAAGATGCCCCTTAAACGTCACTATCGTCCCTGCTTCCACCACCTGCTCCGGCAGCGGGTTCCGGGCACCCACTACCCTCTGTGTAAAAAACTTGCCTCGTACATCTCCTCTAAACCTTGCCCCTCGCACCTTAAACCTTTGGGAATTTATGCCCAGGCAGGTGGAGCATAGGAAACAATGGGGAGGCAATAGAAACTGCTCAAAAGGCCACAATTCAAGATTCAAGAATTCAACAATTTAAGAAACGCAGAGCATTTCACTGGGTGTTTTAGGACTGTAGGAGGTTCCAGAGACAGGGAAAGACAAGGTGATAGAGATTTGTAAGTACAAGGATGAGAATATTCAACTCAAGCATTGCCAGATCACGGGCCAATTTAGATCACAAGCACAGGCGCGATGGTGATTGAGTCTTGGAGCAAGTTATGATTCAGGCATCAGAGTCTTGGTTGAACTGACAATGATGGATGGTGGACTATCACACCGTGTGATCCAAACAGTATGGACATTTTCAGCGTATTTGGATGTGTTGAATTGCATATTATAATGCAAAAGAAAAACCACAGATGTTGGAAATCAAAACTAAAAACGGAAAATAATGTTTTTCATTATTCAACAGGTCTGGCAGAGGGAAAAGGGTTAATGGGCTAAAGTTCTAATCATGGATTTTGAAAGATTCAGCTGATTAAAAGCGAGGTAGTAGGTTCCCCGAACAGGCAACGGAATGTGGTGACTAGGGGCTTCTCACAGTAACTTCATTTGAAGCCTACTTGTGACAATAAGGGATTTTCATTTCATTTTTCATTTCTTTAATAGAACAGAACAGCATAGAACAGGCCCTTCAGCCCTCGATGTTGTGCCGAGCAATGATCACCCTACTCAAGCCAACGTATCCACCATATACCAGTAACCCAACAACCACCCCCCACAATTAACCTTATTTTTTTTAGGACACTAAGGGCAATTTAGCATGGCCAATCCACCTAACCCGCACATCTTTGGACTCTGGGAGGAAACCGGAGCACCCGATCATTTCATTACCCAATCAGGAATAGCGGGCAGATTACCAATGCTGGAGGACCAATGGGAGGTCCTCCATAACTCTGTTATTGGCAGGCCCACTGGGAGCTGATGATCTGAAGAAGTGGACCAAGAGGGTGTCGAAAATCATCCAAGCAGCCTGGTCCAGCCACCATCTGCTAAGTTAACTTTATCTTTTTAAGTTAAATGCCTGACCATGATCCTGCAGGCACAACCACCCCAGAGGATAGGTATTGGCCATAGCTGTGGCCTGGCAGCCATTACGACTTGATCCAACGCACCACCCACTTCCCATGGACTGTCGGCACTGCTGACTGGAAATCCCAATCAGTATGGGAATGGGGTCCGAATGGAGGCCTTTATTAAAAGTTGCTGACCCGAATGAGCTACTTGCTGCTTGCCAGCAGGCACCCAACCTAAACTCGAACCAGCCTTTCTCAAAGTGGTTTTGGGTCGGGATCGTGGCAGAGAATGGGCATGGAGGTTGGCAATGCCAAATGGCCAAATTGTCTGGATGTCAACCTGTATTAAACATCCATTTCACATCTCTGAAAATTCAGCAGGACTGGTAACAGTTAGAAATAGGACAGGTTTTCAGCAACTGAAAGGAAAAAAAGGGTGATGGGGTGGAAAGGAGGAGAGATTCTAAGATCAAAGGCTTCATGGTGTCATACTAATGGGAATGGTATAAAACAGGGCACAATTTTTACAAATTTGACAAAGGTCGCAGTTCTCCAGAAAGACTTTACGTGTGGCAGTGAGCAGCAACTGTCACGAGCTTCCCGGTCCGGCAAGTCCGACAATGCAATACAATGTTAATTGGTGCACTTAGCAAGGCCCCACGGTCTTCTTGCCATAAATGGACTATTATCACTTGATTCGCCGGGACCGCACTCACCAGCCTCCCCCCCCCCCCCCCTAACATAGTCGAGCAGCACTTAAACTGCTCTTGCACAGCCAACCCCACTCAGCTCGCAGACATGGAGCCGAGACGACCGGCCCCAAGACTTGGGGTCGCGGACCGAGGGAGGCACCTAGATGCAGTCAAGGCCAGGAGGGATGTCATGTTCCCCCAAGGGTCCTGGAGGGTGAGTCACAGAGCAGCCAGTGGTGCCTGGGATGAAGAGGCAGCAGCCGTCAGCTGGGGCAGCTGACCAGAAGGACTGGCCTCCAGTGCCATTAGAAGGTCACCGACCTACACCGGTCCACATGTGTGAATTTTCACCTCCACCGAAACCTTCCCACTGACACGTAACTAGCTTCCCAACCTTCCATTAGACCCCCCTCCCACCAACCTGCCTTCACAGCCAGCCCCCCCGCCCCCACCACCACCACCAGCAGCGTGGGGCTGATGATGCCCTCTCTGTGTTTCCGCAGGAGAAGCTGTCCCACAATCGTCAGGAGAGGGCCCAGAATGGTGGGGGAGTGCCGGACACCTGGCATGTGGCACCAGAGGAAACCAGAGAGGTCTATACAAAAAACAAAGGCCAAAGCAAGTGGTTGGACATCAAGAGAAGCCACAACCAGAGGTGAGACAGGTATAACATTCCAGACATCCAAGTACTCATGCCAAACAGCACCAAATGCTGAGCCAAGCTACATGGTCAGACAATGAGAATGATCAGGGCATCGATACACTAAGTGAGCCGACATTAAGCAATGTGAGCAACAAGAATGGATAGCACAGTGGTGCCAACTGGAACCGTTGTCACCGTCCAGATTATATGCCCACGGGTGAAGGGTCAGCATAATTGATGTGCAGAAGTGGATACCAGTCAGGTGCAAACATTCCACTTCACACACTGAAATGTATTTTCGTGAAGATCAGCTTAAAGTCAAGTAATTTTCAATCAATTGGCTGGAAACATGAAAATCTTTTGAAAACAAACTTTTTAAAACACTAACTGAAGTGACTTGAATTCACAGCCAAGGTGGCCACCTAATTTTTATTATTGGACAGTCTACATTCTAAAGTAATTGAGATTGAGACATGACTGCAAAGACCCATGATAAACAGTAGCTTCAAAGCAATGTGAATGAACCATCTTTCTTACTCCATTCGCACAATGTCCAGAATTTCAGCTGGGTGCAGTCAAACCATCAAACCTAATCACTTGAACAATGAGATCTTGCCTAATCGGGTGAATTTCCAGACCTGACCGAATCAAGTTATGTTGGGAGTACATAATTATGGTTGAATGACCTGTCAGTTGGAGAGAGTGACCACATGGCACAGTAGCACAGTGGTTAGCACTGTTGTCTCGCAGCACCAGGGACCCAGGTTCGATTCCCGGCTTGGGTCACTGTCTGTGTGGAGTCTGCACGTTCTCCCTGTGTCTGCGTGGGTTTCCTCCGGGTGCTCCGGTTTCCTCCCACACGTCCCAAAAGACGTGCTTGTTAGATGAATTGGGCATTCTGAATTCTCCCTCAGTGTACCCGAACAGGTGCCGGAGTGTGGCGACGAGGGGATTGTCACAGTAGCCTCATTGCAGTAAGCCTACTTGTGACACTAATAAAGATTATTATTATTAACTCTTTGAATGTTTTAAGCACATGTTTTCTCAGCAGAACTGAGGAAAAGCAGCTGGGAAGCTGAGAAAGGTCCTTCTTCCCACTCCCTTGCTCTCTCTCTCTCCACCCAGCTCACAAGCTTTTGGGGCCCGACCTGCTACTGTTTGACTCTCTCTCCATGTGCAGCAGAGATTTTAATTAAATAAGTCAACTCCTCAGCCATGTATCCAGAAAAAAAGACAGATCACCAAACTGCAGTATGATCACCATGATGCTAAAAGCAAAAGCCCACTGAATGGAAGCAGCAAGACCACTGGATTCAGCCTGAAACCAGGTGAGGCGCCAAACTAGACTGTGAATTATTTTTAATTTTTGCGGACTCTAATTTGACCAACCTATCTTTCCTTACTCTATAATATGTGTGTGTGTGTGTGTGTGTGCGTGCGTGTGCGAGACATCACTGTGTATTTCATTATTTTACCTCAATTGGATTCCGTAGAATAAATTCACTTCTTTCTTGGCTAAACTCAAGAAAACCTGTCCTATTGGTTCTTTTAAGATTTTGGGAAAGAGTATCCTTTCCAAACAAAAATAAACTGTTGTGGCCAAATGAGGAGGGGGATAAGACAAAAGCCACTTTACCCCTCCTCACCTGGTTTTAACAGAAGCAAGTGATGAACTAACCACACAGAATGAAGCATGGAATCCCTACAGTGAAAAGGGAGGCCATTTGGTCCCTCAAGTCTGGACAGACCCTCCAAAAGAGCACCCTTCCTGGGCCCACTACCCTGTATTCTAATCTATATATCTTTGGACACAAAGAGGCAATTTAGCATGGCCAATCCACTTAACCTGCACATCTTTGGACTATGGGAGGACACCGGAGCACCCGGAGGAAACCCACGCGGATACGGGGAGAACGTGCAGACTCCACACAGACATCACCTGAGGTCAGAATTGAACCAGGGACCCTGGTGCTGTGAGGCAGCAATGCTAACCATTGTGCCCCCGTGCCATCCCAAATGTCTTGGGCATTCTGTGCTTGTGATCCATTGCACTCAAGTGTCACTACATAAACTGACTGTGATCACACCATGAATTTTATGTTGTGGGCACCACAGTTCCAGTGATTGTAGGCCTGTCAGCATTCAAAGACTTGCCTTTGGTCACCATCCCTGGCATCGTCAAGATAATGGGAAGGAGCCGGGGCCACAAGCCGCTCTATTAGAAACCCTGGGCGGAATTCTCTGATAATGGGGCTATGTCCCCCTGCCCGCGAGAAAACGGGTGCAAATCACTCTGGACTTTCCTGGAGAAAGTCCAGAATGATTCTTCATTTTGAAGGGGGCTAGCAGGGCCCCGGAGGACTCCTCACAGCTCCGCCTGCCGATACGAGGCCCTGCACTTCCAGCCGTGGGTTTGAGCATGCCCGCGACGGCCGCCTGCGGCAACAGCCCCGCGCAACATGGCGGATCTACACTGCAGGCCGGCCCCGACAATATAGGCCCCCTCCGAGATAGCGCATGCCCGCCAATCGATGGCCCCCGATTGCGAGCCTGGCTGTCCCTGGAGGCCCCCACCCCCCTGGTGCCGGACCCCCCGCAGTCCGCAGCCGCTACTCCGAGCTCCCGTCGGGTGGAATCATGAGTGAACTACGCTGGCGGGAACTCGGCCAGTTGTCAGGGGAGAATCGCCGCGAGGCCTTCTTTCAATGGCCCCCCGACCAGCGCCGTGTCAACCGCGGTGACACTCTGGTCCCCGGAGAAATGTGGGAGCGGCGCGGACCCAATTGCGGGTCTGATGGCCATTTTCCGCCTCCGCACCAAGAATCCCAGCCCCTGTGCTTACACTGGGAGGAGATCCCAACTCTGCACTCAGATCATTAGGCGACACAACACTATCCGAATATGTCCACCCATTCCGAATGTGAAAACCTGACATTGCAGCAGCAAAGTGGAATGACTGCTTGGCAGACAAATGCGGACAAACTGCCCCGGCCATTACTCGTCAATACGCCCAGAGTATGTGATGAACCCCGCAAAAAGAAGGGGAAGATAAAAGATGCGTATGCGTAATGGAGTGCAGATAGGCAGTGATTGACACACTGGATGACTAGCAAGCACACAGAACAGAGCAGCCAATCACCAGACAGGACGTGACCACTATAAAGCCAGAGGGCACCGGGTTTCCTGTTCTCTCGGGACCCAGTCTCTGAGACAGTCAGAGCCCGTGAGCTAGGCAGCGCAAACACCATGTGGTAGCTAGTAAATCTGGTCAGGCTAGCATCAGGTCTCCACTCAAGTCAGCATAGTGTCAACCCACAGTTGAACATGCATAATAGTTAGATGTTAAATAAAATCGTGTTGCATCGCATCAAGTGTTGGAAGTCTGTCTCTCGCCACACTGCATCAAGCGCAGTCCACATCGACCCAGCCTGCCCAACACATCAATGGCCAGCATGTAGACAACAAATTACCCAACCTGAACACTGAACAGCAAGTTCAAGTGCAACACCTAACGGATGGAACCTGGAATCCAACAGAAATTGTCAGCATGTGCCGCGAACCAAGATCATCGCAAGAGCGAACACCAAACGGCCGTCAGTGCGACGAAACTGATGCCAAATCAGAAAACGTAACTGGAAACATCAAGCAGCCCTAATGCAAACAGCACATGATCTAAAACACAGCACAAACAAAGCAACCCTAGCCAGCATTCTGAAATTGCACAGCAGCCTCCAGCATAGATCACCATAACTAAAGCTGAGTAGATGAGCAAACCCCCGATATGTTCTACAGACCTGTAAATTTATTGCCCGTTTTTAAAGTACATTCAGACAGAATGGGTGAAAATTTCTTATTTTTGAACAGAGTGCTGGCTGAGGCAAGAAAACCAGTGTGCAGCTTGCCGGCTGTAGAGTCAGATTTCCTCGCCAGTTAATATTGTACTTGGTGTAAAAAGGCGGCTAACGCCATCACGCACATGGGACGGGGTCAGAAAAAGCTGGCAAAGATGGGAATCCAAGATCGCTCGCCCTCATACACATAGTCACAAGGGCAAACCCCCATGCACTCCCCCCATGGACACAGAAACCCCGCTGCCCATAGCCCACAGACACTAGGGCCTATCCCCCATGGTTAAGGGGAATCCCCCCACGCAACATGTAGAGCTTCCGGGGGGGGGGGGGGGGGGGGGGGGCAGCACTGCCTCTGGCATCTCTGCAACATATGGAGCGGAATTCTCTAAAAATGTCCCCATGCCGGCGGGAAAATCAGCGCCAACGACTCCGGTGTCAACGGCCCCCAAAAGTGAGGAATTCTCACCTATCTAGGGGGCTAGGTTGATGCCAGAGTGATTCCTGCAGCTCCAGCCGGCGTCAAACGGCCCGGGCGAGTTTGTGCATGCGAGGAACGGCCGGCGTATTTCCGCGCAAGCACGGGAGTTCCCTTCTCCACGCCGGCCCCCGGGAAATATGGTGGCGTCATACAGAGGTCCGGGTCAAAGTAAAGTAGGCCCCCACGGAACAAGCCCGCCCACCAATCGGTAGGTCCCGATCGCGGTCCCGGCCACCGTGGGGGCACCCCTCCGGGATCGGATCCCCCCCACCATCCCCCTACCTCCAGGACGGCCCCGCACACTTACCTTCCAGGTCCCGCTGTGCGTGAGGTGAGCAATCCACACCGGCAGGACTGGGCCAAACTCATCAGCCAGTCGGCCCATCGGAGCCTGGAGAATCGCCGGGGGAGGGGGGGGGGGGGGGGGGGGGGGGGGGGGCGCTGCCAACGGCCCCCGACCGGCACGGCGAGAATCCCGGTCGGCGCCCGAAATATGGCGTCGGAGAATAGGAAAGCTGGCATCTGGGCGGCGGGACGGGATTCGCGCCTCCCCCCCCGAGTATTCTCCGACCCGGCGCAGGGTCAGAGAATCCCGGCCTAGATGTATCAGACCCATGACTTGTCGGCACCCTGTAAACAGCAGTCATTGACGTCCGATATGTGCCTCACACTTTCCCAGTTAATTCCCTGTCGTCTGATCTTCAAACAAAAACTCCACATCATTCTTTCTCTGATTTGTGTACGATTGGTATATTTATGTCAAAGGCAAGAAGAATGTAGCGCCCATGAAATTCTAATTCCAGTCATGGTGTTTGTTGGATCTAGCTCCAAATACTTCTCGCTCTGTCATTTTTCAAGAACAAAATCATTAGCACAAAGATCCCCAGCCACGTTACTGCCATTGTTGTAACACCACAGTAGCTGCTGCTATTCTCATGGCTACCTGCTGGTATTATAAATTCACTTGAAACTTCCTCCTTTAATAAATCCCCAGCTAAATCTAAGTGGTAAACTACAGTCGGGATTTTGAGCCCGCGTTAGCTGTCAGTGAGGATGGCGACACGGGCGGAAAATACCGCTTCTCGCCGGCGAGATCGCCTTTTCCAATTTTACAGGCCCCTCACCGGTGGTGTAAAGAGAATCCAGCCACGGGAGGCCGGGAACCTCCACCTTAGTGACCTGTCATGGATGGAAGCCTCTCGGTTTAAAGAGGTCTGGCAGCTGGTATGTAGGCAGTTCTTCCCGTGTTCTCCTTGCTGGACTTGTGGTGATATCACTGCAAAGGGATTGCCTTTCCAGAGAGGCAGCTGGAAAGTGGGTATCAGCAGCTGAATCCATCGGGTCAGCACGAGGAGACACTGTGAGTTTCATGGGTGGGGTCACATGAGAGGCCTCGTTGAATGGGCAGAACAGAGGATGCTGTCAAGGGCTGTTTCCCAGTCTCATGAAGTCTGAAGATCCTCACATGGGGGGAGGACTCAGGCAGCACTGTTAAGCCAGAGGGCATGAGATGGCTGGAAGTTCAAGGCCACTGATTACGGAGGCCGGGCTGTCAACAATAAATGTATGGGTGGCTGGCTGTTCAAGTTGGAAGGCTTGTTTAATCTTGAGAGCTGGAGGAATTAGGGTGCCCTCTAAGGATGACGTTGTCATGCTAATTTCAGTCTTCACATATATCAGCTGTGCCTCAACTGTCACAAGGGAAAGCCAGTCACCGAATCAGGTCCCTGACCCTTGGCTAGTAAATTGTGCCAATTTAGTCAGGATTGCAATGTATGAGTGTGACACTGATTGGCACCCAATTATTAACCCTATGTGCTCTTGACAGCCTCTCAAGAGCCAAGACCCCAGGACTGGATGGGCTGACCATGGAGTTATCATAGAATCCCTACAGTGCAGAAGGAGACCATTCAGCCCATTGAGTCAGCACTGACCCTCTGAAAGAGCACTCTATCTAGGTCCAAACCCCCATCCTATCCCCGTAACCCCACCTAAAGTGTTTTCTTTGGACGCTAAGGGGCAATTTAGCATGACCAATCTACTTAACCTGCACATCTTTGGGCTGTGGAAGGAAACCGGAGCAGCCAGAGGGATTTCACACAGACACAAAGAGAATGTGCCATCTCCACACAGACAGTCACCCAAGGCTGGAATTGAACCCGGGTCCCTGGTGCTGTGAGGTAGCAGTGCTAACAACTGTGCCACTGTATCATTTTGGCATGTCCTGGGGAAGAGTATACCAACTGGGAGATGCCCCTTTCATGATGCAGGGCCATATTGCCCTGTTCTCAAGGTGGGGGATGTCCGCCTTCTCAAAAACTGGCACCCGGCCTCCCTCCTCATCTTGGGCTACAAAATCTTCGCCCAGGAAATGTCTTCTCACCTTGGCTCCATGCTGAACTATACGATCCACCCTAACCTGCCTGACAAAGTCCCAGGCTGGAGCGTTTATGAAAACATCCATCTGGTCCGTGACCTGATCCATCACTCTCACAAGACTGGTCTGCCGAGCGCCTTCCTGTCTCTTGACCAGGAGAAGGCGTTCAACAGGGTGGATCACGGATACGTATTTGGGTATTCTATGTACTCTATTCGGGTAGTCTAAGGGTGGACTAAGAGTGGACAAGGTTCAGAGGAGATGTGTGGGGGAAGTTTTTTACACAGAGGGTGGTGGTGACCTGGAATGCACTTCCAAGTGAGGTGGTTGAGGCAGATACGTTAGCGACATTTAAGACTTATCTGGATAGGCATATGAGCAGACGGGGTATTGAAAGAGACAGGCTGTTGGTCTAGATAGGATACGCGATCGGCGCAGGCTTGGAGCCGAAGAGCCTGTTCCTGTGCTGTATTGTTCTTTGTTCTTTACGTGCTGTTCACACTGGTGGGATATTCCCGTCCCACCAACGGTGCCCAGGATTCCGGCGACAATGGTTGCAGGCATCAGGAATCCGGTTGGCAAAGGCGGGACCAGAATATCCTGCTGGCGGGCCACCTCTGCTGCTGAAAAACACACGGCGGATTGCTCGGTTAATCCCACCCTATGGGTGCGATTCTCCCAACGGGAGACTGAGGGCGCGATTCTCCGCAAATGTGGAGAGTCGTGAAGGCTGCCGTGAAACTGGCCGTGTTTCACGGCAGCCTCCACGCCCCCTCCCGGAACCCGATTCTGCTCCCCGGTCGGGGCTAGCAGCGGGGCCCCGTGAACCACGGCATCGCAGACTTAGCGAACTTCGCTAAGCCCGTGTGCCAAGGGTAACGGCTGCTGACGCGCACGATGACGGCAGCCGCGCATGCGCGGATTGGATGGCTCCAAACCGTGCATGCGCGGATGACGTCATCACGCATATGCGTGAAACCCGCGTATGCGCGGGCCGTCATGCCCCTCAGCCGCCCCGCAGACTGATCCTGCGGGGCGGCGGAGGAACAAAGAGTACGCGGGGTTCGGACCCGCTGCCCGCGATTGGTGCCCACCGATCGCGGGCCCATGCCACCCTTGGCACGGCCGTGGTACGGCCGTGCCAATCGGTACCATGGTTGTCCGGGACGGCACTTTGCGGCCGTTTTCACGAACGGTGCGAGCAGGTGTGTTTGCGCTCGTGAAAACGACCGTAAAGGCCTGGCAAATCGGCCCATCGGATAGGGGAGAATCGCTGTTCGCCGTAAAAAAACGGCGAGCAGCGATTCGTGTCGTGGAGCGGCCGTGGGGGGGGGAGAATAGCGGGAGGTCGGGAAAAATGTCGGGAAGGCCCTCCCGCTATTCTCCGACCCATCGTGGGGGGCGGAGAATCGCGCCCTGAGTGCCGACGCCGGAGTGAAACCGGAGTGTGCGTGCACGGTTGCCGTCTTCCCCTCCGTTGTCCCACAGGACATGGCAGCTTGATCTTGTGTGGCGGCGGAGGGGAAAGAGTGCGTCGTTTACAGACGCTGGCCCGACGATCGGTGGGCACCGATCGCGGGCCAGACGTCTGCTGAGCACGCCCGTGGTGCTCGATCCTCCCTCCGCCCCCCACAGGCCCCACACTCACCTGTCGCGCACTGTTCACACCGGCAGCGACCAGATGTGGTTGGCGCCGACGTGAACCGGTCGGGTTTGGCAGGCCACTCGGCGCATCCGGGCCGGAGAATCGCCGGGCGCTGTGAGAAACGGCGAGCGGCGATTCTCGAGCGGCCTGTCGAAAAACGCGACACGCCATTTTTGGAGGGGTGGGAGAATCGCGGGGGGTGCCAGGGCGGCGTGGCATGATTCGCCCGGCACTCCCGCGATTCTCCCACCCGGCGTGGGGTCCGGAAAATCGCGCCCTATTTGTTTTGGTCCCACCAAAAATATGCATTTGCCTCTTGAGATTTACCTTAAGTGGAAGTAGAGAAGTAGGAATTATTTTCCAGCCAGCTCTGCCGTACCGCTGCAGCTGGCCTGTGCTCACAATCCATCCCCTTCGTCTCCATTGTAAAACGTTTACTTCTCGGACTAGTTTTACATCCTTTAACAGGCAAAATAAAAAGTCTACTCAGGCTGAAATTACTATCAGCAGGCCAATGCTCTCTTCATTTCTCTGAATTCCATTTGCACTATTTTCTTATTTGAGGTATAAATTTGTTTTCTTTCACTCACTTCGGTCAGACTTTGAAAGTCATTTTCATTGAGTTGCAACAAATGTGATTTTATCAGCCAGATATCAGCGGGGTTGTCTATCCTATGCAATGCAGCTCTGATGACTTCTGGCCAAGTGGTAGGGTTTGTACCGCTTGGTTGTTTACACGGATCAACATCGCAATGCCCGGCTGTGAAGCAAAATTAAATCCTCGCCCTTGAGGTGAAAGGTTCTGCTTTGCAACCAACTCACTGCAGGCTGCTGGCAATCTTACACAGCTAGGAATAAGGTCTCCTTCATGTCGCTCTTGAAAACATGTCAAAGTGAAGATGCCTGCTGTATTCATACAAATAATCATTTGTGTTTTTTTTGTAAACCATCCATTTTCAGGGTAATTTTCAAAAATAAAAACATCTATTCATGCTCAGGTTGCGGCCTTGTGGGAAATTATTTTCTTCAGCTGCTCTGGATTCTCTGTTTGACACACTGTTCAAGGTTTGAGAGTCAAATAAATTGCTATTTATTAAACATATTTTGTCGGTATCCATCACAGCAGTGTGGCACCATTCTGCAATTTAAAACTTTCTAATTTTGCCCTGATTTGTGGTTCAGGAAATAACACAATTTTATGAAATTAATTTACCTTTCTATTTGCAATCTATTTGCATTTTATTAAGCAAAAGAACAGATAATCAATAAAACCAAATGGCAACATCGCACCTCTGCCTTGAGGCATTTCACAAATCATTGCAGTTAAGGGAACATATGAAGGCAGAGACCAAGAGCATGACAAAAAAAAACTTGATGTGAAGATGCCGACTTGGGCGAGCACGGTAAGAAGTCTTACAACACCAGGTTAAAGCCCAACAGGTTTGTTTCACATCACTAGCTTTCGGAGCACTACTCCTTCCTCAGGTGAATGAGGAGGTTTCTGGAAACTACCTCTTCATTCACCTGAGGAAGGACAAGTGCTCCGAAAGCTAGTGATTTGAAACAAACCTGTTGGACTTTAACCTGGTGTAAAAAAAAACTTGTTGGAGAGATGGATATTGTGGGAGTTTCAAAATATGAAGGGAAAGGTGGAAAGGTTTGGATGAAGAGTTCCGCCAAGAACTGGATGAAGAGTAGATGGGTCAAAGAGAGAAATGTGCAGAAGGTTAAAGTACCAGGTCACTCAAATGGGGATGTAAGGTGAGAAGAGGTGGGTGGAAGACGCGTGGATCTGGGCAAGGATTTTAACACGTCTTGAAGGTCCACTAGTAAATGGCGGTCTATTGCTGGAAATCAAGAGCTTCCTGTGTGTACTTGGCTCACCCTTTCATATTTAACCAGCAGCTCCACTGTGAAGTGTCCAGTAATGGCTGCTAGTCACATAAAGCTGCTCAAATTCATCAACTGCATGTGTGCTTCTGCTGATGCTTTGAGATCTTTTTAAAAATTCAACTGTGGTTATTTTAGTGAAAGGGTGAAAACAAGTGATAAATGGAAGCACTATTAATACACCTGCTTGAAAGTCTGAATTTAGTATGTCATTTTGGTCCGACCTACTCAACCATCATTTGAACTCGCCTGGAGTTGGTTAGGCAGATTAATCTGTCTTGCCCTCCTTCCCTCTCCTGCAGTAACATTAAAGCCCTGTTTGACTTAATCTCCATCTGAAGATCAATGGCTACCTTATAGATACAGATGGCCAATTACTTAATTTTTTCTGGTGAGTCTAAGGTAGAGAAGCACAACACTGAACGAATGCAGTCACATGCGAACATCCTACTTCTGACCTTTTGGTTGAAGGAAGATCATTGATGAAGCAGCTTGTGGTGATATGCATCACTGTAGATGCACAAGAGGTTAATGTAAGTACACAGAGACTACACAGAGACACTAGAGGGAGCACCAGAGACATGACACACAGACACTCAACCAATAGGTTAGTAAGATGGGACACGACCAATGGGCATTCACGATACACATAGAGGTGACACGACCACAAGGGGGCATTACACCAACCCATATATAAAGGACACGGCACACATGATCTTCCTTTTTCCAGTGGAGACACTCAGTGAGTACAGACACAGGGTTGATTGAACATCACACTCACCATGTGGATTGTAGCAGATTGGTTCATCAGTCTGAGTAGCTATAGAAGGATTAACAGTAGTGGCGAATCCGAGTAGGAGAATTGTAAATAGTTTAGTAAACGTGTTGAAATTATCTCCACGTCTGAACCTTCCTTTGTCAGAGTGAACATCAAGGAAGCAGCTTATGCCATGCCAAGAGCATAACAAGACACAGCTGAAGAGGGTTGGGCCTAGGACACTACCCTGAGAAACTCCTGCCGTGATGTCCTGGAGCTGAGATAATTGACCTCCAACCACCACAACCATCACATTAACTTTTTTTTCTTTTTTTTTAAATTTAGATTACCCAATTATTTTTTCCAATTAAGGGGAAATTTAGCATGGCCAATCCACCGACTCTGCACATATTTTTGGGTTGTGAGGGCGAAACCCACGCAGACACGGGGAGAATATGCAAACTCCAGACGGACAGTGACCCAGAGCCGGGATCAAACCTGGGACCTCAGCGCCGTGAGGCAGCTGTGCTAACCACTAGGCCACTGTTCTGCCCGAACCATCATATTCACAACCATCTTCATTCGTCATACCTGGCACAAAGGAAAATGGTTGCGGTGGTTGAAGGCCAATCATGGGTGAGTTTTTATCTCAATAAAAACAAAACACTGTTATGGTCAGACTTGAAGCAGTAAGACAGAGGCATTACTTTTACCGCACCTCACATAACCATAACAATATGAGACTCTCTTAAAGTGCTGATTCAGAGATGTGCAGTGCATTGTCTTCTGAGACCTCCAAAAAATGTAAAATCATAAGGGGTGTGTGCTGATTTTCAAAGATATGCCCATAGAATGCGAAGCTCCGCTCTGCGGAAAAGGGTGAGAGGTAAAGCTTTACTCCCAGGATTGCTTTCATGATCCTGGAATACAAAACCACTGCCAAATTGGAACTAAAATATTAGTTTAGATCTAATTCTTATTGTTAAATATGCCTAATTGACAATAGAACCAGTCAGCTTTGTTGATGAGTCCTAACAGTGGTCATAATTTTACACTACAGGCTTGACTACAGCAATTCTGATACTATACGTATACTGATTAAATAATAATGTCAGAGCATAGTCTCAAATGAAAATGCACACCTCCAAAAACTGCCTTAGTTATGTGATGAGTTTGAAAGTTTTCTTGGAGTAAATTGTAGATCACTGCATCTAGTCAGGCTTTCTGCAGGAATTAATGCACTTTAGTATTATTGGGTGTTTTGAGCGATAGTATAGTGGGGATAATGTTTCAGGGATTGACTTTTGGAGAATGGAACCATTGGGTTGCCACAGTAATCTGTCATGGGACCTTTCTAGTGAAACAACGTAAATGATCTGAAATCAAAGTTTATGCAAAGTTAATAAATGTGGTAGACTCCAAAGCTGAACAGGAAGAAGTACGATGACAAGAAGATTTGAATTTACCTGGGTTTTGGCAGATGAAATTCAAGGCTGCAAAAGGCAGTCTTTCACACAAGTGCAAACAAATCAGGAACAGACGACTTCTTAAACAGAAAGTAAATGGTAGAAGGAAATGAGAGGAATTTGCAAGTTCTGATAGATAATAATTTGAAGCTCCAGTATGTGGTAAACCACTGTATTGTATTGTATTGTTGTATTGTTACATGCCTGGGCTTGTCCTGCTGGGTCTGACCACTGTAGTATATAATATGTGTATTGTGGTAAACTGCCACTGTATTACATGTAATGTGGTAAACTACTGCCTGCTGGTTCCGCCTCCCTCGGGCTCGGTATAAAGGTGGCTAGTCTCCGCCGCTGCCTCGGTTCTGGATTTGTGGCCAGGAGGCTTTCCGTTTAGCTTATTAAAGCCTCAGTTACGTTCACCACTCGCCGTGTGTTCATTGATGGCATATCACAGTATAAAGGATTAACATAGATAATAATGTATCAGAATCTTGAGAGCGATGTTGGAACAATGTGTTCAGGAGCAAAATGGGGACTGTGTAATCTGTTTAAGGTTCAGGCTGGAATTTTCAGGTTGTTGCGATTCACTTTCCCCAACCACATCCCTGCCTCGGGTCCCGGATGGGTGTGCTGATTACAATGGGAAGTCCGATTGACAAGGGGCTGGGGGGGGCGGGGCCGGGCCGGGCCGAGGCGGAAGCGGGGGGGGGGCGAGCCCGAGGCGGGGGGGGGGGAGCCCGAGGCGGAGGCGGAGGCAGGGGGGGGGCGAGCCCGAGGCAGAGGTGGGGGGGGCGAGCCCGAGGCAGAGGCGGGGGGGCGGGCCCGAGGCGGAGGCGGGGGGGCGGGCCTGAGGCGGAGGCGGGGGGGGGGCGGGCCCGAGGCGGAGGCGGGGGGGGCGAGCCCGAGGCGGAGGCGGGGGGGGGGGCGGGCCCGAGGCGGAGGCGGGGGGGCGGGCCCGAGGCGGAGGCGGGGGGGGCGGGCCCGAGGCACGGGGGCGGGCCCGAGGCGCGGGGGCGGGCCCGAGAGCGGCGGACGGAGGGGGGGCGGGTGGGAGGGGGGGGGCGGGAGGGGGCCGCCCTAGGGGAGGGCGGCCACCGCGCATGCGCTGGTTGGCACCGGCCCAACTGCGCATGTGCGGGACCCGAGTCTCTGGCGCCCCCTAACACATGGCGCCCCGGGCGACTGCCCGAGTTGCCGGTGCCTTGGGCCGGCCCTGCCTGCAATCAAATGGACCAGTCAGTTTCGAGGAAGAACCAAAGAAACACCCGTGCCTGTTTAACTATTCTTCCTGGAACTGTAAGTATACTCCTCAGCCCACAGAAACTCCTAATTCGGTTAGATTGTTGAGGTTGGGGTGGGTGAGTGAATATATATATATATATATATAATATATGACTGTGTACTTAAGTAAATTTGTGTAAAAGTAAGAATTTTCAATATGCCGTTCAGTTTCTTGCTTCCCATAGTGTTTTTATAACCGGTGTTTGTGTGTTATTGTCTGAGTTCTGGAGGGCCTAATTTTCTTGAATAAATTATTTATTTGTAAATTTACTATTGTTGTAGTCTCGCCTTTCTTTCACTGTCCACTCTGGTTGAGTCACAATACTTGCCAGAACATAATTCCGAAGTCAAGGTCCAAAAAGGAATCCGAACGCTTTGAACCTGCTCACTCAAGAGAGGCTACTGGTCAGGAATAAACAGTGGTCCCTCTTTCTCTCTCTCTTGTGAAGTTGCACTAGTGGGGCACTTCCGGGTGACATTTCACCATCAACAGGAGAGAGAGAGACTCACACGGCGTCGGTGGCAGTCAATGTAATTGGCACGGCATAAGGACAAACCCACCGGTTAGGCAGAAGCAATGAGACTTGTTCCCTCTCTCTTGCGAAGCTGTCCCAGTGCGACATTTCCGGGTTGCGGTTTCAACACCTGCAGGAGAGAGACACCCGCAGTTATCTGTGACACCCAATACCAGTCTGTTGTGGAATAAAGGAAACCTTTTTACCGAGTCCACAGATAAAAGAGGTTACAAACTCATAAAATAAACTATCGCAACTGCTCAGTAAAGCAATTAAGTCAGACATTGGGATGTATCTAAAGGCCACTATTGAGCCAAAGCACTTTGACAATACTGCCACATTATAATGCACTGGTGTCACTGTGCAGAACATTGACCTGTAACTCCGGCGGATTGTCACTCTGGATGGAGTCACCCAAGTTGAAATTCCAAAGCCCCTGTTTCGCCCAATTCCTTGCTCAGGCTGGAAAGTCACCCCCCTCTTTATATGGCACTCGCTGCTGTAACAGTGGTGTTTAAAGGGACAATTTCAAGGGAAAGGATGAGTGGTGGCTGAGACATGGTGGGGGGGGGGGGGGGGGTTGGGTGAATACACCCAGTGTGGGAGGGGAAACCCGGTGGGGGTGATGCAGCTGGGATAACCAGTCGGGGGTGATATGGTTGGGGGGGGGGGGGCAGGGGAGATTCAGTGGCGGTGGGAGACAGGGTGGGGGGCTGGATTAGTCCAGCTTGGGGAGAAGATCGGATCATTTGTGGTGGGGAGGTGAGAAGAGGGTTGGACCAAGGGTTGGGGGTTTGGGTTTATGGTCAGATCGGGCTGGGGAGCTCATACTGGGAAAATGTACAGAATGGCAACCCTGGAAAGAATTATGAGTTCAGACTGCAAGTGAGGAGGGGGGGGGGGGGGGGGGGGGGGGTTGTTCAGTGGGGAGGCGGTGTCCTGTGTCGGATTGGGCTTGGTTGGTATGGTGTGGGGTTCTACTGGGAGGTCCGGGAGGGGAGGAGAAATTTGGCAGGTCTCCTGGTGGGACATATGTGTGTGGGTTGTCCCCTGCGGGGCCAGTCTGGCTTTGTTAAGAAGTTATTCTGGAGTAAGAAGTGCTTTGTTTCCTTCTACCTCTTTCAGATTAACTATTAGGGTAAAACTGACAGAACCGTCTGAAGTTAATAATTTAAATGGCTTCTGTCGTATGGTTCCCAGCCCAGCATAATTGTCCTGGGGAAGTTAATGCTGCTGGGTAATTGCTGGGTAAATCTTCACGTGGGAACTTCCTCGTGGGATTCCCCCATACACCATTTGGAGAACCAGGAAGTTATGGAATGGACAGTTCTGGTTATCACTGCTCAAAAATGATATTGCAGCTATTGAAAGGAGACAGAACAGAGAAACCGGAACGATATAGAGGATGAAGTGATTGGATTAAGAGGAGCAATTATGTAAACTATAAATATTTTCAGTGGGAAAGAGAACACCGGGGTGACCTGATTGTTGTTTTTAGGTTCCTGAAGCACAAGATAATGTAAACCATGACAAGTTCTTTCACCTTGTCCAGAGCAGTGAAACCAGAAAACGTGTTTGGAAGAGCGAAACCCTAAACTATCTTCAGAACCATTGGGCCCAAATCTTCCAATGTGCAGAGGTCCAAAATGTGGACTAATCTGAGTTGTGCATTGGGACACATCAGTATTCCTGCACATACACGGGCACTGTTACTTCCCAGGAAGTTTAAACTTCCGATGGGCAAATTTGCGCTCCGCACGAGCCTCCACGAGTGCCTCAGACACTGGACTTAGTGTCACAGATTCGGGCTGGATATGCAAGAGTTACCTGGACATTTGCCCAGGATGTATCACACTGGTTATCATGCGATCTAATTATTCAGGAACTAACCAACATAACTAAACCGAATGCCAGAACCGACAGCATCACCCCTTTCCACCCACACCCCAATCAACTCCGCTGAAATGACTCTCTCTCTGCCATCTGTAATGGACAGGAGGGGGTTTACCTTAAACTACATTGATGTCTCCTCTCCCCACCGTCTATGAACAGAAAGATTTTCCCATTTATAAGCAGTTTGTTATTTTCCCCCAAGCCCACATTTTCTGGAGTGATCCAATTTTTATTAATAGCCCAACGTGAGATAGGCTAAACTCAGAGGGCTAGTTAATTCACACACAAAAGAGCAGTTCCGTTAGGACACAGAAAGCTTTGCCAGTCAGTGACAATACTCCCAGCATTGTCACCGAGCAGACCATGACCAAGGTCAGGGCATATATTTCAGTGAACGAGTATTCTATTCATGAAACAGACTCCCGAGTAGGATGGTAAAAGCATGGAGTATTAATCCATCAAAATCAGGTTTGAGAGATTTATTTTGAAAATTAATACTTCTGTGATATACGGCGCGACCTGTCAGCTGCACCGCAACCGACTCGGGACACAGTGAGGCTGGTAAATCTGGCAAGAGACCTCTTGCGAGATTTATCAGCCTTGTCACACCTCATGAGGTCTAACAAATTCTCACAATATTCAAATAAGCGGTTAGTGTACCCAGTGCCTGGGACCTAACAAACCTCATTTCAGAGACCCCAAGCCAGTGGCGTTTACCGCTGATTTCCATACATGTGGACTCGACGTACCAGCACTGGGGGGGGGGGGGTCTCTGAGGCAACTGGGGGCTCCTGGGTAGTAGGGCTCTGGGAAGGATGGTATCCTTGCATGCCTGATGCCACCCGGAAAATGTGGCACTACCAACCTGGCAACCTGAAAGTGCCACCTGGGCACCCTGACAGTGCCATGTGGGTGCCACCATGGCACTGCCCAGGTACTCCAATGACATTGCCAGGCTGGAAGGGGCACTGCCAGTGTGCCAGACTGGCAGTGGCAAGGTGCCCAGGTGGCATTTGCTGGAGATTGGGCCCGCGGGTGCCCTGCCCTTATGAAGTAAGGTGCAGGGGGCTCGATGACCCCTTTATAGGTGAGTTGGAGCATTGATGGGGTCCGGAGACTACGGTGGGGAGGTTCAGAGATCGGGGCACCATTTAAAAATGGCAACCAATCCATTCCAGGTCACTTCCCTGATATGTCCCCCCCCCCCCCCCTCCCCTCCGCCCCCCCTTCCAGGGGGTATACCTACTTTTGCACCCACGGGGGTATTCCCTCAACTGATTCATGTCTTTAAAAAGCTGTTGTAAACCTCACCAATAGGACGTCAGTATGAATATTCAGAGACGTAGTACAGATTTGATGGGCTGAATGGCCTCCTTCTGCACAGTAGGGATTTTATCGTATTCGATATGGCAAGGGTGCTTGCTAATTACATATAAATATATTAAAATGTGTTACAATGAGGCTTTCGCCATTTTCTGCGCAGGAACCTCAGTACATCATTGGCGAGGGTCGTGGAAAATCGGGAAGCATAACCTCACCAGTGAGAATCGCGTTTCCCGACTCCCACAATATTTTGTGGCTGTATTGGTATTCTCGCTGACGGTTGGCGAGCATGCAAAACTACCCCCCATATCTGGGTTTGTTGTAGACTAATTGATAGAATCAATTAGTATGATCAGTCAACAACTCTATTAATTATTGTGTCTGGGAATTACCAGGAATCTGGAAGACAAGCTAGATAGATCATAATCTTTTCTTAGCTAGAAATCCCTATGTTCCAATCTTTCTATGTTATTAATGTTATGCAAAAATCACACATGCAATGGAAATGAAAATTAAGCTTTCAAATGGATCAACCTTTAAATTTGAACTGAGGTCATCCAGCTAATTTTCAATGAGATTTGTACACCTCCACTCTGAAAGCAATGATACATTTTAGCCAGTAGATCTGTTGCACACCAACAGTCCTCCAATATCTTGTCAAAGTGGGTTGTTTTTGGATGTGTGAATTTGGACAGTGGGTGTAGGTAGACGATGTAACCAGAGGACTCATCATAACTCAACGCAGCCATCTTTCCATGTGACATCTGAACCTTCACACTTCAAGCTGGTGGCCAATAGATCATGCTCAGGAGTCAGAGAAGATGGATCCAGTCACTCCCCTTGCACGTTGAAATGGGCTATCGCTCTGCCAATGCCATTGCTGCTAAGATTGGCCAACTCATCACTGATTGACTTCATGACTCATAGAGCAGATAATTGTCTGCTTATTTCAGAAAGTACTGTTTCTGTGATACGATACGAGAGTAATTTGAGCTATGAAATGTGGTCAATTTGGCAATCTCGTCTTAGTTTGTGCGCTCAGCTATCACTCTTGAGTACAAAAAATATAGAGTGACACTTCAGTTCAGCACTGCACTGTTGGAGGTGCATTGTTTTGAATGGGACATTAAACTAAAGCCCCATCTAAGCTGCTCAGCTTGATGTAAGAGATTTGATGGCACTATTTCAAAGAATTACAGAGAGTTCCGAGTGTCCTGGCCAATTTGTCCCTCAATCAACATCACTAAAGCAGGCTGCGATCACTTTGTGGTTTGTGAGAGCTTGCTATTTGCAAGGTGACTGCTGCTTTTCCTACTTTACAGTGGTGACTAGAATTCCAAAGTACTTCAGTGGCTGTTGGGTACTTTGCAATGTCCTGAAGCCACGGAAGGCGCAACAGAAATGCAAATCTGCTTTTATACATTTTATTTTTCTTTGCTAATTCATTCTGAAACTTAGGATAGTGTGCCTTCAACTTTGAGCAAAAGCATTTCAGGGAAGCGCACTGATTCCTTTTCTTGTTCGCCAGCCCTTGAAAGCCTGCCATGGTAGCACAGTGGTTAGCACTGTTGCTTCACAGCTCCAGGGTCCCAGGTTTGATTCCCGGCTTGGGTCACTGTCTGTGTGGAGTCTGCACGTTCCACCCCCTGCCTTCGTGGGTCTCCTCCAGGTGCTCCGGTTTCCTCCCACAAGTCCCAAAAGACATGGGCCGCGATTCTCCGCAAACACGATGGGTGGGAGAATAGCGGGAGGTCTGCTCCCGCACCTCCTGCTATTCTCCCACCCCCCCCTCCCCCAAAATGGCGTGTCCGGTTTTCTGGCGGCCCGCGATTCTCCGGCCCGGATGGGCCGAGCGGCCTGCCATTCCCGACCTGTTCACGACGGCGGATCGGGGATCAAGCACCACGACCATGCTCGGGAGGGGACTGGCCCCGATCGGTGCCCACCAATTGTCGGGCCGGCGTCTCAAGGGGACGCACTCTTTCCCCTCCGTCGCCCCGCAAGATCAAGCTGCCACATCTTGCGGGGCGGCTGAGGGGAAAGACGGCAACTGCGCATGCGCGGGTTTGAGCTGTCCAACCCGCGAATGCGCGGCTGACATCATTAGGCTCCGCCGCGGCATAATGCGTGGCGCGCCAGGCCTTGAAGCCAGGGACAAGGCCCCGGCCGCCGAGTTTCCCGGCACGGCCCGCCTATCCCCCCCGGGTAGGGGAGAATAGGGGGCCGGGAGAGGCTTCAGACGCCCCTGTTAGGTGAATTGGACATTCTGAATTCTCCCTCTGTGTACCTGAACATGCGCCGGAAATCGATGACTGGGGGCTTTTCACAGTAACTTCATTGCAGTGTTAATGTAAGCCTACTTGTGAAAATAAAGATTATTATTATTCGCTAAATACAAGAAACAGTGGGCCTCAATATCAACCCCTCATTCCATTCGGGAGGAGGGTTTTGGAAGTTGGTTAAAAATCTAAAACAGGGGATGGTTCCCAACCTGTCGAGTGAGGTTTTCTCTGTATTTTTGTTCTGCCCTACCCCCTCTCCACCTCCCTATCCTCCTGGGGCTGATAACACTGTATTCCTGTGCTGTGCAATGCTCAGCGGATTGCAATCTTTTTAGGTAGTTGTCTGTTGCCAAAGTCTGTAGTTACACTTGACAGACAACTGCAGGCCCTGATTAGAATCAAACAGAACATGCTGGCTGTAGTACTGAGATGTGTTGGCTAATAAGACAACTAACTGCAGCATATAAAGTAAAGCCATGACACTGCTTTCCAGTCCTCGAGAGAAGTGCCAGTCAGACCAAAACATTCAGCAACAGACTGAGTGGCCTTTTGAAATCGGAACAAGTCCATAAAGGCTTTGTTTCACCCGAATACTTGATTCTAATTTACAGCTCCATCATATCAATGCTTTCATCTTCCGCGATGAAGCCAATCAATAATGACGGATAGCTTGAAGATGAATTCTACATGCGTCATGCTCAAAGTGACATGATGGGGACAAAAACGAGAAGCCTGCAATGCAAATCTTTGACGGAATTACCTTTCAAATTGATATGCTTTATTCTACTGAACTACCTTATGTGCAGCGTTCCATTGCAAAATGCAGCATACAAGGAACTACTGTCCAATCAAATTTGCCTGCATGAATTTTCCAAGGAGTATTTTGTTGTTGTTTATGCTTCTATGGTAACTGTGATAACACAAAACTGTCATTTTCCTCCTGGTAATAAAACGCATTATTTGAGGCCATCATCTTGATATAGATGCTTTTTAATAATCATCGCAAATATGTTCATATGCATAAATGTTATTACCCTAACAGCAATTAAACAAACACAGGAATAATATCGCAGAAGTCATTGTTCATGGTAAGGACTGAATAAGCTTTGTGGGATTTGCATTTATTTATTTCAGGTATTTTCATATGTAATTGCTTATATTTCAGTGAACATAATTTCAACTTAATGTTCACAAATGGGAAAGCAATCGACCTCATCAAAAATAGACAGTCAAGAGTAAAATAGAGTAAAAAAGAGTAAACTTGTTATTGTTTGATAATCTTTATTGTCACAAGAAGGCTTACATTAACACTACAGTGAAGTTACTGTCAAAAGCCACTCATCGCCATATTCCGGCACCTGTTCGCGTACACAGAGGGAGAACGTGCAGACTCCATACAGTTACCCAAGCCGGGAATCAAACCTGGGACCCTGGAGCTGTGAAGCAACAGTGCTACGCACTGTGCTACTGTGCTGCCCGCTGTTCTACCATGCTGTCCTCTATCTGTACCACAAATGATTATACATTCATGATTTTGCTACAAATAATGAACCGAAAAAAATTGTCTTTGAAGTTTTACAAGGTTGCGCAATGGGAGTAATGTTGATTTAGGTGACAGTATAAAATGGATGATTTTGATTCAAGTGCCTGCATCCATTTTTCTCAAAATTAAAATCAGCAGACAGGTCTAACTGAATCAATGTCATCCATTTTAGAGTATCACCCAAAGTCATAATTATTTCCTGTCTGCTGTTAAAAGGAGATATGGTCATTGGATAGGTATATGGACGATAAGGGAATAGTGTTGAGGGACTTTGGAGGGGTTTCACAGGACGGCGCAACATCAAGGGCCGAAGGGCCTGTACTGCGCTGTAATGTTCTATGTTCTATTTAGAAACATGGTCACGAGGGGAAGGCTGCCAGAAGTTTGTTGTGTGAGGAGGGCAAATTCAATTTTAGCACATTTGTAAACGGACAAGAGTGGTGATGCACCATCAATTGGACACGAGGCAAAGATGTGATCCAAACAAAAGGCTTTAACACACAAGATGTGTGCCCGGCAGCAGACGTACAGAAGAATGGCCGACTGCCGGGGAACACGGGTTCTTATATCCCGCCCTGTAGGCGGAGCTACCTACCACTCGGCCAATCGGCTGAGAGGCACATGACTTATCCGGGCCAATGGGCAGCGAGTACTCTGCATTTGAGAGGGTGATGGTAACCAGGTGTGGTCATCGATGTCACATGGGAAACCCAGAGATAAGGGCAGCATGGCTGCCTGTGTCTTTCCAATGCAGCCAGATCATTATCCTTTCATTTCTGGGTTTGGCACTGATTGCTCTGCAAAAGGCATGATGGGAACCCATGTGACCTGATGACGTCTCCAGTATTTGAAGCCCAACGCAAATGACAAATCTGAACCATCTTGGGGTTGAAAACAATGGATAAAGAGCTTACTGAATGGAATCAGGATGATCAATGGCTGTGCCCTGCACTAATGACACTGCAGTGGATGTGCTGCTGGAGGTGAAAGGAAGGGGGAGAGAGATATTTGTCCCGGCAATAAAGACTGACCCGAATAAGCCATGTTTGGAGGTGGCCCGGAGGGGGCCGTGGGGAGGGGGGTCTGCTCAGTAGCAGGGGTACACCATCACACTCTTAGATTCAGCACAGGAACCCCTTTCATTGTGTCAGGAAAAGTGAACTTCTTGCCATCACCATCACTCATTGATCTGTTCGTCTCCTCAATGGAGGAAAGAAAGCACAGAGCACAAGAAACACGACTTGAACTGGCTGTCCGAAGATCTCACAGTTCAGCACTGCATGGGAGATACTAGCGATCAGAGGTTTTTCAACTGAGGAGACAGGAATCTCCCAGCTGCTGACTGATACAATTAAATTGTCAGTGGCCCTCATGTCATGCTGCTTTGATTGCAACAGCAAGTGAAATATGATCGTGCTCAGAATTATAAATTGCGGCATTTTTACCCAACTCGGACTAATTCATTTACCTCCAACTGGGTTGTACACATATGTGGAAGTAGTTGGGTGCTGCACAGGAGATTATTGGTGTTAAGGGTGCGCTGTCACAGGACTCACGCTCACTACATACCAACTTAGTTACTCACACGTTCCATTGCAAAACCATTGCAGCTGACAAGTGTTCCTGGTTGACCTGTCATGACCTAAATCACCTCATCTATGGACAGTCAATGGCATTCTGCACCTCTGAAAAATTGGCCAGCGATGTAAATCCAAGCACCCACTGATTTTACCTGGCAGCAGCAGAGACCACATTTGACAACATTACTGACTCTGCAAACAACACTCATTTCTACACACAATCCTACTCATTTCTCAGCTGCTGACTGCGAGACCTTGAAATTGCCTCCTAGAGAGGTCTGGAAGGATCGAAAGGCAAAAACATTGAGGCAGTGATGGTTTGACAGTCGCAAATGACACTTACGCTCAATTCCCAGGGCCCTTCGTCGCGGCGCAAATCCCGTAATGGCTGCAAACTCTCACAAGAGGGGCTGGTTTAGCTCACTGGGCTAAATCGCTGGCTCTGAAAGCAGACCAAGGCAGGCCAGCAGCACGGTTCAATTCCCGTACCAGCCTCCCCAAACAGGCACCGGAATGTGGTGACTAGGGGCTTTTCACAGTAACTTCATTGAAGCCTACTCGTGAGAATAAGCGATTTTCATTTTCATTTCATAGTGGGATTTACGGCAGCGAGATGGGCCGAAGTCTCAGCCTTCGCTGCCAAGCCTTTCCCGCCGGTGAGAATCAAAGCACGTGGTGCCGGCGTGATTGGCGGCGGGGGTGGGCGCCGGGGTCCTGGGGGGGGGTGCGGGGCGATCTGGCCCCAGGGGGTGCCCCCACGGTGGCCTGGCCCGCGATCGGGGCCCACCGATCGGCGGGCGGGCCTGTGCCGTGGGGGCACTCTTTTTCTTCCACCTCCGCCACGGTCTCCCCCATGCATGCGCCAGGATGACGTCAGCAGCCGCTCACGCTCCGGCGCATGTGCGGAGTTCCAAGGCCTTTCGGCCCCGGCTGGCGGGGTGCCAAAGGCCGTTCGCGCTGGCTGGCGGAGCGGAAACCACTCTGGGGCGGGCCTAGCCCCTAAAGGTGCGGAGAATTCCGCACCTTTGGGGAAGCCCGACGCCGGAGTGGTTCTCGTCACTCCCCAACGGCGGGACCCCCCACCCTGCCGTGTAGAGGAGAATCCCGGCCCAGATTTCTACAAATTTAAATGTATTACAACACCATTATATGGCTTAAAGTTGTTATTTGCCAGCATGTGAGATGTTATCCCAGTCGGAAACCAGTTGTGATGACGTTACGGGTGCAGAGGTTCCTGGAAGGTCCCCCAGCACTGCCCCAAGGGCACTGAGAGGGGGCACTGAGAAGGGGCAAAGCTTTCTCCATTGGTGGAGGGGCTCTTCCCCTTGTGTGTGGTGGGAGGGGGAGAGAGGTGCATGCCAGAGAATGTGCAGGGCGTGGGGGGGGTGAGGGGAAGAGAGGGAAGAATACTTCCATGATGGGGGGTCAGCTGAGCTTGTGGGGGGACGGAAGAAATCCTCCATTGCTGTGGGGCAGTGGGGGAAACATCTTTTTAGTGCAGATCGGGCATCCTTTAAAGATGGTTCCCCGATCTCTGTGTAGCCGGGCATGTTGCTGCAGCTGTTCTGTTGCTGGTCATATTTCTTACCAGCCCAATGTCCAATCACAGCTAGTCAAATGTGATCTTGATGTGATTCAGGAAATTCTCACAATGTCGAAAGTAAATTCTTCGTAAAAGCACTGTGAACACCACAAGGGCTGCAGCAGTTCAATAAGGCAGCTCACAATAAATTAGGGTTGGGCAGCAAATGCTGTCCTGGGCAGCAATCTTCACACCCCATCATCAGGGGATTGAAAGGTTAGGAGGGGTTATTGGGTTAGGGGGATAGGGTGGAAGTGAGGGCTTAAGTGGGTTGGTGCAGACTCGATGGGCCGAATGGCCTCCTTCTACACTGTATGTTCTATGTTATATGTTCCATGTTCTAAAACCCTTTCAACTAAGTCTGTAATAGCATTTCTGTGAGGATTGAGTCAATAAGGCAGTCTTTTCGTCAGTTTTAATCCACCCAGATGTTGGGCGGGATTCTCCGTTGCCTGACGGGAAAATTGGGAACAGCGATCGGCGGAGAATAGCTCTCGATGCCGAAATCACGGCAGTTGCGGGTTTGGCGCCGAATCGCAATGCTCTGCGCCCTCCAAAATCAACGTCATTGCGACGCACACCACGAGCAGCTGCGCTCGTGTTCACATCTCATTATTGGGTCCTCCCACGATGCTCCACCTTTGACGGGCTGCGTTGCTGACAGCGAGGGACATATGTGGTCTCAACAGTCGTGAGCCTGGTGTGGTGGCCGCGGAAAGAGAGAGAGAGAGGGCGTACGGGCAGTGTTGAGCATCGCCATACATCGCCGACAGCCGCGCCGCTGGCCGGGGGCTTTCTGCCAGGGCTGGGGAGAGTATTGGGGGGGTGGCCGGGATGTGGGCTGTGGAGTCGGGGTGGACGGTTACGCAATCCAGCACAAGTGCCGCCATCTTTTCCGGTGCGTTGGTGCGTGTGTGGGGGGTGTAAGTGTATGTGCGGCTGCAGCTTGTCAGCCCTGCGCGTGTCCAACACGGACTTGGCAATTCTCCCACCATTTTCCGTGTGTTCCGCAGGTGATTCACGTGGCACCGGTGCTAGCCCCTCACTGGTCGCAGAATCTGTGCGGGTGCAGTGCCGATTTTTCCGTCGTGATACTCCAAGGTTCCTCCGTTGGTGTCAGCACTTAGCTGCAGGAATGGACAATGCAGCCAGTGCTTTCATCTTTGTTTTCAGTGGTGAGTGAGAGACGCCCTGGAAAGCAGTGACCTTACCCCCCATCGTGACTGGAACTAGGACAGAAATAAGGAGCAGCTCAGGAAGGCAAAGCCTAAATTAAGGGCTGAATTTTAAGCTAGTGGCTGGGCGCATTCAGGCGGTCAGTAACTCTCTTGTCCCAGCAGAGTCACCGGGAGTGGTAGGCACACTTGTAACTGCAGCCAGTCTTTGCATGAAACCAACTGCGATGGAGGCAGACTTAATGTTCAGGACTTACTGGTGCCGGCTGTGGGAGCTGGATGTCTGGGATTGTCAGGGTACAGAGGGGAGGAAAAACCCCCGAGGAAGAATTAGCTTTGTGGAGAGGGACTCCAATGGGCACTGGAGTTTAACAAAGGAGGTAATCCCCCTTGCCTAACTACCTGGCAGACTGCACACCTGACATCGGCCTCCCTGTACCTGATACAAATCCATTGATGGAAGGAGGAGGCCCTTAATTGCCTATTAATTGAGATGTAAGATGCATAAAATTCTGACCTAAAAGCAAGGAAGTATGAAAATAAGCTTGTGATGGGTATCAGGATTACTGCAGATGTTTGAGTAAAAGTTAAACCTCATATGAAGCCTTGGAAAATCCCTCCAAAAGTGGAGGGCACTTTCTACGCTGAGTATAAAAATTAACGCCTTGTCTGGGTGCATGTCAGCATGTCACCTTTCTCGTTTGCCACACGAGGTTTGTTCTGTGTTGCCGTATCTTTTTTTTTCGAAATTTAGAGTACCCAATTTTTTTTTCAAATTCAGGGGCAATTTTGGGCGGCCAATCCTCCTATCCTGCACATCTTTTTTAGTTGTCAAGCCAGCCTCTCCTTGACCAGCCAGCCCTCCCAGCAGAACACCATTGCAGCAGAAGAACCTTGAGGAGGAGAGGTCTGGACAGCAGCCGCCAACAAGTAAGTGTCACAATGCACGCTGCGAGAGTAGACACTCCTGACCCCCTTTAGTCCGTAACTACTGGAAACCTGCGGACCCAGGACAAAGCTAGAGGCCGTTGTTTCCTGATCCGGCAGTCCCCTTATCCAGATAAGTATTTGGCCTATTAGTGGTAGGATTAGCCTAGTCTTATAGTTTTATATGCATGATTAGTAGATTACTGTAATATAATAAACGTGTCTTGTTTGAACTTACTAACTGGTGTATGGATTTATTGTTTTGAACTTGAACTTGAACCTCGTGGCGGTATCATAAGGATACCTGGCGACTCTAGAGCTAAGGAATAAAACAGAGCCAAATTGAGTGTTAAGCACACTCACCCAGAACGAGCAACACCCACAGAAGGAAAATATATTTTTCCACGTAGATCAGGACAATAGGGAAGGCAAGGGTTAGGTAGGCCCTCAAATAAGAGGGGCGGAATTCTCCGCTGGCTGATGCCGAAATTAGGAAACACGATTGGGCGGAGAATAGGTTCCGATGCCAAAATCGCGACGGGCACCAATTTGACACCAAATCACAATTCCCCGTCACCTCGGCTGCGGCGTCAATGCAGTACGCAATGCATGTACAGTAAACATCCTTTGCATAACATTGACAGGTCTGATCTGTTACTCTCTGGGGCCTTCACGATTCTCTATCTCCGATAAGCCGAGTTTCCGACCGCGTGGTTCACTTGTGCTGTTAAAAATTGAGAGGGAGTATGGTAATGTAGCGTGGCCAATCCACCTACCCTGCACATCTTTTTTGGGTTGCGGGGGTGAGACCCATGCAAGCACGGGGAGAATGTGCAAACTCCATTGTCCAACATCGCCATAATTTGCTGGCAGTAGTGCCATTGTCTGTTGGTGCTTCTGACAGGTCCAGGCGGAGCAGTTGGGGCTGGACCAGAAGATGGGCTGTGGGGTCGGGAAGGCGGTCCTGGAACACCATTGCCGCAGCCTGCAAGGCAGCTAAGTAGCTGCACACGCTGATGACAGCTGACTGTGAACATAGGGCCACGGGTCGTATTGGTGTCCCCCGAGGTCAAGTGTCCACCTAGCCTCCGGAAGTGAGGAGGATTCTGCTACTTCCGGTCAGCCCAACGCCAGAGTGGTTCTCGCCATTTTTGACGCCGGTGTCGATCCATCACGCCCATTCCGGAGAATCCCGCCTTTAGTCTTCGAAGCGGAGAATCCAGTCCCAGGAATTTAATACGTAAATCAAAATAAGGATGCTGATAAACATGTTGAATAATTACATAGTTAGACTTGACAGAAGAGAAAGAGATAATTGATATTCTGGGGAAATGTATAATGAATCAAAGACCAGAAAACAATACAGCAAAGATCAGCAAGAAAACAATATTGCAAAAGGTAATGGCATTGAAGGCTGACAAATCCCCAGGACCTGATGGGTCCCAGTCCAGAGTTTTAAAAAAAGCGAGTGAGGAAATTGCAGATACTTTTTAGCTGTTATCTCCCAAATCTTCAATTCAGGAATTGTCGCTTTAATTTGGAAAATTACAAATGTAATTCTATTAGTTACGAAGGTGAGAGAAAGCAATTAGGAAATGATAGACCTGTTTATGTAGCATCTGCTGTGGGAACGTATTGGAATCTATAATTAAGGACAAAGCGACTGAGCACTTAGAGAAATTTGAGTTGGTTAAGGGGAGCCAGCATGTATTTGTAAAACTGATGAAAAATCAACAACCTGAACTATTGGGCGTGATTCAAGCAAAAGAAATTGAAGTCTGGTTCCGGGTGCATTTAGTGGGGTGCTTCTCGGCCGCCAAAGCGCTGCAAAACATTTATGTTCAATGGTACATTGCCTTTTTTATTGGTCCCAAGGGGCTTTCTCTCCACTGAAGCCACACTCAGAGGGATTTCCTGAAGCCCATCGGTAGGAAAGGCTCCTCGAAGATCGGGCACCATTTTGTCTGGCTGTCCTGATCTCCTCCCCCCCCCCTCCTCCTTTCAGGCGTTCCCCCTATTTTTGACCCCCCCCCCCTTACCTCCCAGACATTGGCGAGGCCCCTGGGAACCCCCTCACCCCTGCTGTACCTAGTAAGGCTCCCAGAACACGATCCTTGGCATTGCCAACCTGGCACACCGGGGCACCCTGACACCTTGTCAGTGCCAACTTGGCAACCTGGCAGTGTTGAGGTAGCATGACCGGAGGGCCAGGCTGGCAGTATACAGGTGTCCTTGTGCCAGAGGGAGAACCAGGGTGCCACTCCTCCTGAACACTCGGGGGTCTCCAATGGCCTGGGAGACAGCCCCAAGTGCCATTACGCCTGTTCCACCTTTGTGTGGGTCAGTACTAACCGGCGCCCCGAGGAGATCTCCCAGGCACAGCAGTTGAATCCCGGGCGCCGGGTGAATATGGTGAACTTATTTTTAATTTAGCCTAGGCAAATGGAATTTTGTCCTTCATTGCTAGCGGGATGGAGTTTAAGACTAGTAAGGTTATGCTGCAATTGTATAAGGTGTTAGTGAGGCCACACCTGGAGTATTGTGTTCAGTTTTGGTTACCTTACCTGAGAAAGGACGTACTGGCGCTGGAGGGTGTGCAGAGGAGATTCAGTAGGTTAATCCCAGACCTGAAGGGGTTGGATTACGAGGAGACGTTGAGTAGACTGGGACTGTACTCGTTCGAATTTAGAAGGATGAGGGGGGATCTTATAGAAACATATAAAACTATGAATAGATAGGATAGATGCGGGTAGGTTGTTTCCACTGGTGGGTGAAAGCAGAACTAGGGGGCATAGCCTCAAAATAAGAGGAAGTAGATTTAGGATTGAGTATAGGAGGAACTTCTTCACACAAAGGGTTGTGAATCTATGGAACTCCTTGCCCAGTGAAGCAGTTGAGGCTCTTTAATTAAATGTTTTTAAGGTAAAGATAGATAGTTTTTTGAAAAATAAAGGTTATGGTGTTCGGGCAGAAAGTGGAGCTGAGTGCACAAAAGATCAGCCATGATCTCATTGAATGGTGGAGCAGGCTCGAGGGCCTACTCTTGCTCCTAATTCTTATGTTCTTATGTTCTCCGGCTCATTTAAATATTCTGATCTGGGTCACCCTCAGTGAGGGTGAGATCCAGATCACAACACCTTGTGAGGTTCCGTTGGATCTCGCAAGACGTTTCAAGCATCACAAATCATGCAAGAGGCCACTCGTGAGATTCAACGGCCTTATCCTGATATTGCGTTGGGACGATGGGACCGCTGAATCGGGCCCAATAACTGTCTTTCTCTTACCACAGATGTCGTCTGACCTGCCAAGTCTTTCAAGTCTTTCTTGTTTCTATTTGTATAAGGTTGATGAATTCTAACGATCCAAATTGAATTTTTGAGAAACTAACTAGAATAATGGATGCAACTTATAAGTAGTTTAAATGTAGTCTTTATAGATTTCCAGAAGACATTTAATAAGGTTCCACATTCAGCTACAGCTAAAGTTTATGGAATTGGAGGAAAACTATTGACCTGGATAAGATATTTGTTGGTTGGTAGCAGCTAGAGAATTGGGATAATAGGTATGTACTTCAATTGAAAGGAAGTGAGTAATGGTGTCCTACAAAAACCTGTGCTCAGGACTCAATTATTCACTATACCTATCAATAAAGTAAAAACACATTAGAGAGCCAAATATCCAAGTTTGCCAGTGACTAAAAGATTGGCGGCATAGTAAGTAGTATGGATGAGAGCATAAAATAACAAAACAATGTTGACAGATTAAGTGATGGGTAAAACTATGGAACGCAGGTAATTGTGAG
Source organism: Scyliorhinus canicula (assembly GCF_902713615.1). NCBI lineage: Eukaryota > Metazoa > Chordata > Chondrichthyes > Carcharhiniformes > Scyliorhinidae > Scyliorhinus > Scyliorhinus canicula. The sequence continues at coordinate 133,161,335 of NC_052159.1, read as the reverse complement.
ACCAAAAAGGATGGATCTGCGTATTATTGAAATGGTGAAAAACTAGGAGCAATACAAACCCACAGAGGCCTGGGGGTTCAAGTACAAAGGGCACCAAATGTAGTTGCCAGATGCAAAGATTAATCATAAAGACTAATGGGGTGTTAGCTTCTATCATTAGAGATCTAGAATATAACGGGAAGAAACGTTTGCTCTCACTAAACAAAGATCTGATTGGGCAACATCTCGAACACTGTGCACAACTCTGCCCATTGCAATTTAGAAAGCATATACTGGCCGAGGAAAGAGTGCAGTATAGATCCACCACAATGCTACCACCACACCACGGGTCAATTGTGAGGAAAGGTTATATAAACTAAGCTTGTCTTCCTGGAATATGAAAAAAGGTTAAGAGGTTTTGAATATCTTGAACGCAATTGGTATGGTAGATCTTTTCCATTGGTGGAATTCTAGGACAAAGACATATAACCATGAAACAGATTCAGGTTAGAAATTAGGATTCTTTGCTCAGTGGGTGATGGAATGTTAGGACTCTCTCTCTCTCATGAAAAGTAAGATTTGCCCCATCAATTAATAATTTTAAATCTTTTTTTAAATGCATTTATTGGACGTGGGCGTTGCTAGTTAGACCAGCATTTATTGCCCATCCCTAGTTGCCCTTCAGAAGGTGGTGGTGAGTTGCCTTCTTGAACCGCTGCAGTCCTTAAGGTGTAGGTACACCCACTATGCTGTCAGGGAGAAAGTTCCAGGATGTAGTCCCAGCGGCAGTGAAGGATCGGCGATATATTTCCATGTCAGGGTGGTCAGTGACTTGGAGGGAACCTCCAGGTGGTGGGGTTCCCAGGTATCTGCTGCTGTTGCCCTATATAGTAGTGGTCATGGGTTTGGAAGGTACTGTCTAAGGAGCCTTGATGAGTTACTTCAGTGCATCTTGTAGATGGTACAGATGGCTGCCACAGTTCGTCTGTAGTGGAGGGTTTGATTGTTTGTGGAAGGGGCAGCATCAAACGGGCTGCTTTGTCCTGGATAGTGTTGAGCTTATTGAGTGTTGTCGGAGTTGCACTCATCCATGCAAGTGGAGAGTATTCCTTACAGTCTTGACTACGATTGGCAGAATTCTGTTCTTCGGGGCAGCACGGCAGCACAGTGGTTAGCACAGTTGTTTCACAGCTCCAGGGTCCCAGGTTATTACAAATCTGGGGCGGGATTCTCCGCCGGCGGGATTCTCCGTTTTGCCAGCACCCAGGGATTTCCTGACGGACAATGGGAAACCCCATTGACCGGCTGGCATAACGGAGAATCCTGCCGGCCGGTCGGGAAAGAAATGTAGCGTGGCGGGGCGGAGAATCCCGCCCCTGGTGTCTGTGCGGAGTCTGCACGTTCTCCCTGTGTCTGCATGGGTTTCCTCCAGGTGCTCCGGTTTCTTCCCTCAGTCCAAAGATGTGCCGAGTAGGTGGATTGGCCATGTTAAATTGCCCATAGTGTTTAAAAAAGTTAGTTGGGGTGACTGGGCTGTGGGGATAGGGTGGAATTGTGGGCTTAGGTGGGTTGTGCTTTCCGGTGCAAACCCGATGGGCCAAATGGCCTCCTTCTGCACTTATGTCTATGGAAGGACATGGAACCAAGGCAAGTTAGATGCAGTTGGGAGACAGATAAGCCATAATATCATTGAATCATGAAACAGGTTTATGAAGAAATGGCTAACACTGGTTCTGATGGGCTGAGTTTTACCAATCCCCAGGAGGCAAGTTGATGTGGCCAGTAAATGGGATTGGTTGGGTCAGCTTATCATTACAGCCCTACTACCAAGGTATTTCACTGACAGCGGGACTGGAAGTGAATATGCTGCCCACCCCAAGGAGATGATTTATATTCTTATGAATATATAAGACCTACTTAGGGTTCATTTATCGGTGTTGGTAGCATCATATCGTCGGTGGGTGGATCTTGGATGTTTGAGGAGGCTGCCAGCTAAATAGAGGCAACTTCTGGCAGAAACCTGGGAGATTTTATGAAACTAAGTGTGAGATGCTTGCTTATTTATCTTGTCCCCATTTATTTTATTGTATTATTTTTGCTCAGACTGTGACTCTGGGTCAAGTGGGGCTGAAATTTATTGCCGACCAGCACAGGGTGTTGTGACAAAGTCTGGGGGTATCATCTAGGAATCTTTGGCATGGTCGACAGCGACGATTTGGGTTCAGCATATATATTACAGACACACCAAATTTGTCATAACTCAGGAAGCTGCTGAGGTATTTTTTCAGGTGGAGGACCTGTCTTTGGTTTACTTATAAGAACTTTGAAAAGACAAGTTAATTAAATAGGCAAAGTATTCAAAAATAGAGGTGCCAGTTAAAGCTAGGAAGGCAGAGATATATGGAGCAGGAATTCCCATGCCGGAATTGAGTTTGACGCGAGGGCAGAGAATCGACGTTCCCGACCGGATCACGGCTGCGCTGCTCTGGCAATTCTCCGGGCCCCAGAAAATCGCTCGTCTGTCAATCACGCCGCATGGCTGGGTGTGCCATTGCCAGAGGTCCTCCGAGTGATATTCCGATACTAACCGGCTGATTTCCCGACGCCGTGGATCTAACCATGTATGGCTGGTCGGGACTTTTGCGCGGCAGCTGCGGACTCAGTCCGTGGCCGCCCTGGTGGGGGGCGGGGGGGATCAGCACCGGGGGTGGTTTTATGGGAGGCCGGGGCAGCGTTCGAGTCAGTCCGATGCAGGGGTGCGGGGCCAATTGGGGGACTTTATTTCTTGATGATGGCCCACGGTCCGAGTCCACCATGGAGTTCGGCGTGGCCACTGCAGGCCGCCGCCGTGTGCATGCACGGGCTCGGAACTGGAAGTGCGGGGGCCCATATCCACAACTCCCTGGATTCCTGCTATCCCCCTGCAGGGAAGTGAATTGCTCTTTTTTTTTAGGAAACTGGGGAGTGAAACGTCAGCGTTTTTACGCCGGCATGGGGACATAGTCCCATTTTTGGAGAATCCAGCCCATGATTTAATAGTTGAGTGCTTGGGTCTGTTAGACCAAGTAGTCCAGGTTGCATCAGAAGCACTTCCTGGTGGGGAAATAAATCTGGGGAGAATTTGGTTGCAGTTCGAGCATGAGAGGCAATTTTTGAAAATGGTGGTGTGGGAAAAAAGAAGAAAAAAGTGCTTTTAAACGAGAAATTTAAGTGAGGAAACTTGATGTGGAAATGGACACATTAACAAGGGAAGAAAGGGAAAAGGAGAGAGAGAGAGAGAGAATATTAAGTTAAAATGTTGGAGTTAAAGGCAGAAGTGCAGAAATGTCATGAAGGAAGAATAAATCTTCCCAGTCCAAATCCAATTGCGGATATGTTTAAATATATATAGGCCAACCAAGATTTGAGGAAAAGGATATAGAGGCATTCTTCGTTGCATTAGAGAAAATAGCAATCCAAATGGAGTGGCCAAAGGAAAAGTGGACATTAACCATGCAAAGTAATTTGATGAGGCAGGCACAGGAAATTAAACTTCTCTGATAGAGGGAGTGTCTAAGGATTACAACAAGGTGAAAAATGGCTATTCCAGGTGCAGTTTAACTACTTCATGAGGCAAAAGTTTCAAAATTTAAGGAAACAGCTGGGACAGACTAATTTTGAATTTGAACAATTTTAATAGGTGGATACGAGCATTGAGAGTTGAAACTACCTATGAGACTCTGAAAGAAGTCATTATCTTGGAAAAATTTAAGAATTCACTACCTTTTGTAATAAGAACCCATGTTGAAGACCAAAGGATTATGACCACCAGACAAGCATCAATAATGGCTGATGATGATGCGCTGATCCATAAATTTTAACCTTTGTTCCAGCATCCCATAATTTTGAACATAATAGGAAGTGGGAGAGTGAAAGGAAGATAGGTAGACAAGGTAAGGAATGGGCAGCTGGGAATGCGCTGAGATCACCTTCTCAGACCAGAAAGGAAGGTACTGATGGTGGAGGTGAGACTCGAAGGCCTAGGTGTTATCATTGCAATGAAGTGGTTAGCCTCTTAACAGTTGCGAGGAAAGCTTTATTGGGTCTCAAGGAGGATTTTGAAAAGGGACCAAAGGTGGGGAAAACTACAGGAAAGCTAGGTAGAACTAGGAGGCCTGAGGTAAATGTTGCTGTGGGGGCAGGTAAGGCAAATTAGGTAGCTGGGAGATACACAGGGCTTTGTACAAGGGGAAGATCACCCCATTTTCATCAAATGGGATAGTCAAACCCACAGCTATTTTAAGGGTCACAGGTGCTACGCAAACTGGAGAGGGAATTTGTTTTCCCTCCGGAGAGTTCAATGAAAGCTAAGGGGCGGGATTCTCCATCCCGCCAGCACCGTTTTCCGGCACCACGCGCCTCCGCCAGCGGAAGGATTTTCCGTTCATGCAGCCGGCCAATGAGGTTCCCCATTGTAGGCCATCTCACATCGTTGGGAAACGTGCAGGCTTGGGTGCACTGCTGGTGAGGTGGAAGATCCCGTCGATGAAGAATCCCACAAAAGGTGTTAGTGAATGGAATAAGTGGAGAATATATTCCAGTTCCATTGTATAAGGTACAATTGGAGTGTGATTTATTATCATATCCATTAGTTGTCAGTGTGGTTAACAAGTTACTAGTGGGTGGAGTAGACTTACTTTTGGGGTATGATTTGGCAGGAGTGAAGGTTGTAGCTTCACCCATGATTACAGAGAGTCCGAGGGAAGATAAGGAGACAGAACAATTACAGCAACAATTTCCATATATTTTTCCATCAAATTTTACCACCAGAGATTAAAGTCACACCACATTCCGATGGTAAAATAGCCTAAACTATCCTTGAGGATAAGGGTAATTTTGAGGAAATGTTTGATAGGACTTCATTAATTGAGGCCCAGGAGGCAGACTAAGAGTTACAGAGATGAGCTCTAAAAGATGTTGAGGCTGAGAGCATTCTAGAGTGCTGATGAGAAACTGGAGACATCTTTAGAGAGGAATGGGCAGTTGCTCATGAGATAGTGGTACCACCCAATCACCAAAGGGAAACTAAAGCGCATGGGATTGGGGGCAGTATGTTGAAATGGATAGAAAACTGGTTGACAGACAGGAAACAAAGAGTAGGAATTAACAGATCTTTTTCAGATTGACAGGTAGTGACTCGTGGAACACTGCAGGGATCGGTGCTAGGACCCCAGCTATTCACAATATATATTAATGATTTAGATGATGGAACAGAACGTAATATTTCCACATTAGCAGCTGACATCAAGTTGTGGGGGAGGGTGAGCTGTGAGGAGGATGCAGAGATCCTGCAGTGTGATTTGGATAAGTTGAGTGAGTTGGCAAATGAATGGCAGATGAGTATAATTTGGAGAAATGAGATGTTATCCACTTTGGTAGTAAAAACGAGAAGACAGACTATTATCTGGCAGACAGAACATAGACAATGGAAGTTCCCCTGTACCTATATTTTTGAACGGAAAGAATAATATGATGGAATCCCCCGTTTTGTTCTAATTGCAGAGGCAGGTGGTTCTGGTGGCACAGTTCCGGTTGGCAAGAATGCTGTCAACTCGCACCTGATTGCCTGCTGACAGCCGAATTAATCCTTCACAAGTAAGCATCTCTCTGAATTACCTAGCGGGTTGGGAGCTGATTGATCCGGCTGTCAGCTAGTGGGTTTGAAGTTCCAGAAACCATATATAAGCGTTGGTACGACACACTCACAGTATTCTCTCCAGCCCACCAGTCTTCATGAGGCCATGCTGGATGTCCGGAACTCAGAGGTAAGAGGCTAACAGTCTCAGGAAGGTCCTTGATTCCAGGAGACTGGGTACAGAGGCATGTCTTCTACCCAAGGGAAAGCTCCAGGAAGCAGACCAAGCATGCCTCTCCAGCTTGGTAGGCTTTTTGCACAGGAGATCAGCAAGACTGGCAACCATGCCAGATGCACCAATCCGTGCAGCAAGCAGATAAATGATCTCATCCTGTCCACCAGGGTAAGCCATCACTCAGCTCCCTTTGCTATCAAACCCTCAGCGTGGCATCTGTTATTTATTGTAACCAATGTCCTTCTGTATAGCATGTCACGTTATATGTGGTGCCATCACCAGAGGCACTTGATTTCACTCTCTTTCACACTGATAACTGGTTAAGTAACCCTCGGTGTGGTAACCTGGTTATCCTTTATCACTACTGTGAGGTAAAAGCAAAACCCCTTAGAATATAACAGAAAATACAAAACTGGCAACGAGGAAGTTTTTCCAGCAAAATTGCCAGAAGAAGCAATTCAGACCTGGACCTCGAGTCAAGGATGGATTTTTAGGAGACCACTCCACCATTGATTGAAGTGCGGTAAATATGGAATTGACCTTTTACCCTTTTCTATGGCTATACATTAATTTCAAACTTAAAAGAAAGCACTTTGGACCGTTCCTTCATTAATTTTGTACTCGACCAAGACCCAGGAGCACTCGGAGTGTCGGAGGCGGAAAATTAAAAAATGGTAACTAGTTGGTTAGAACAATCCGTGGGTTCATGTCATGTAGGAGTATCTTTAAGAAATGGGTGTTTATAAAATAGCTGTAGTGGGTGTACCTTTAAGAAATGGGTGTCAAATAGCTGCAGTGATGTCAGAGTGTGGGTGGAGCTAGGCTGTCGGTCATTTTTACTTTCACTTTTGGCTGTCAGCTACCAGTGTTTTGTTTTGTTTTGCAGATTGGGAGCTGCATCCAGAGAAACAAGGTGTAATTCTGATCTCTTTCTGTATGAAAAGAATGCCTTCAGATCACTTGCTAATTTAGCAGTGATAACAGCTCTCAGTAGAGAATGTAAACCTGCTGTCTTTCTGTAAAAAGGGTCTTTTGTCTTATGGATGGTGTAAGGAAAGATTAAGGTTTACTTGTAGAGTACTGTATTCTTTGGGGGAGTATTTGAGTTGATAGTTGCTAAGATGTTTACTGCGTGTGCCTAAAAATGTTAACTGGATTCTTAGAATAAACATTTTTGTTTTTGCTTAAACATACTTTAGTTCTCTGTTGCACCACACCTGTAAAGTGGGCCCTTGTGCTCCCCATAACCAAAATCTATTTAAAGTTGTGGGTCAGGTGAACTCCATTATACAACTTTGGGGTTCTCTAAACCCTGGCCCATAATATCATGATAGTAACTGAGATTAAGCAGAATTACTACTTCTGATTTCAAAGCAGATTTGGGTTTGCGAAAAAGAGCTTCTTAAAGTCACAATCCAACCAAGAAAATAATTTTAATTGTTTTTTTTTAAAGAAACAACAAAAGAAATAATATAAAGTAAATTGGAAGGGAAAGACATTAGTGAAAACTTCAAAGAGAGTACAAATTCAGAACTGGTAATTGCGATGCCAGGAAAAGGTGGTACCATGGAACCATCCAATGAGAATGCAGAATCATGGATTTCCTCTGAAGAGGAAAACCTTTACCCTGTTACAAAGTCTTGTCCATCCTGCAAAACCTGGCACAAAACGTATGAGGAATTTACAAAGCCTTTTGAAGAACATTCTCACCCAAACCATTAATCATAGCAGAGAGATTCAGAATTCATTGCCACAGTTAAGAAGAGGGTGAAAAGATTCCACAATTTGTAGCTGTACCACAGAGACTAGTCAGGAATTATGAGTTTGGGATCGGCTCTTGAGGACACGCTCTAAGACAGACTTGTGTGCAGTTTGAGAAATTAGACAATGCAGAGACAATTCTGGATTCTCCGTCGATGGGATCCTCAGCTTCGCTGGCAGCGCACTCACACTTGCGGATTTCCTGACGGCGTGGAGGCACGCACAACGGGAAAACCCATTAGCCAGCTAATAGGAAGGAGGATCCCGCTGCCGTTAGGGGCGAGCCGCACCAGAAAACGGGTGTGGTGGGATGGAGAACCCCCCCCCCCCCCCCCAATGTCCATAGAATTGGCAGCAAAAGAAGCTTTGCAAATTGGAGTTGGTGTCAAAATAAGCCAGATCTCTCAATATGCAAGCACGCCTTCGATTTGCTCAAGTGCGGCATTCTCCACAGGAATGTCAAGAAAACAAATATTGTAATTGTGGCAAAAAGGTCACACAGCAAAATGTGTTCGCCAGAAGGAACCAGATGGTTCGAAGATGGGTAAAAACTACAACACATCCAAATTCACAAATCCGTCTACACTATCACTGAAGATAAGGGCATTTCCCAGAAAGACACAATGTCCACAGAGATTGTAGAACTAAAACTCAGGGTATTATCGATGTGAATTAAATTAAAATGGATGTGTATATGGGAGTCGTTGTATCTCTTATCTGTGAAAAGTATATCAACAAAAGTTCAGGAATGTACCATTAAAACCGTCTAATGTAACCTTGAGAACTTACACAGAAGAAGTGATTCCAGTAAAAGGTTATACCTTGCTGCAAGTTGAAGTAAATGGTCAATCTTAAAAATTGCCGTTACATGTGGTAAAAGGAAATTTTCCTGCACTTTTCAGAAGAGCATAGTTGAACAAAATCAAATAAAATTGGCAAGCTGTGAACCAATTGGTTGATGGGAAAAGCACATCCCAGAAACTCTTAAAAAAGTTCAAAAATATATTTGAAAATACTTTCAGGGAAATAACCAGAGTTGAGTCATAGTTTACGGTAAAACCTGGTAGTACCCCTAACTGCTTAAAGGCAAGAACTGCCAATGCTGTCAAACGAAAAGTCAAAGATGGAACTTGGCAAATTGCTTAAAGGTGATCGATAGTGCAATGATAAATGACAAGGGCCAATGCAGAAGGAAGTAGTGCCCCCACGGCACAGGCCCACTGCAGATCGGTGGGCCCCGATCGTGGGCCAGAGCACTGTGGGGCCCCCTCCACCCCCGGGGTCGGAAACCCCTTCGTCCCCACCGAGGATCGCCCAGCCAACTTATCTGCCAGGTCCCTCCCTGTGGGACTGTGCCTAACCCACGCCGGCCGGATTGGCCAAAAATGGACGGCTGCTCGGCGCATCGGGGCCCAGAGAATTGCCGGGATGGCCGCTGCCAATGGCCCCCAGCCGCCATAGCGTGAACCCTGCCCCCACAAGAAAACTGACGCCGGAGAATACGGCAGCCGGCGTCGGGGGGCGGGGCGGTGTTCGCGCCACCTCCCGGGGATTCTCCGACCCAGTGGGGCGTTGGAGCATCCCACTGGTGCTGTTCGGTAATTTGGACATTCTGAATTCTCCCTCTGTGTACCCGAACAAGCGCCGGAATGTGGCGCCTCTGGGTTTTTCACAGTAACTTCATTGCAGTTTTAATGTAAGCCTACTTGAGACAATAAAGATTGGGCGCGATTCTCGGCCCCCCACGCCGGGTGGGAGAATAGCGGAAGGGCCTCCCGACATTTTTCACGCCCTCCCGCTATTCTCCCCCCCCCCCCCCCCACGCCACGAATCACCGCTCACCGTTTTTACGACGAGCGGCGATTATCCGAGGCCGGTGGGCCGCGCGGCCGGGCCTTCACGCCCGTTTCAACATGGCAGCAAACACACCTGCTCGCTGCCGTCGTGAAACGGGCGTCAGATGCCCGTTTGGGTCATCTGGGGGCCCGATTGGCACGGCAGTACCACGGCAGTGCCAAGGGGGGCATAGGCCCGCGATCGGTGCCCACACGACACACTCCTTTCCCTCCGCTGCCCCGCAAGATCAAGCCGCCATGTCTTGCTGGGCGGCTGAGGGAAAAGACGGCAACTGCGCAGGCGCGGGTTGGCGTTGTCCAACCTGCGCATGCACGGCTGACGTCATCGGCCGTGTCAGCAGGCGTGACGCTTGACATACGGCCTTGACGTCGTCGTCAAGGCCGCGCCGCCGTGACGCACGGGGTTGCGCACCTAGCACCGCCCGGGGGGGGAGAATCGGCCCCTGAAGTAGGCGTGAAGGCTCACAGCAATCAGGCAGAAAATCCTCTTCATTACATATTGCAGTTAGACACCTGAGCCATCCATTCATCGGAATCATATCTTCACCGGTCCTGTGCTCTGCTCCATGAGGGAGCGTATGGATCTGTGGGCAGTGTGGTAATTCTCCTCCACACTTTCCTGAGGATGACGCATTGGGGTCATCAACCCTTATCCTCCAGCAGCCATCGCTGCAGACCTTCTAGATGCATTCAATGTTGTGGTGGACATTTCCACTCTCCCCCCAGGGTCAGCACCTGTGAGGCGCAAGCCCCATGTGGATATCTGCCCACCCCACCTGGAGTCTGCACATCTGCAAGTCCGGGAGCACACCAGGTCATGTGGAACCCATCAATAGCACCTTGCATCCTTCCAGTAAATGATGGAGTATCCCTTTGATCCCCTCATCAGTGAGCATTTCATGCATCATGGTCGGGTCCATCTTGCCATTCATTGTTTGTTGGGTTGGGTTAAAGGGATATGGGAATAGGTGGGGAGGTGGATTTGAGACCAGGAAATGATCAGCGAGTATCTGATTGAATGGTGGGTGGAGCTAGCATGGACGGTTAAATTGCCTACTTCTGCCCCTAATTCCTATGTTCCCGATGTTCTTATGTCATCCTCATCTGCCACCTTGTGCCTCTGTATGTGATCTTGCATCCTCGCCTTCTCTTCCCTTGTCTTTGTCAACACCCCTTGCACCCCACCCCCGTTCAACCTTCTGTCCATAGGAGTGGAGAGTTCATGGGCAGGATTCTCCAATAATGGGGCTATGTCCCCACGCCGGCGTAAAAGCGGCGCCAACCACTCCGGCATCAATGGTCGCCGAAAATGAGGAATTCTCCCCTTCCTAGCCCGCCTAGGTCGACGCCGGAGTGGTCCCCCGTAGCTCCAGCAAGTGTGGAATGGCCGGTGCCAGTTCGCGCATGCGCAGAACGGCCGGCGTATTTCCATGCATGCGCGGAATGGCTAGCGTGATTCGCCGCATGTGCGGAGGTTCCCTTCTCCACTCCGGCCCCCGGGCAATATGACAAGGCCCTACAGGGGCCCGGTGCAGAGGAACATAGGCCCCCACGAAAACAGCCCGCCAGACGATTTGTGGGCCCCCCTCCGGGGTCTGATCCCCAGGCCCCCCCCCCTCCAGGACGGTCCCCGTAGACTCAGCTTCCAGGTCCCGCCGTGTGGAACCTGAGCAATCCACATTGGCAGGACTCAGCCGCACCCTTCGACCACTCGGCCCATCTGGGCCTGGAGAATCGCAGGGATGGCCGCGCTTAGCAGCCCCCGACTGGCGCGGCGGGACGCCCGCGGGCACCCGAGAATCAGCGGGGGAGAATCGGGAAGCTGCCGTCGGGGTGGCGGGGTGTGATTCTCGCGTCCCCCCGAGGATTCTCCGACTCAGTGTGGGGTTGGAGAATCCCGGCCCATGAGTCCTGCAGCACAGCATGGCGCTGCAAGACACAAATAGACTGCCCCAACAGAGTAGCATTCAGTGCAACAGGGGCAGTGTGGCATGATGGCAGGTGAGCTATGTATGTTGCCCTCACCTCAAAGTCTGCGGCAAACTGAGGCCCACCTTGTGCATGTCACATTTCAAACAGGTTTGAAGCCGATGTGATTTCCTGCTGGCTGACACAAGCCTATGTGATTTCCTGCTGGCTGACACAAGCCGATGTGATTTCCTGCTGGCTGACACAAGCCGATGTGATTTCCTGCTGGCTGACACAAGCCGATGTGATTTCCTGCTGGCTGACACAAGCCGATGTGATTTCCTGCTGGCTGACACAAGCCGATATGATTTCCTGCTGGCTGACACAAGCCGATGTGATTTCCTGCTGGCTGACACAAGATTGGAAGGCATGGCAACATTTCGGCGAACAGCTGTTTTAATGAGCATTCATGAGATGCACATAAATACAAATGACGTTCATGCCAGCAGGAGAACCCATCGCCCTTAAGGCACTGTTGGGAGGATATGAATCTAAGTTTTTTTTTAAATTTAGATTACCCAATTATTTTTTCCAATTAAGGGGCAATTTAGCGTGGCCAATCCACCTACTCTGCACATTTTTGGGTTGTGGGGGCGAAATCCACGCAGACACGGGGAGAATGTGCAAACTCCACACGGACAGTGACCCAGAGCCGGGATCGAACCTGGGACCTCAGCGCCGTGAGGCGGTTGTGCTAACCACTAGGCCACCGTGCTGCCCTAGAATCTAAGTTTACACTGGCAGAGTTTCTGACTTTTTGGCTCTCCAGTCCCGCCCGCCAGCAAAACTGCCATGGGCAGGATGGCAGGATTGCACCCATTCTACTTGTTTCCACAGCTGAAGTCTCAATGCAATATTTTGTCTTAATGGCATTTCTGACTTCCTTGATGCCATTCAGCTAATATGTTACACCCTAATAAGTGTGAATTTAAAAATTAAATGACAGGGTTGAGGTGGTTGGCATTAAAGTTACAGCTATGCCTTTATTGTTGGAATGACTGTCCACTCACAGTCAGATCCCCAAAGGCCAAAGGCCTAGAAATTTGATAGTGCCTGACTAGAGCTATGAAGGAACAGACTGAGCAAGTCCAGGAGCACTCAAGGTAATGTGGAGCCTGTCCATAGCACTTTGCACCTTGGGGAATCCAGGTATTGCAAATTTTACTGCTTTCTTGTTCTGCGTTAATGTACCATGGGGAAAGGGAACACAATATTTTGAGTGACATAAGGAGCCACAGTGACCTACCTCATAGGTGAGATGATGCTGTTGTCACCTTCTGGAGTTTGAAGGAGCCTACATATGGTGACTAAGCCCTTCAAATCATATTTTATGAATGGTCCTTCTCGACTGTCTGCAGTATAAGTCACTATATGTGTTTATCAGAGTGTGAGTCAGATCCTGCTAGAGAACAAATCAGGCCTACAATATAAGTAGAATCCTTAATTGAATATTTTAATCAGTGATTTAAATAGTTCTGGCATTGGGGTGGCATGTGGAACAGTGGTTAGCAATGCTGCCGACAGTGCTGACAACCCGGGTTTGAATCCTGGCCCTGGGTCACTGTCCGTGTGGAGTTTGCATATTCTCCCCGTGCCTGCGTGGGTTTCACCCTCACAAATCAAAGATGTGCAGGCCAGGTGGATTGGCCATGCTAAATTGCTCCATAATTGGAAAAAAAAAATTAGGTATTCTAAGTTTACATTAAAAAATAGTTCTGGCATATGCCGTATATGTTTATGGAGCAGCCAACGGGTTGTGCACATCCAGCACACAGTGGGCACATTTTCCCACCATATTGGATACTTGGCACTAATTTTTCAGCCACAGCACCATTGAAATGATGGCTAAAATCGCCACCCAAGCCGCCATCACACACACAAAGAGGGCATTTAAAAGGACTGCATACACTTTATAGGTAAATGTTAGGCCTTATATATATAATCATAATTTCTGAAAAATATAGTTTGTGATAAACAAAATATTTATGAACATAAGAAATCTGACCAGGAACCTGCTCCACCAGAAATAAGATGGTGACTGAACATTTACACCACCCTGTACTTTCTCTTCCTATCCTAATATTCCTCAATTCCCTTGGAATCCAAATATATATTGATCTCTGACTTGAATATATTGAACAACTCAGCATCCACAGCCCCCTACAATAGGGAATTCCTAAGTTTTGCCATTTAAGAAATTTCTCATATCAGTTCCAGACTTTGGCCTCTTACTCTGAGACTGTGATTCCTGGTCCTCGCTAGGCAACAAAATCATCGCTTCATCTCCCCTGTTGAACATATTTCAATGAGATCACCTCTCAGTCTTCTAAACACTTGGGGAATATGAACCGAGTCTGCTCAATCTCTCCTCGTAAGCAATCTTCTCGTCCTAAGAGTCAATCTAATGAACTTTTGTTGTATACTCTCTACTCAAGTATTGATGCCAATATATACGTAGTATTCAAATGTGGTCCCAGCAAGGCATGATATAGTTGCAGTGAGACCTCATTACTTCTCTCGTCCCTTTGCAAAAGAGGCTAACATATCTTAGTTTCCCAAGTACTTGCAGAATCTGCATGTTAACTTTTTTTTGTAATTTGTGTACAACGACGAACAACGGAAAATATGTGAATAATGCATCATATATGTCAGCTTGCCTCAGTTGGCAGAATATCTCCGGTTGAGAAGGTCGTGACTATGAACACACGGAGCTAAATCAGACAGCAATTAGCACTCGAAGGTCAGATCTTCATGCAGTGGGAGCGCATATTAAAAATGTAGGTGTAGAAGTCATTACATGATTTGACATCCATTAATTTCACTCATGGAAAGTTGTGTTTGGCATACTCTGTGTCCTAATTTCAACCTGAACTCCTCTTCATTGAAGCTCCACATTATGAGCACTAATTTTTCAAATCCATTCCATAATTGATGCCAACGTTTCAATGCTATACTTAGTGAGTACCCCATTTTAGAGGGCCCTGTTCTTCTGATGAGACATTAAACTGAAGTTAAGGCTGCCTATTCAGCTGTGCGTATAAAAAAGATGAGGAATTTCTCTTATAAATTGCCCAAGATTTATTTCTCAATCAATGCATTCAAAAACCTGATTAATGCTTACTTTGCCTGTTGGTATCTATTTTTGGTGAAAGGTTTTTGCTGATTTAATAGCAATTATTACACTTCAAACAATAATTCCTTGTATCAGGTATTTAAATAACAACAACGCACCTTATAAGGTAATTATGACAAATATCCCCATCATCAGTGCAAAAGACAAGGCTGAAGCATTTGTCACAATCTTCACACAGAAGGGTTGAGTAGATGATCTATCTCGGACACCTGCCGGATGTCCCCAGCATCACAGATGTCAGTCTTCAGCCAATTCCATTCACTCCACATGATATCAAGAATTGGCTAAAGGCACTGGATATTGCAAAGGCTATGGGGTCTGACAATATTCCAGCACCAGTAGTGAAGTCCTGTGCTCGCCCATAGCCAAGCTGTTCCAGTACAGCTACAACAAAGGCAGCTACCAGGCAATGTGGAAAATTGCTCAGGTGTGACCTGTACACAAGAAACAAGACTCCAACCCAGCCTATTCGCGTCCCATTAGTCTTTTCTCCTTCATCAATAAAGTGATGGAAGGGGTCAACTGTGATATCAAGCGGCACTTATTCAATAATAACCTGCTCACAGACGCTCAGCTTAGGTTCCTTCAGGGTCACTCAGCCCCTGATCTCAATATAGCCTTGTTTCAAATATGGAAAAAAGAGCTGAATTCCAGAGCTAAGGTGAGAGTGACTTCCCTTGATATAATAGTAGCATTTGACAGAGTATAGTGTCACCATATCCTGGTCTAGTGCGTGATCAATTGCAACCTCAGGTGTCCCAGAGTCACAACACAAGTGAATTAACCAATAATTCCTGTAAAAATACCAAAAGTCTTTGGCCCTTGGCTGCCTAACAATTACAGTCATCAGGGCCAGGATTTTCCCCTACTCAGCGGGGCGTAAACCACTCCGGCGTCGGGCCTCCCCAAAGGTGCGGAAGTCTACGCACCTTTAGGGGCCAAGCCCTCACATTGAGGGGCTAGGCCCGAGCCGGAGTGGTTCCCACTCCGCTGGCTGGCGTGAACGGCCTTTGGCGCCACGCCAGCCGGGGCCGAAAGGACTTCGCCGGCCGGCGGAAGCCCGCGCATGCGCCGGAGCAACAGCAGCTGCTGACATCATACCGGCGCATGCGCAGGGAGGGGTTCTCTTCCGCCTCCGCCATGGTGAAGACCATGGCAAAGGCGGAAGAAAAAGAGTGCCCCCCCCCACCCCCGGCACAGGCCCGCCCGCTGATCGGTGGGCCCCGATCGCGGGCCAGGCCACCGTGTGGGCACTCCCCGGGGTCAGATCACCCCACGCCCACCCCCAGGACCACAGCGCCCGCCTGCACCGCCAATCCCGCCGGTCAGGTAGGTGGTTTAATCCATGCCGGCGGGAGAGGCTTGTCAGCGGCGGGACTTCGGCCCATCGCGGGCCTGAGAATCTGAGAGGCCTGCCGACTGGCGCGGCGCGATTCCCCACCCCCGACGAATCTCGGGTGGCAGAGAATTCGGGACACGGCGGGGGAGGGATTGACGCCAGCCCCGGGCGATTCTCCGACCTGGCGGGGGGTCGGAGAATTCTGCCCCAGGTTTGTAAATTTAAACACAATTACTGTTTATGTACACAAAGAACTAGAATAAGATATGCAGTAAATACAACTGGTTAACTATCGTCGAACCCCTTACTCCCACTTTAACTGGCCCACCCTCTACCCACACACACACGACAGACAAATACAGAGAGAAAAAAGGGGTGAAAATAATAAGGATGAAAGCCAAAAGATAAGTGTCTTTGTTTCAGATGGTGTGCCTTTATCACACTTTTTCCACAGCAAGCTTGCAGATTAGAGTCATTAATTTGCAGCCGGTTATGGTCTTCTTTGTAGAGTCATTGTTTCAGTGTCCCCTGTAGGTATGAATGGTACTCACAGGCAGTAGGCTCTGTGGAGAGATACCTTATTTGTCATCAAACTGGGTCTTTGGCTGAAGGTTCGCATTCAGGTCTCTATCTTTCAGGAGAGAGAGTTGGTCGGTTCTGTACATAGTTTTGTACAGGCTCACTGCCAGTTCAGAAACACCTCCTTTCAGGAGGAAAATGGAGAGGACAGGAAAGTAGATTCTTTCCTTGGGCTGCCAGGATCAAAACTGGAAATAATCTCAGCCCTTGAGTCTCTGAAAAATATATCAGTGGGATGAGATACAATCACCACCTCTTACCGGGCAGAGCATAGCCTTTTGAGCCAATTCACTGGCCACCATCTAATCAAACCGAGTCTTCACTGATAATAATCTTTATTAGTGTCACAAGTAGGCTTACATTAACACTGTAATGAAGTTACAGTGAAAATCCCCTAGTCGCCACACTACGGCACCTGTTTGGATGCACTGAGGGAGAATTCTGAATGTCCAAATCACGTAACAGCATGTCTTTCAGGACATGTGGGAGGAAACCGGAGCACCCGGAAGAAACCCACGCAGATTTGGGGAGAATGTGCAGACTCTGCACAGACAGTGACCCAAGCCACGAATCGAACCCAGATCCCTGGCGCTGTGAATCAACAGTGCTAACCACTGTGCTACCATGTTGCCCATGCTGCCCAGTGTGCAATCACCAGTTTAAACCAGCAAACCTGTTTGAATTAACAGTACAGGTTTCTTACGGGCTGCTTGCCTTAAAGTGGCAAGTCCTTTAAGCATCCATAGATCAAAAGTGCAACAGCAAAATAAAAGAATGGGGAAATTAGGGAATAAACAAGGAATAAATGCTTACAATGTCATCAAGAAGCCCTCACAAAACTGAAGTCAATGCTGGTTGGAGTCATACCTGGCACAAAGGAGGATTGTTGGTGATTAGGGGTCAATCATCTCAGCTCCAGCACATCATTGCAAGAGTTCTTCAGGATAGTTTCGTTGGCCCAACCATCTTCAGCTGCTTCAACAATGACCTCCCTTTCATCATAAGGTCAGAAGTGGGGATGTTCGCTGATGACTACACAAGTTCAGTGTCATTTGTGACTCCTCAGGCACTGAAATAGTCCATGTCCAAATGCAGCAATACCTGGACAATATCCAGGCTTGGGCTAACAAGGGGCAAGTAACATTCTCACAACGCAAATGCTAGGCAAAGACTGTCTCCAACAAGAGAGGATCTAACCATTGCCCCTTGATGTTCAGTGGCATTACAATCACAGAATTCTCCACTATCAATATCCTGGGGGTAATCATTGACCAGAAACTGAACTGGACAACCATATAAATTTAAAAAAATAAATTTAGAGTACCCAATTCTTTTTTTTGAATTAAGGGACAATTTATTGTAGCCAATCCACCTACCCTGCACATCTTTGTGTTGTGGAGGTGAAACCCACGCAAACACGGGGAGAATGTGTAAACTCCACATGGATAGTGACCCAGAGCTGGGATCAAACCTGAGACTTCGGCGCCCTAAGGCAGCAATGCTGGCCACTGCGCCACCATGCTGCCCCTGGACAACCATATAAATAATGTGGCTACCAGATCAGGTCAATGGTTAGGAATCCCACAGCGATAACTCATCCTGACCCCCTAAAGCCTGTCCACCATCTACATACAGGAGTACAATGGAATACTCTCCCCTAGCCTGGATGAGTGCAGCAACAACAACATTCAAGAAGCTCCTCACCATCCAGGCCAAAGCAGCCTGCTTGATTGATATCCCTTCCACAAACATTCAATCCCTCGTCTACCAAAAAACAATGGCAGCCGTGTACATAATCGACAAGATGCACTGCAGGAACTCACCAAGATTCCTTCGGTAGCACCTTCTAAAACGACGACCACTACTATCTAGAAGGAAAAG
Organism: Scyliorhinus canicula; assembly: GCF_902713615.1. Lineage (NCBI taxonomy): Eukaryota > Metazoa > Chordata > Chondrichthyes > Carcharhiniformes > Scyliorhinidae > Scyliorhinus > Scyliorhinus canicula. Next base: position 133,142,990 of record NC_052159.1, on the reverse strand, counting down.
AGCAGCAGATACGTGGAAACCCCACCACCTAGAGGTTATCCTCTGTGGTAATGTGCCCCTTTAAGGAGGGCGGGGTGAGTGTCACTGGAGAGTCAGTCGGCCAATGGGGCCAGAGCGCGCAAACTCTGGATGTCGCGTACGGGATCCCAGTCAGTTCGGAGTCTGGAGTCTGGGAACAAGGTAGCCTTTACATCACTCTCCGAACATAGTTTCTTACTTGAATAAATCGTTCATTTATTAATCCATCTAGAGGTTGCCTGTTTGTCAGGATACTGCACGCACCAAGCCATTCACCATCCAGACTTGCAAATATATCGCCGTTCCTTGACTGTTGCTGATCAAAATCCTGGAATTCCCTCCCCAACGGCAATGTGGGTATATCTACACCAGAGGGGGTCACTGCAGTTCAAGAAAGCAGCTCACCATCACCATCTGAAGGGCAACTAAGGATGGGCAATAAATGCTGGTCTCGCCGGTAAGGCCCACATCCCGTAAGTAAAAAGAAATAAAGAATGTATCTTTCAGATACTACCTTCAATGATTAATAATGGTCTTACCTGTTCACATCAATAAGTTCACATCAATGACTGTTGATCAATTTTTCTAGTGTACAAACACAATTTACTGTTCCGGTCCCAAAATAAAATGGGCTTTTTTGTGATTTTTAAACATTCACTGGAGGTATTCACTTGGACTGAAACCATTTTGAGCTAGGCTAATTATGCATTGTGTGGATCTCACAAACATTTGACTATATCTTGAAACAAGTTACACTTTCCTTTTATAGGTCGTAGGGGAGGCAATCGCCACAATGGGATTGGCCAAGGTTCAGTCAAGTAAATCCAAGCTGACTTTGGAGCATATGTTATAAACCCGACAGCACAAAGGTGAACTTAGGTTAATCGGAGAAGAGATTGGTATTCTTGGGAACGTATTCCAGTGGAATATGATTAGATTCTCACTATGCAGAATTGACCCAGTTTTCTGCAGCTGAGACTCGTGACAAAAGCTCTCACCGACATTCGATGAAGGAACCCATTGGCGAAGGGCCCAGTTTTCGCTCACTGTTTATTTCTGTCATTTTTCTGCTTTTATTTCTGGCATTCTAACATTTTTTTCTTATCCTGCTAAAGTAACTGGTTGGCATATTTCTGAACTGGAAACCCTGGAAATGTGCGTAAGGGTAACATGAGCAAGATAACACCATTTAGCTGTTCTTTCAGAACCTGAAATTCCGGTGAACTTGTTTATTCAGACACACTGAGTTAAATCACAATGTGCAACAGCATATTTTATTTCCCCAGGCATTCAAAACAATCTAATCAAATACCTGTTGTTTTTCATCGTAATTTCAAAGTTACAATTTAAAGCACCTCAGAGACCCACTTTCCACAGTGATACAAACATAATCAGTTATTCCTTCTGCATGTGCATTGCTACATGAAGTCGATCAGAGTCGCAAAACATTTAATCTGCAATTTAATCTGTGAATCTGCCAGTGTGATTGTGTAAAAGCTTGGGTGATTAATATCCAACTGTGAGAGCAATTACTAATTGGTGCATCGTAATTAGTTTGGGATTTTGGAAAAGTACCACTCGAGGTCATGGCCCACGAGGCATGGGAGTAAGTTTGCAAGATATCAGACATTGAAATAGGAGCAATTATGCATAGACCACACAATATGGTCTCAGCACCCTGTATGGTAAATAATCCATTCACAGGTGAAAAAAATTCGAAAGAAAATGAAATATTCTTTATCATTCTTCCCTACCCACAAAATCTTTGCAATAAAGGCTAGTGAATGCAAAATCTAAGTTGAATCTTTGTGATCTGACATGAGGGGCGAAATTCTCCGACCCCACGCAGGGTCGAGAATCGGCCGGCGGCGGCGTTATTCCCGCTCCCGCCGGGTTTTTAAATCTCTGACCGGCCAAAAGCCGGCGTTGTGCAAATCCTGCCGGCAGCCTCTGAGAACAGCTGGCGCCGGCGGTATTTCATTATATTTTTAGTTTCACCACGGGTTACGTCGGCGAAAAACAAAATACCTTTAAAACGGCGTCAACCATTGATGATGGTTGACGCCGTTCAGTTACCAATATCGAGTGCGGGGGGGAGGAGGACAGTACCGGCGTTTGTGGGGTTGTGGGTTGGTGGGGGGAGAGTACCAGCGTTTGGGGGGGGGGAGAGAGAGAGTCCCGGCGTTGGGGGGGGGGTCCCGGCGTGGGGGGGGGGGGTCCCGGCGTGGGGGGGTGTTGTCCCGGCGTGGGGGGGGGGGGGTCCCGGCGTTGAGAGAGAGAGAGGGGGGGGTGCCGGCGTTGAGAGAGAGGCGGGGCGGCGTTGGAGGGGGGTAGGGGTGGTGGGGGCGGCGTCAACGCACCGTCGCCTCCCCCTCTGCACGCCGCTGCCCCCACCCCACCACCCCTACCCCCCCTCCTCACCACCCCTACCCCCCTCCTCACGACCCCTACCCCCCCTCACCACCACCCACAGCCCCCTCCCCCTCACCCACACCCCCCTCCCCCTCCCTCTGAAGGCCGGTACACACCCCCCCTCCCTCTGAAGGCCGGTACACACACCCCCCTCCCTCTGAAGGCCGGTACCCACACCCCCCTCCCTCTGAAGGCCGGTACCCACACACCCCCCCCTCCCTCTGAAGGCCGGTACACACACCCCCTCCCTCTGAAGGCCGGTACCCACACCCCCCTCCCTCTGAAGGCCGGTACCCACACCTCCCTCCCTCTGAAGGCCGGTACCCACACCCCCCCCCTCCCTCTGAAGGCCGGTACCCACACACCCCCCCCCTCCCTCTGAAGGCTGGTACCCACACCCCCTCCCCACGCCGGTACCCACACACCCCCCCCTCTCTCCTCCTCCCCCCCTTCCTTCCTCCTCCCCCTTCCTTCCTCCTCCCCCCCTTCCTTCCTCCTCCCCCCTTCCTTCCTCCTCCCCCCTTCCTTCCTCCTCCCCCCCTTCCTTCCTCCTCCCCCCTTCCTTCCTCCTCCCCCCTTCCTTCCTCTTCCCCCCTTCCTTCCTCCTCCCCCCCTTCCTTCCTCCTCCCCCCTTCCTTCCTCCTCCCCCTTCCTTCCTCCTCCCCCCTTCCTTCCTCCTCCCCCTTCCTTCCTCCTCCCCCCTTCCTTCCTCCTCCCCCCCTTCCTTCCTCCTCCCCCCCTTCCTTCCTCCTCCCCCCTTCCTTCCTCCTCCCCCCTTCCTTCCTCCTCCCCCCTTCCTTCCTCCTCCCCCCCTTCCTTCCTCCTCCCCCCCTTCCTTCCTCCTCCCTCCTTCCTTCCTGCTCCCCCCTTTCCTTCCTCCTCCCCCCTTCCTTCCTCCTCCCCTTCCTTCCTGCTCCCCCCCTTCCTTCCTCCTCCCCCTTTCCTTCCTCCTCCCCCCTTCCTTCCTCCTCCCCCCCCTTCCTTCCTCCCTCCTCCCCCCCCTTCCTTCCTCCCTCCTCCCCCCCCCTTCCTTCCTCCTCCTCTCCCCACGCCAGTACCCGTCCTCTCTTTCTCAACGCGCCACTTCTGCAGCGCATTAAAATGACGCGTATCGCGTCGGTCCGATGCTGGCCCCTCCGGGGACGGAGATTAGCGGCCTAAAAGAAAGCCCCGACGCCGGAGTCATCTGCACCACTTTTGCTCGCCGGAAATCGGCGTCACGACGGTCCGCAGAGAATTTCGCCCGAGGCTTTCAGTGTGTAATAAGACTATTCCTTTTGAATGTTAGTGTGAATTGTTAGTTGACTGCATGTGTGAAACGTATAAACCGAGCGATAAAATACTGATGGATTTCAATTATACCAAAATATTGAATTCTCATTATTGACACCTTTCACGATTCCTAACTATGCCACCTACAGAGGGACCATGGTGTATGAAACGTTGACTTAAATTTAGGTAACTTTGGGCAGCAGGATGGAGAAATGTGTTTTAAATTCTGATGGGGCTTCTGAAGCTACATGCTCCAGGTAATGAAAGATAATTGACATTCCAGTCAGTAGGTCCATTCATTGTTGTTGCAGCAACTCCATTCAGTTGACCTCAGCAGCAGTTAGAACGTAAGAACTAGGAGCAGGAGTAGGCATTCTGGCCCCTCGAGCCTGCTCAACCATTCAATGAGATCATGGCTGATCTTTTTTGGACTCAGCTCCACTTTCTGGCCTGAAAACTATAACCTTTAATCACTTTATTCTTCAACAAACTATCTATCTTTATCTTAAAAACACTGAATGGAGGAGCCTCAACTGCTTCACTGGGCAAGAAATTCCATATATATTCAAACCCCTTTGGGTGAAGAAGTTCCTCCGAAGCTGAGTCCTAAATCTACTTCCCCTTATTTTGAGGCTATGCCCCTTAGTTCTGCTTTCACCCACCAGGGAAAACACTCTGCCCGCATCTATCCTATCTATTCCCTTCATAATTTTATACATTTCTATAAGATTCCCCCACATCCTTCTAAATTCCAATGTGTACAGTCCCAGTACTCAACCTAATGTTATGGGGTGAAGGAGGGGTTGGGGGTGACATTTCACTCGAGGATAGACTATGATCAGCTTGACTTAAACCTTGCAGTGGGATTGGGTTCATGAAAAGGAAACAACAGTCTATTGGGATACAGATTTCTATTCGGGGGCTGAAAGCTAAATGCAGTCCTCTGTGGCCATAAATCTCCCAAACTCTGTCACGTTCTGCAGCTTTACAATCCTGTTAGATATTTCTGAATCTCCAACTCTGGTCATCTGTGCATCCTGTGATTTTAGTGGCTCCAGCTCTGTGGTTCAACTGCTCAGGGCCCACATCTCTGGAGTTTCCTAGCTAATTGTCTCTGCTTCTGTCTCTCTCACCCAGTTTAAGGTTCTTCGTAGAATGCAAATTTTTCCTCTGACCCCAATATCTCCTGAAGAGACTGTGGACTGGATTTTATATGACCAGCCATGAGGAGTGGGGGGAATGGGGTGGGGTTGGGGGGGGGGGGGGTTGAAGGCGACCATGCCTATTAAATCCAGCGTGTGGAATTTCCAATATTTAGCTGCCCGTCTCGAGCCTGTCTGAAAGTTTACAGGGAGCGGGGGAAGCTTTGGGTCACATTCCATCCCTGTTGATATTTTACCCATTGCTAGCCAGAGGGGGGGAGGAGGGTATCCCATGCTATGTCAGCTGATGTCAAGCAAAGGGGGAGGGGGAGGGGACATCCTATTGGGACCTGCTAGGCCCATCAACCTCACCTCCAAAAGGTTGCCCTCCCCCTTTAACCTTCTCCCTCCCACCTCTTGTCTTCTTAACCGGTCCACTTCACCCTTTCACTGAGACTCCCTGTCCGCAGGCTTACTGCGGTTCTTGGCATGATGTCCGATGCAGTGGCCCCCACTCTCAGCTGGCACTGCTGGATCTATAGAACTGTCGACAAATTGGATTAGCTGGCAGCTTTCTGAAGCGGGACTTTCTCCTGAGGTAAGGGTTGAAGTCTCAATTTAAAGCAATTAAAGCTGCTCCCAGCATTAAATTGCTGTAGGGTGCCCATCTAAATCATGAGCAGTTTCCCCATGAGACCTTTTTAACCGGGGGAGTGAGTTATGGCCCAAGATATCCAGTAAAATACAGCCCTTTTTGTTCATAATAGTCTCATGATGTACCTCAGGAAACTTTAAAATACTCGGGACATTTGCCGAAACTAAGCAGGGGTCTCACTTCCTCACCCACTGCTGAACTCCACCCCGGCAACCTCCCTCTCCTCTGGACGCTGTCCATGCCTGGGGCCCTCTGCTCTGCCCTGGTGAGGGGCCACAAGTCTTGTGGTTCCCCTCCAGTTTTCTCCTGCTCCCCGCATTTATTGGTGGCCTTCTCCTGGGAGGCAAGCAGAATGCAACAGTGTTGGACAGTTCAACGCATGCAGCCCAGGGGGTGGGTAGATGGTTGCTTCAGTGGCCAGGGCACCCGGCCATGGCAGCCAGTATGGGTACCGGCATGTGGTGCAGGGTGGGGGTTCGACCACCCTCCGGGTGGCAGGGGTGGGGTCATGGGTGCGTGGGACAGGGATAGGTGCCAGGGACATAGTGCTGCCTTCTTACCCGGGCCACCCTGAGGGGGTTATTCAGTTTCTTCCTGCACTGCTGGCCGGTCTCAGATGGTGTTGCTGGTGGATCTGACCATCTCTGACACCTGTGCCCTGAGATGGTGGATGGTGTCCAGCTGGCAGCTTCTTTCTTAGGCCGTGATACAGGGTCATCCGCCTTTCCTCCACCGCGTCCAGGAGGGTCTTGAGTTCAGCATCAGTGAATCTTGGCGCCGCTCTCCTTACTGCCATCTTTTGGACGGGGAGTGGAGTGTATATGTGAAGCTGCAGTTTGTCAGCCCCCTGAGTGCCACTTGCGAAACCAGCGAACCGTGCGCCGTTTCTCATTGGACTCGATTGTGTTACATGTGGCGTCAGGGCTACCCCTCAACAGGAGCTGAATTGGTCCAGACGCAGCACCAGTTTTGCTGACATGTGTGTCAATCCCACCCCCCACCCCCCAACATCACCTCCAGACCACTCTTACTCCTATGTCACCCTCAACCCCCCCTTCCCCCCTGCTGCAGCCACCTCCTCCTTGAGCAACGCCAGCTCATGCAGCCACAGTGCATCCCCCAGGGTTGCAATGACTAGGAGGAAGGCCACTATTGCTGATTGTATCCAATATCCATTGTCTGCACGGGGTGAAAATCTAACATGTTAGCATAGTGTGTACCCCCCTGCCCAACCCAACGGGATACATGGTGGCCCCAGTTGGGACTGCGGGCACTGCCCCTGCATTCCCCCCCATGTCCGCACACCTGGCCTCATCTGTGCCCGGCACCATGGGGACTCTGGCCCTGCCGTTCGCCCTTGCTGCCAGCGGTACCGTTGCCTGGCTCAGCCCTTGCCAGGGGTATGATCCGCAGCCCCCATAAGGCACCTCCATGGGGGTTACAGTGTCCGTTGTCCTGTGTGGACCACCTGATTGCCTGCTGCCGGGGACAGCCAGTTGTGTGGTGGTGGGTATGGCGGAGTGTCGGGTGCAGGTGCGGTGGGGTGGGAGAGTGGGTTGGTGTGCGGGAGTGGTGGGTTGGGGACACCCATACGGCCAGTGCCACTCTGCAGCACCAGGGCCAAGGTGGGTGGTCAGTGAGGTGCATGCAAGACGGCTGCCTTGCACCTGTGATAATGGTGATCCGTGCCTGGACACCGCCCCAGTCCCATGGGGGTCAGCCCAGTCACATGAGCATTGCCCTCCCCCTTGCCCCCTAGCCATGGCAGGGCCCCACCCACTCTAGCCAGCCTGGGCAGTTTCCGGACCAGAAGCCCACCATCGCTCCTCTCCATGCCCTACCTCCTCTCTCTCCTTCATCTGCCACGACGCCTATTTCACGATTTTTAAAAGCACAAGTGAAACACGCCATTGGGAACGCAGCCCATCGCAGATGGAGAATCGCAGTGGGCCAGGAGAATCCACGCTAATGATATGCTAATGACATTTACTGGATGCGTTTTCCGGACCGCATTGTGACCGCTGTGAGGTGACAGAGAATTGCGGTTTGACGTCAGATGACACCCACCGCGATATTGGCATTGGAACCTATTCTCTGCCCAATTGCATTTCGGATTTCAGCGTCAGGCAACAAAGAATCGCGCCCAACACCTCTGACGGTGCAGCAGTCCCACAGTGTTTCCCTGGAACGTTAGCAAGGATTTTTGTGATTTAAACACAGAAGTGAGAGTGCTGCAAACTGACTCATAGCTGATACTAGGGGCGCGATTCTCCGCAACGGCCGACGCCAGAGTGAAACCGGAGTGTTTCACTCCGGCATCGGAGGCCGCTCCTCGCCCCCTATTCTCCCCCCCCCCGGGGGGGCTAGAAGCGGCATTGCGAGAAACTCGGCCGCCGGCCTTGACGCTTGCGTCAAAGCGGCGCGTCGAGAATGACGCGGCCGGCGGCGCCTAAGTGACGTCAGCCGCGCACGTGCAGGTTGGCCGGCTCCAACCCGCGCATGCACGGTTGCCGCCTTCCCCTTCGCTGCCCCGCAAGACGTGGCGGCTTGATCTTGCGAGGCGGCAGAGGGGAAAGAGTGCGTCTTTTTAGAGACGCTGGCCCGACGATCGGTGGGCACCGATCGCGGGCCAGTCACCGCACGTGCACGCCCATGGTGCTCGATCCTCTCTCCGCCCCCCACAGGCCCTACACTTACCTGTCGCGCGATGTTCAGGCTGGCAGCGACCATGTGTGGTTGCCGCCGCCGTGAACCCGTCGGGGTCGTCAGGCCGCTCGGCCCATCCGGGCTGGAGAATCACCAGTCGCCGGGAAAAACGGCGAGCAGCGATTCTCCGAGCGCCGTGTTGCAGAACGCGACACGCCATTTTGGGGGGGGGGGGGAGGGGGGGAAATAGCGGGGGGTGCCAGAGCGGCCCTCCCGCGATTCTCCCACCCGGTGTGGGGAGCGGAGAATCGCGCCCTAGGAATAAATAACATGGCGGAAGTACTGAATGAGTATTTTGACAGACTCTAGGCATCACACGTTAGGATTGGTGTGCACAATTTAGTTGTTGGATCTGAGGATTTATGGGAAAGTTTCCAAAAGGGAGGAGTTTCAGTTACGTGGATTGGTTGAAGATCCATGTTCATTATTCTTCACGTAGGGCTGAAGGTTGAGAGGAAATTTTAAAAATGGGTTCAAAATCCTGAGAGGCCTACTCAGAGCAGATAGAGAGACAATGCTCCCATTGGTAGAAGAGTCAAGAAATTCAGGGCACCCATTCAAGGTGGTTGGCAAATAATCTAAGGTGACAGCATGGTAGCACTGTGGCTTCACAGCGGCAGGGTCCAAGGTTCGATTCCTGGCTGGGTCACTGTCCGTGGGGGGTTTGTACGTTCTCCCTGTGTCTGCGTGGGTTTCCTCCGGGTGCTCTGGTTTCCTCCCACTAGTCCCGAAAGAAATGCTGTTAGGTAATTTGGACATTTTGAATTCTCCCTCTGTGCACCCAAACAGGCGACTAGGGGCTTTTCACAGTAACTTCACTGCAGTGTTAATGTGAACCTACTTGTGACAATAAAGATTATTATTATTATTGTTATTTATTAGGGTTTTTTTTGCACAGTGAGTGGCTGCAGTCTGGAATGCACTCAGGCAAATTTAATCATTCTTTTCAAAATGAAAGTGGATAAACACCTGAGCGAAACAGGAAAAGAGTGAGTGGGACTAGGTAAATTGCTCTTCTAGAGAATAGGCTCGATGCACAAAATAGCATCCTTCTGCACTGTAACTATTCGATGGTTCTTTTATTCTAATAGGTCATGTTGTGGAAGAGTGTAACTAATGGAGTGCCTTGAAGATCTGCGCTTGAATTTTCAGTGAGGATACTCATCTTAAACTGCTTGGTTTGTTGTCAATACAAAGGAAGGCTGGAAAATAAGATGTGAGGAGATTGAAAGGAAGCAGCAAAGGGATATCAATCACTTAAGCGATTGATCAAGAAGGCGGAAAGTTGAGTTTCTGTGAAGAAGTGTCATTTAAAATGAAAAACCAAAATGTTATTAAAAGTTGCAATACAAGCAGATGTTAATTTTCAATGAAATTGGGTTGTCTCGCTCATAAATCACAGAAAATGGTCTTGTAGGTGCAATAGACAATCAAGGATGCAAAGTGCTGGTTCGCCTTTGTTGTGGGAGGGTTGGAGTAAAAGAATGAGCACACGTTGCTCCAATTGTATCAGGATAAGATGAGAACACAGATGGAGCCCTGTGCAAAGCTTTGGTCTCCTTACCTTGTGATGACTTTTGACAGAGAAGACCCGGTATAGTAAAGAAAGGTTGTAGTTCCCCTAAAATGACTCTGGAATCTGTAATTGTTTTGAAGAATGTTTGAAAGGGATTTTTAAGAGCTTGCATCAATTACAAAGAGATCAATTGTAATTTTCATGGATAAAAAGAAATACTGATCCACAAGACCTGAAACTTGATCTGAAAGCAGGGACAACGGAAAGGAAATTAAGATATAAGATGGCAGGCACAAAGGAGAGCTGTGAGCAGTGGAGCTGGAGGGTGTAAAAAATCACAGACACAGAGACAAAGCGAGAGGTGCCAGAGACAGAAAGAGGAAAAGAGAATTCTTGTGAGGAGAAGAGGCAAATCGCTCTCGGGGAGAGGTCAGCTTTTCCTGTTTGGCAGACAATGCACCATCTGACTAAAATACTGTGCAGAACCTAGAAAGTTATGTGAACAGATTGGAGACGCTAAAGACCTGTGTTTTTCCACTAGTAGTGGCTGAACCATAACCCAGGATGTTTTGGTTGGTCAGTTAAAATGTAACCCTGGAACACTATACCGCCGTCAGATTTGTGAAGGGAGCCAGGCTTCATATAATTATGCCTTGCTGGTAATAATCTAACCCGTGAACCCTAAAGGTGAAAACTGCTGTTGGATAGGATTCCTGACCTACACTGAATGAATAAAGAACAGCCCATTGCTGATCTGTGCAACCACCTAGTGCCACATTTGTGTGGGGAGTGATCTGAATGCTTGTGGTATAAGAAGTATCTTTGTTATATTGACTATTTAAGGTGAAATGCACCCTTTAATTAGAAGTATTATTTGCCTGTTAATTCATGTGAAATTTGTGTTGCTTTTAATTCACGTGGAATCTTGTTGGCAATTTAATCATTTAGGTTCATTCAGAAAATGTGGTTATGTTGGTTCATGTTTTCCGCATGGAAATCACAACAACCTAAGGAAGACTATGGTTGCCTGGCAGGGCAACAAAGATTCATAAAACAGATTGCTGGATTGAGGAAATTTTACAAGGAGAAATTGAGCAGGAAGTCCTTAATTCTTGAGAATTTAGAAGAATGAGAGAAGGTCTAATTGAAACAAGTACAATTCTGAGGGGGCCGGATCTTGCTGGATATATGTTGAGAGGCTTTGCCCCTGGATGAAGAGACTAGAAATAAAGATCATAGAATCAGGTCTTTTAGAACTTAGATGAGGAGAAATTTCTTCACTCAGAGGGTTGTGAATCTTTATAATTTTCTAATCCAGAAAGTGACACATGTTCAGCTGATGAGTATATTCAAGACTGAGATTGGTAGATTTTGGACAGGAAGGGAATCCAGGGATACAAGGATTGGATGAGGAAGTGCAGTTGCTGTAAACTTCCAGCCAAGAATTTATTGAAAGACACAGCAGAATCCAGGGGTAGAATCTTCTGGTCCCACTAGCAGTGGAAATCTTTCCCAAAGGTGGGACGAACTGCAGCAAGTTTGATCTTGTCACTTTATAGGCACGTTGAATTTCCCAATGAACAATATTGGAAAGCCCTTAAGGCAAACTCTCCCCAATTAACTTCCCCCTACAAATTAATATCCTCACTCGTAAGAAATTAGAATATTCACTTTTAGAACGGTACATAAGCAGTGTTCACCTGACGAGGTAGACTTTATTGGTGAGTTGCCATTGCATTGTCCTCTTTGAGATTATTTGCAAATTTCAGCTTGTGCTTGCGATGGGGTGGTGGCAGTGTAAGTTTGATGGAGGGTGATGGAGGAAGGGTTAGCGGAGAAGAATGGAGCAGTGGCCTGGTAAAGGGGGAAGGGACGGTGCAGGCTGTCTGGATGCCTTTTAAATATGGCACCCAGACCTGCAACCCCATGAGTTAATGGTGGTCACGGCGGCTTCCGCCCTGCCCCACTGCGAGAATCAGCGTGCTGCTCACGGACGCATATGAGCAGAACAGCAAGAGTGTGCACGGTTCGTCTTTCTGTACCCCGCCTCCAGCAGAAATCACTCCCACTTCTGCCCCCGCCACTTAACCTAGGCTCAAGAATGGAGCATTCTGGTTAAAGGCTTGTTGGCCTACACATGTTCTTATTTCTTATGTTCTTATACTTATTTACAATTAATGACATATTGCACAATGTGCGTATTATATCGAAATTATACAACTGAACAGCATTATTTGAATAATTCTGTGGGGGTGATGCAGTTTATCAACATCAGAACTAAATTTTTTTAATGATGTCTTCAAAATCTGGTGGTTCTTTGTTTATGCTCAAAGTTGCAGATGGAACTCTTGTTTAAATATTTCAAGGTGCCAGATGCAGTTCAATAAAGTCTGCTCCTTATGCAGGGGGAAGAATTGTCAACAGCATTGAAGAAAAGAATACTGATCTGTCCCCATTGCTCAGAGTTGGTTGTGTGGCATTAAAGGGAAAGACAAATGCTACATGACCTTCAACACAAGGGGATCTGAGTCCAGGACTAAAGATGCCTTGTTACAATTGCATAGAACCTTAGCGAGAATGCACTTGGAATATTGTGTACCGATTTTCTTATTTAATTAAGCATGTACATTCAATTGAGGGAGTGCAACGGAGATTCACCAGACTAATCCCTGGGATTGCATGATTGTCTTGTGAGAAGAACTCTGTATTTTCTAGAGTTTCAAAGGTTAAGAGGCGAATTCATTGAAACTTCCAAAATTATTACAGGGCAGCATGGTGGCACATTGGTTAGCACTGCTGCCTCCCAGTGCCAGGGACCTGGGTTCAATTCCGACCTTGGGTGACTGTCTGTGTGGAGTTTGCACGTTCTCCTCGTGTCTGGGTGGGTTTCCTCCGGGTGCTCCGGGTGCTTGAACGATCTGCGGTTCAGGTGGATTGGGCATGACAAAAATTGCCCCTTTGTGTCCAGGGGTGTACAGGTTAGTGGAGTTACGGGGATCAAGCGGGGGAGTTGGCCTAGGTAGGGGGCTCTTTCAGAGGGCTGTGCAGACCCGATGGGCCAACTGTCCTCCTTATGCATTGGAGGGATTTTATGGTTCTTTGACAGGGAAGATGTGGAGAGGATGTTTCCCCTGGCTGCTGAGTATAGAACCAATGGACACGGTCTCAGAATAAGAGGCAGGCCATTTAAGACAGAGATGAGGAGGAATTCCTTTACCCAGAGAATCGTCAATCTTTGGAATTTTCTACCTCAGAGCCTTATGAAAGCGCAATGATTGAGCATGTTCAAAACAAAAAATAATATATTTCTGGATGCGAATGACATCAAGTGATATGAGGATAGTAGGGGGAAAATGGTTTACTGGTAGATCATCAGCCATAATCTGTTTTAAAGGCCACTCAGGGTTGATGGGAAAATGGCCTACTCTTGCTTCTATTTCCTATATTTCTTTGTTCCCAACATTTAAGGAGCTACATTACTTGCTTACTTACAGCTGGCGGCTTTGCTGTCTGCAGCCCATCTATATTAAAAATGTCACCCAGTGGCTCCTGCCAGCTTAACTAGCTCCAGTTTTCCTTCAATTTGACTTTTTATGATTGTGAAATGCAGGGAGAAGACAGTGGCAAGTCATTTTAAAAATATAAATTACCTGAGCACGCGATTGAATGTCTGAACAGTTTTTGCTTTACTACCTTGGTTTAATGATGTTCTGTGAATGTCATAGAGTATGAACCTGCTGTTGTATTTAAGTGATGTAAATATAATTGCGGGGCTTAGCACTGTTTGCAAAAGGGTAAGACATGATAAACTAAACTGTCCACGTTAATTCTGGTCATCTTAAATGGCTCATCATGAATGGCAATTTTTAAAAATTACAACGAGAGCCTGAATTCCTTATGTTTTAAATCTTTAGCTCCTTTTTGCAACCAGAAACGAAAGTGAGCCCCAAGTTGTGAGAATTACAAACCTATTCTGTTCACAGCAATAACTAGGAAAATCGTGTTTACCTGGGTAATCATCTAAAAAGTGCAGAGACCAAAAAAGAATAATCATTGTGGATTGGGAAGGAATAGAATGTTGCTACTGAAGTCGATCAGAATTCTTTGAAAGTTGACTGAGTGGTTTACGAAGGCTCAAGGAGAGTTCAGCGTGCTGAAAGCTTTGGGTATTTGTTGAAGTTCAACATATTAGATGTGCAAAGAGAAAAGCTGATGGAACGAATAGCAGATTTGCTGTGTGGGATTGAAAACTGGTTTAACAATGCATGCCAGGAGGTGCTGATAACAGAAAAAAACTCGCCTGGGTGGCAAAATATCATGAAGATTACCTGCTGCTCATACGATCCACAAATGAAATAGAGCAACCTGTTTTTGGCTAATTCAGCAATAGCCTATGCCAAAAGATGCCTAATGAACCAGTGACAGTTCTCAGAAATGCCACACAGTCAGAGAGTATTTACTGTCCAAATGCAGAGGCTTTTGTTCTTCATGAAGGACAGTTTGAGGAATATTTTGGCTGTGTAATCAGATGATCAATGTAGTTATTTTTCTGGGTCTTCCTCCAACCATGAAAATACAGTGCTCTATATATGTTTATATTCGACACGACATTGCTGAGGTTTCTGCCCTATACATTGCAAGCATTTTGTTTGATTATTTCGGCAAGAAAATGAGGATGTACAAGTCTGGAATATATTAACTGAAAGGTTGCCAACAGTAGTTTCAATAATAATATTAAAAAGGAATTTGACACATACTTGAAAAAGAGAAAATATATTGAGCATTGGGGAAAGCGCAGGCAAACACATATAGACTGAATGGCATCTGGCTGTGCTATATGGCCGCATAGTTTATTGCTGTTTGCTGATCCAATCATTTTCAGATCAGGCATGTGCCAGTAAAGCTGGATGAACATTTTTCTTTTTCAAAATTAAGCAGTGAAAGAAGAACTAATTCAACTAGAGAGGATAGCAGAAGCATGGAATGTATTCTGGATGGAAGACTTCAATGTCCTTCATCAACAGCAGCTCAGAAGCATCATTAGTAACTCAGTTGACCGCATCCTGAAGGACCTATTTGCCAGACTGGGCCTGCAGCTGGTGGTGAGAGAACCAACAAGAGGGGAAACCCAATAGATCTCATTCACACCAATCTGACACAGGCCCATCTGCCCATGGTAGCGTCGTTAGGAGTGAACACTGCAGAGTCCCTGTGGAGAAGAAGTCCTGTCTTCTCACTGAGAACATGCCCATTGTGTTGTGTGACACTACCACTGACCAAAGAGGACATAAATGTCATATGAAATAGGAGCAGAAGAGGGCCATTCAACCTCCCAAGCCTGCTCTGTGTTCAATAAGAGTATGGCTGATTGTTTTAATGTTTGAAATTCCACATTTTCATCTGCCCCTGATAACCTTTGATTCCCTTGCCTGACAAGAAGCTATCTACCTCTGCCTTAGAAATATTCAGCGGCTCCGCCTCCACTACCTTCTGAGGCAGTGTTCCAAAGTCGCATAACCTCCTGAGAGAAAATAATTCTCCTTATATCTGTCCTTATCTCCAATGCCTCAGCTCAGCCTTCAGATAACTTAGGAAAGAGTATGTGAAGGCTAGGAAAACAACTCTGAGACTAAGGTCATGGCTCATTGGGCAGCAATGATCAACACTCCTATATGTTTCAGGGACTTGAACACCCTACAGCAGGTACCTCAGAGAACTGGAGAAGCACCACCAGCTGTGCATTTACAAGATCCTCCAAATCCAGTGGAAGGAAAGGTGACAAGAACAGTTTAATCTCTCCCAGGACAACATGCCCAGCAAAGAAGTGCTAATCACTCAAACTTGCTCTGTTGGGTGGGACATTGTTCCGACGCATCCGAACCAACGAGGGAACATGTTATTTGGTATTATGCAATGAGGAGGGGTTCATTAATAATGTTGTTGTTTGGGATCCTTTAGGGAACAATGAACATAACATCATTGAATTCTTCATTAGGATAGAAAGTGAAGAAGTCAGATCTGAAATTAGGTCCTAAATCAAAACAAGGTAATTTGCAACCGTGTGAGGTGCGAATTGGTGAACGTTGATCACGGAATTTAATTGAAAGCCATGATGGTGGGTAGGCAATGGCTAATATTTAAGTAACAAATGTATGTAGTGTCGTAATTATACATTCCTTTCTGGGAGAAAAAAGAAAACTGGTCCAAACAGGGCTTGCAAAAGAAATCAGTATTAGATCCATAGAGGAGTCATATAAAAGTGCTAGGAAAAAGAACAAGCCTGAGTTCTGTATTCCGCAAAGGAGAACAAAGAGACTGATTAAGTGGAGAAAGATAGAGTATGAGAATAAACTTCTGTAAGTATATAAAAATAAATAAATGAGTGAAAACGAATGTAGGCTCCTCACGTTCCAAAAAGGAGAATTTATAATAGAAAAAAGGAAATCAAAGAGCAATTATTATTATTTCTTTAATTTAAAGTGCCCAATTCAATTTCTTTTCCCAATTAAGAGGCAATTCAGTGTGGCCAGTCCACCTACCCTGCACATCTTTGAATTGTGCAGGTGAGACTCACACAGACAGGGGGATAATGTGCAAACTCCACACGGACAGTGAGCAGGGGCCGGGATTGAACCCGAGTCCTCGGTGCCATGAGGCAGCAGTGCTAACCACTGTGCCGCCGTGCCGCCCCTATCGAAGAGCAATTAAACAGCTACTTTAGTTCTGTCCTCGCAGAGTAAGACAAAAATATCTTCTTAGAAATGCTATGGAGAAGGAGGAATTGAAGGAAATTGTACTGCCAGAAAAATAGTGCTGGAGAAATGAATGGGATTGAAAGCTGATAGATCCCCAAAACCAGATAATGTAAATCCCAGGGTATTGAAGGAGGTGGCCATGGAAATAGTGGTTGCGATAGTAGCATGGCTGCGAGCTGTGCGTGGTTTGCTTTGCAGGATCAGTTTAAGTGCTGCTCTCCCTTGTCGGCGGGGAGCTGGCAGGCTCGGCCTGGCGTATCAGCCGGCGGGACCATCATTTGAGGCCTGAATTATTTTCATCACTGGGGAGCTGAACCCACTGGCCAGACCAGCTCCTCAGCGATCGGACCACCATTTTGAAAGGGTGCCCTGATCTCTAAGTGAGCTTGAAGGTCCCCCAAACGCCCTAACCTCTTATCCACGGGCAATGTCATCCACCGCACACATGTGCATTACCGCACCCCCACCCGAAAGTGAGGACACCCTGCTATGGCGTCTCTGAAGGCCTCCCCTTTTTAGGCCTTTCCTGCCCCCTTTTGCTCCCCCTGTTCAAGACCCCCATCATTCACCCTCTCCAACCTTCCAGACGCCACTTCATACCTGCCCTTCACCTCCCACCCCCCAATCGTCATAAGCCCCTCATCCCCACTTTCATAGGCATGGCCCCCCCTCAGACCACAGTCCTTGGAACTGCCATCTGGCACCCAGGCAGTGACCCTGCCAGTCTGACAGTGCCACACGGGCATCCCGTCCTGGTGCAGTTCCCGATTTGGGCCACTCCCACGATCTAACCGGCCCACATAATGGAGGAGAGTTAACAGCCACCAGGCACAATGTGGCTGTTAACCCGCCTCCATTATTTGGGGACACAGACTGATACAAGTAAATGAAGTCAACTTGAAAAAGTCTGGCAGGACAGGAATGCATTATACATTTCCATTAGGTATTGGGCTAAAAATTGTATTGCACTGTTATTCTGAGATCAGGGTGCGTGTGTGTGTGTGTGTGGGGGGGGGGGGGGGGGGGGGGAGGCTGGGGTGGGGGTTCACAACTTGTAAACTGCCCATGTGTTTTTAATAAAGGTAGGGAAGATGAAAGTTTAGTGCTTCCACCATAATTGTAGCGTGACGCCAAGCATTTGCTACAGTTTTAGATGGCTCTGTGCTCATCAGGGAGATGACAGGCAATTCCTGTTTGCATAAGGCCTCAAAGAACACCCTTGGAGGGTTGGGAGTGAGAAGTCTAATGACGTTGCATGGTGGTCAAGGTCAGTGAAAATCACTCTCTTCCCATACCCTTTTTGTGCTACAGACCCAGCAGCATTACTCCCATACCTCCTGCAGCCTGTGTGCGGGCAGGCTACCTATTTCTCTGCTCTCCCTGTGAGGATGTGGAAGCATATCCAACAAAATCCAAGAACTCACCAGCTCCACAATTGCTTTCAGACAATTTGCTTTTGCAGAAGCTATTCCAAATTGCCTGACATGCAAATTGGGTGCTTGCCCCTTTAAGTAATGCAGTTCTAGATTATTCTCACAGTTGGGTTTTGGTTTCAGCTACTGAGACGGATAGCTTGGGTTGGGGAATTTTCTGACTCATCACATCTGCCTCAGTAAAAAATAAAACGTATCCCAATACACACATCTTTTCTCTGGGGTTGGGGGTGGGGGGTGTGTGTGGGGGGGGGGGGGGTGCTTGGGGGTGTTGGGGTTTGTGGAGTGAGAGAAGTGTGCAGGATGGAATTGGGCCTGACAGCATCAGAAACAGAGCACAGTTAGCCAATGGGGTTAAGTTGGTTAAAAGGCCCACCTTGGTTTTCTGGGATTGTTCCAATTGAGTTAAAAGATATTGGGCCCTCTATCTCATACCCTCCTCATACTCCATCCACATCCATGGTCCCTCATATCCTCCATGCCAATTCAATGCTGCCTTATGCCCCATCCACCCCATATGCCTCCTCCAACCCTCCATACCAACTCCATAGCCACTCTCCCCGCAGCCATCATGGTAAACCTCAAGAGCCATGTGTAGATGAGAAAATAAACTTCAAACACTCCAGATCATCTCTTATTCCTACATATTTGATCGTGGAAAATAGCTCACATGAATGAAAACCATTTAAACCTTTTAAATCACGTCAGTGGTAAATCTCTTGTGAAAACAAACAACTTTTTCACTGACCACATTAAAGACAGATAATCCTTTCATAGCCTTTTTAAGCTGTCGACAAATTGTGAACTCAGAATCATTCAGTGAGATAATTCCAGCTTTTGAAACTCAGAACAAAGAACAAAGAAAAGTACAGCACAGGAACAGGCCCTTCGGCCCTCCAAGCCTGTGCTGACCATGCTGTCCGTCTAAACTAAAACCTTCTACACTTCCGGGCTCCGTATCCCTCTATTCCCATCCTAATAATGTATTTGTCAAGATGCCCCTTAAATGTCACTATCGTCCCTGCTTTCACCATCTCCTCTGGAGTGAGTTCCAGGCACCCACTACCGTCTGTGTCAAAAACGTGCCTCATACATCTCCTCTAAACCTTGCCCCTCGCACCTTAAACCTATGCTCCCCTAGTAATTGACCCCTCTACCCTGGGAAAATGTCTCTGATTATCCAGTCTGTCTATGCCCCTCATAATTTTGTAGACCTAAGCATTCATAATGACAGAATGCTCGCCTTTGTAGGGAATGTCAAGGAAGAGCTCTATTGAAACTGTAAGGCTAGATACTAAACGGTAAAGTTACCATAGTCCCAGATGACCATGGGCTGCTTTCCCCTTTGACTGGAAGAGCCACCTGGGAATGATTGCACCTGAGGATCACCGCATCTCAGATTCGGGGTAAGGTGGAGAATGCAGGCCTTCATGAATAACTTCAGCTGGTGCAGGAATGGAACCTCTGCTGCTGGCTGGGCTCTGCATCATGAACCAGCTGTCTAGCCAAGTGAACTGAACCAGCCCCCTACTTTGTCACTACTTTATTTCTAATCTATGCCTATCAATCAAAGCAGTCAAGAACATTTTTTTTTTAACTCTCAGTGTCAGTTGCAGCCTGTTTTCTCTTCAGGACATTTAAAAAACTTAAAATCTTGGCAGTTATACTCATCTTAACCGCCTTCAAGAGCATTTATTGTGGTATCAATTCATGAGTCCAACACTCTGGGTTAAGGCCCTCACAACATCTAAAATGGGGTCTGTTTTAGCTCTCAACTAATTTTAAACGGACCACCACAGTTGTGAGTCGTGCCAGTGGGAATCATTCCGATCCCCCGATTGATGAAAATCAGACTTTCGAACCAGGCTGATTCCCACCATTTTCAAACGTCAACAGAGTCTTCCTGACTCTGCAAAAATCAGCCCCAAGATCTTTGCTGAGTGTCATGTGAATTCATTGAATGGGCCTGCATGGTCCGAAGTTGGAAAATAAATGTCAAAACTATTCTGCGTGAGAAGCCATGTTGTCAGCAGTTCAGATGCTTCGGCAATCAGAAGGGATTCCTACCCTAGCACCCTTCTCAAAATGGTGCGAGAGCTGGGTTTGGACAAGAAGCAGTTGGTAGAGCAGCATTCAGGTTACCTTAGCGCTGCCTCCAGCTGTACTCCCGGTCAAACTTTTGCACACACTATTCCTTAATAATTTTGATTTGATATTCTCCATGAAATAACAGCAATAAGACAGATGCAATTTCAAGACGGCTCCCCACTGCCCCCTCATCCCCACCAACTTGGCAAGTGATGCAACATGGATTATCCACAGCAACCCTATCATTATTTCTCCTTGGTTTCTCTGGCCTTTGTGGTGAATGTGTGACAGACAGGTGGGAGAACCTCCATAGAAATTCATTCTGAATCACAATGTTTTTCTGCATTGCATCTTGTTGTAAAAGTCAATAATGTGTCTATAAATAGAGATATGATGAAATGCTATTTATATTGAAAAATCTATTTCATTTTTCTCCCTTATTCTTCAATGAATATTTTTCCTGCTGTTCAACTTAATACTTGCAAAAATACAATAAACCAACTTAAAAATAGGTTGTGGGAGTGGAGGATAATTTAACTGCAGTGTCAGTCGGTTTTGACTGACAGCTTCCAGTTTAAGATGAGATACATCACTGATACAACGGGGCTTAGCTTTGCTATTGTTACCCTTGGCTTGGTTCTGACTTTCTTTGTTCTCTCTCTTTTCCTTGCCGTGAGCTGAATTTATCAAGCCTGAACAACGTTGCCCAAAATTTGTTTTCAGAAGCAAATACTGCAAGTGAAACCAAGCATCTGTCTGACTACGCTGTCGCCATTTTGTTTGATTCAAACACTGTCTACTATAATGTTCCGCTTGTCTGTTGATCAGTTAATGAACTGCCCTTGTCTTCACACAGAGAAAGGTGAACAGGGAGATGGTCAGACTTCTGCCAATTCTTCTCTGCCACCAGGAGTTGAGAACAGAATGGGAATAGCACAGTTTGATCTGCACCCTAATCTTTCCTCGACAGAAATATCTTGCCACAGTTTGAGGCAAGATCGCGCACACTTGGATCACTTTGAGTTAGTCACAGGGCATATTTCTGGCAAGATTTGAAATGCTGTTTAAAACCTGACGCACAATGCACACCTTTATTCTTCAAGCTACACAATCACAATTCTTTTCGCAACCTAAACAGCTGAGTTTTATTTTTATCATAATCTTACCTCAATTTTAGAATAAGCTCGTCTGTTGTGAAGTCATCCACCGAATCCTCCCTTTTATTGCAGGTCCATATTGCAACAATATAGAGGCACTGGGGAAGATGTAAAAATGATTTGGTAGAATGATACCAGAATTGAGGGGTATCTATCAAGAAAGGTTCAACAGCCTGGAGTTCTCTTTTGTGGAAAAGAGAATTTTAAAGTGAGACCTAATAGAGATGGTTAAAAATGTGTAGGGCTTTGAGAGAGTAGACATGGGGATAATGTTTCCACTTGAGAAGGACACAGGGGCACGATTCTCCCGACCTGCGACTAAGTGCTCCTGCCAGCAGGAAAACCAGAGTGATTCCTGCTGGCGCCAGAAGCGACCTTGAGCTACCATGAAGTGCCACTTTGATGTTTCTTTTGCCAATCGTTGGCAACCTCCCCACCTCGGTACTCCCCTTCAGCCTCCCATCTCCCCTTCAGCCCCCCTCTCATTGCCCGCCCAGTTCCGCACAACCTCCCCTTCAGACCCTGCCCCTTGGCAATGCCAACCTGACACATTGAACTCTGAGGGTTGGTAAAGGTGTGAGAACCATCCCTACAATTGCCTCCAGGGTGCTGAGGGAGGTTTCCTTCATGGGAGATGGGGCTCAGGGGGGCATGTGCTGAGCTAGAGGGACTTAGGTTGGGGGTCTTTCCTGGGTTGGTGTTCACTTGGCTGCTCTTCCCATTTGCAGCCTTTAAACCCTTTAAACAGTCAGTCAGTATCCAACATTTGAATTTTTCTCACAATTAAGTGAAAATAAAACCATCTGCAGCCCTAAACCCATTACACAATCAGTTAGCACCTCATAATCTCTCATAATAAAGTGAAAGTGATCCCATCTGTCCCCTAAATCCTTTCCAAAGGCTGTCAGTGTAATAGTCTATGTGATGAAGGTAAAATAAATCCCTTTTAAGTGATGGAGACCTTTGACATTTAACAGGGGCAGCATGGTAGCACAGTGGGTAACACTATTGCTTCACAGCTCCAGGGTCCCAGGTTTGATTCTCAGCTTGGGTCACTCTCTGTGTGGAGTCTGCATGTTCTACCCGTGTCTGCGTGGGTTTCCTCCCAGTGCTCTGGTTTCCTCCCACAAGTCCTGAAAGACGCGCTGTTAGGTAATTTGGACATTCTGAATTCTCCCTCTGTGTACCCGAACTGGCGCCGGAATGTGGTGACTTGGGGCTTTTCACAGTAACTTCATTGGAGTGTTAATGTAGCCTATATGTGACAATAAAGATGATGAGTATTACCATTAAGTGATTTTCTCACAGTCAATTTTAATTCCCTTTCAAGGATAGATGCATGCGTGTATGCCTAGAAGCTTTTAACTGCATTGTTTACATTCAATTTCACACACTGCTAAAAGTTTTTGATTGACAGTTTGAGGCAGTTTCAAAGGGAGATTCAGATTGTTTATATAGCTCTGCAGGGATACTCAGGGGAGCAGGTAGTTTTTTTAACCACAGGTTTTGTTACAAGGCTGCCCCTTTGTTCTCAAGTGTTTTCCAGAAAGAGCAGGAACCTGGTCTTTCCAGGAAGCATTTGAGGACAAAGAGGCAGGCCTGCGGTACCGTGAATGACACCACTGTCTAACAGGACTCTGCCATTTTTTTGGGCCTCAGCGAGGAACGCCCTGTCGAGGCAACACTTGCCAAATTTCCTGCACTGACACGCTCACGTGAAAGGTGGAGAAGTAAAACCAAGTTCTGATGGCAACAATAGCCACAAGCACTTAGCAGCACGATGGAAAGTGGTCAGTCAAAGAAAGCACGAGTTGTATTTATTCAGCACTTTTCACAGCCAGAAATCACAAAGCTATTTACAATGCAGTACTTTTGAAATGGAATCGCCAAGATGTCGGAAACACAGCAGCCAATTTGCACAAAGCAAGCTCCAATAAACAGAAATGTGACCATGAGCAGATTGCTGCTTTTGTGAGGTTAGTTGACGGACAAATATTAGTCAGGACATCCGAGATAACTCCCCTGCTAGCCTTCGGAAAAGTGCTATGGGCCCTTTTACATCTGCTTCATCAGGCTGCCCGGACGTTGATTGAACATCTCATCCAAAAATCAGCAGCTCTGGCAATGCAGCACTCTCAATACTGCACTCGAGTGTCAACCTAGGCTTTTGTAATGGGGCTTGAACCCCCCAACTGTCTGATTCAGGAAGTGAGTTCCACCAGCTGAAGCACAGCTGACACTAGCTGAAGTGCCAGCTACTCTTCAAAGTCAGGATCACCTTATTTATGTGGGTGAATAATCCAAGTATTCTTTTCAGTATTGACACATTTGAGTATAATTTTATCCTTTTAATCATATTTTTCTGCCTTTAAACGGACAGAGTGAATTCATCCTTGCACTGGAACTGACAGCTGATACACTAAAGAGGAGAACAAGGCCCCCTTCTGATTTGTCCTCTTTCAGTGACAGAGCAGCTGCCACGGTAACACATTCTACCCAGAAGCCAGGCCAAGAAGCAATAAGACTTACTTATAATGCAGAGCCGAGGTTCAGTGTCAATTGAAGCTCGCAATTAAAATCCTCACTCTGAGATCCCAATGCTCCACTGTTGCGACAGTCAGCAAACCCCAAAGTATGCAAAATGCTAGCTTTGATTTAATTCAGTAAACATCGTGACTTACATTACCTCGCAGAGATTCTGCTCAACAAACCCCTTGCCAGTGTGCCATCTTTTATACTGGATTCCAGAGGGGGAAAATTGTAAAAAAAAGCACAACAAATAAATTGAAAGAAACAAGCTGGAGCAGCACAAGAGCAGGTGCAAAGGAAATACACTGGAAGTAACAATCAGTTGCAGAGATATACCCGGAATAAAAGGTACCATGTTTATTAAAAGCTACTTTTCTGAAATGTGTTGCTGCATGAAGCAAATGTGAACATTTGCAAAACAATTCGCAATGACAATGGAAATCAAAATTTTGTAATAATTTATTTAGTACTGTAGATGGTAGCACTGATCGCATAAAGTCATTGGTATGGGATAGCTTTTAGCATTGAAGCATGTGTGTCCTCGATCTTCAGTGGGATTCGCATTTTCTGCCTTTTGCATTTTGACAAGTTGATGAACTGACATCTGGGGTGGGATTTTCTGATCCTGAGGCTAAGTGTTGACGCCGTCGTAAACGCCGTCACGTTTCACAATGGCGTCAGCATGCCCCCAGGAGTAGCGATTCTGACCCCTACAGGGGGCCAGCACGGCACGGGAGCGGCCCACATTGCTCCAGATGCCGATACTGTTGTCAGATGGGCGCCGCGGATCTGCGCATGCTCATTGCGTCCGGCACAATTGTGCGCATGTTCGGTGGCTCCCTTCTCCACGCCGGCCCCGATGCAACATGGCGTAGGGCTACAGGGGCTGACGCGGAGCAAAGGAGGCCTTAGCCTGAGAGGCCGGCCCGTCGATCGGTAGGCCCCGATCGCAGGCCAGGCCACAGCGGAGGCCCCCCGGGGTTGTATCCCACCTTCCCCATCCCACCAGGCCATCCCCGGATGATACACGCCGAGGTCCCGCTGGGTAAGACCACACGTGGACACCACCGGTGGGACTCGGATTCTTTATGCGGCTGCTCGGCCCATCCCGGGTGGAGAATCGCCGGGGGGGTGGCCGCGTAGAGCGCCGACCGCACCAGCGCCAATGCCGCCGATTCTCTGCTCTCCGGAGAATCGGTGGACCGGCATCTTTAGATTTAGAACAGTACAGCACAGAACAGGCCCTTCAGCCCTCGATGTTGTGCCGAGCAATGATCACCCTACTTAAACCCACGTAACCCGTATACCCGTAACCCAACAATCCCCCCATTAACATTACACTACGGGCAATTTAGCATGGCCAATCCACCTAACCCGCACATCTTTGGACTGTGGGAGGAAACCGGAGCACCCGGAGGAAACCCACGCACACACGGGGAGGACGTGCAGACTCCACACAGACAGTGACCCAGCCGGGAATCGAACCTGGGACCCTGGAGCTGTGAAGCATTGATGCTAACCACCTATGCTACCGTGAGGCGGCGTTGTGCGATTTGCACCTGGCCCGGCGATTCTCCGGCCCGGCGTGGGCTGAGAGAATCCCGGCCCATGTAAAATGGCAATTTATTTCAATCTTGGGTATCTCCATAGTCGGGGCTCGGTTTGTTTCTGCGAATGAATTCTTTATGATGTTTAGGTATCTTTAATGATACTTATGCACAGACAATTCATGATTTTCTTTTATTTGAAAATAATGTATAAATGACCAACTTGATTTTGCTTGCTGCATTCAGAATTCTGACAAAAAGACCTCATACACCTCGCACAGTCCAGCTCCATCCGTGGTTTGAACTTTGCATAAATCTTTAGAACAGGAGAGAGAAACCTTCCACAGAGTCACATCCTCAAGAGATGCTCAAACATTAAATTATTATTGGAGTATATTGTTGTTTCGCAAGCAATTGTGGCAGTTAATTTTTGCAAGTTCCCAACGCTATAAAGATGAGTGGCAATTTAGTCTGTATTCGATGCCATTAGTTGAGGACATGTAACCAGGATAACTCTTGTGCTTCTTATTTTGTGACCTCTTCGTACAGGACAATGAGGCCTTGGCCTATTTAAAAGCTGCCCCTTCCACAAGGCAGCACTCCTTCTGTACTAAACTGAAGTATCAGCTCTAATTATCTGCTCATGTCTTGTAGCAGGGCTTGAAGCAACAGTTTTCTGATTCATGAATGAAAATAGATCACTGAGCTATGTATTTGATGTAACTCAGTATCCCCCAACTAACTGCTCCAAAAAGTATTATTAAGACTTGTGAGAAGAGTAATTAGTTGAAAAGGTTTAACATAATGGTGACGCTATAAACATGTTAAAAAGATTTAACGTGTACAAACATATATTTATCCATGAATCCCTATTATATACTCAGCTAAAGTCAGCCTACAACATAACAATTACTGTACTTCAGAAGTAATTCATTATCTGAGTAGTGCTTTGTGATGTTCTGAGAACATGGGAGGTTTAATTTCAATGCAAGTGGGGGTAGAATTGGGACGTCTGGGACTGAATTTTAAATTTCAGACTCACTGGAATGCTGACAGCATATTTAGTAACTCAGACATTCAGGCAGCAGACCTGTCGGTGATGTTTTAACCTGGAATCTGCATTTGCGTCTGACATCCAGGTTTCCTGAACGATTGAGTGGAATTACGACACATACCAGTCTCTCTCAGCTTCACTATTTAAACGCACCCCTAGCTGCGAGGACCAGATTCGAAGGATATGGTAGAGGTCTGATTTCGAGAGTCAAAACCTGCTGACGTGGAAGTTCAGCGTGGGCATGCTGCAGTGAATATGTCTCCGGGGGCGATGCCGTATTGTGTCAGGGCCTTCAGGGGGATTCTGTGCCTCTCAGACAGGAGAAGGAAGGTTGCTCACGGAAACAAGTGGACATGGTTTGAAGAGAAAGAGGACGTCGGCAGCAGAAGTGTGGATGCAGTGACGAGAGAAGCTCAATGACTTGAGCAAAGCAGGAAAGCTGGAGCTCTGTGCCGATCCTCTCCGTCCTGTGGAGTGGCAGGTGTTTGAGGAGAATGCCACTGCTGTTCCTGCTGCTGTTGGTGTTGTTGCTGTACTTCCTGCTGCTTGTCCTCTTCCTCCTCTGAAATCCACTGTACAAATGTGTCTCGATGCTCTGAGAAGACTGACAGCTGGGAAGCGCAGATCCAAGGCAAAAGAAAACTCCAAGGTAGCAGAAATGACCCCCAAAGAATTTAAAGTCACCTCCAAAACAGTGAAAGCCCTCTCTCAGATAAAGTCCTGTGAGCAACAAACATTTTTTCAGATAAGGGAGCATGTGCCAGATCTCAGTCTTTAAATAATTTCTTAACCTATAACTTGCTCAACGTCCTCTCCCGCTCACCTTGTTTTCACGGACAAGATCCAGAAGGCCTGGAATATCCTTGCACACACAATTAAATTCAGCTTTCCTGAGGATCAGCGTGGGAGCCACTTTGCCATTACCAAGGAGTTCATCACTGATCTATGTCAGCTGTTGCAAACATAACAACAGCCTCAAAACAGGGACAAGCATTGCCTGTGAATGCCAAGGTCACTGTCATCCTCAACATTTATGCCACTGGTTCTTTCCAGGC
The DNA here is from genome assembly GCF_902713615.1 of Scyliorhinus canicula. Lineage (NCBI taxonomy): Eukaryota > Metazoa > Chordata > Chondrichthyes > Carcharhiniformes > Scyliorhinidae > Scyliorhinus > Scyliorhinus canicula. Next base: position 133,115,651 of record NC_052159.1, on the reverse strand, counting down.
TGCAACAGATGGCCTTGGCAACATCATCCAGCTCACTATATAATGATGTCCCAGAGGAGGTAACCTAGGCAATACACCTCCTTCTCCCTTGACAGAGTGAAGCAGGATAGCGAAGCTTCAATTTTAACCTCGTGAAACTTTCCTCGTCGTGCAATGTGCCATTAACTGCATGTTTATTACCTCAAAAAGGGGGCCAGTTTGGCTCACTTGGTTGGACAGCTGGTTCGTGATGCCGAGCGAGGCAAAGAGCGTGGGGTCAATTCCAGTACCGGCAGAGGTTATCCATGAAGGCCCCACCTTTTCAACTTTGCCCCTTGCCCGAGGTGTGGTGATCCTCAGGTTAAATCACCACCAGTCAGCTCTCCACCTCAAAGGGGAGAGCAGCCTATGATCATCTGGGACAATGGCAACCTTATTTTATTACCTAAGATGTTCTACATGAAAACAGAATCCACTTCCTCCGCATGCAATTGGTTTGCTCACAGGCAGAGCATTATACAAGATTGTACAAGTCATGAGGCTTTCATTCTTTGTCATTACTCGATGCTGTTTTGATTTCTACTGGGCCTCCGTCATACAGACTCACTGTTGAATACAAGAGGCGTAGAATCATGGAATCTACACACTGCAGAAGGAGGTCAATCGGCCCATCGAGTCTGCACCGACTCTGAAAGAGCACCCGACCTAGGCACACAGCCCCACCTTTGGACTAACACTAACCTTTGGCCACAAAGGGGTAATTTACCATGGTCAACCTACCTAACCTGCACATCTTTGGACTGTGGGAGGAAACCGGAGCACCCGAAGGAAACACACACAGTCACGGGGAGAATGTGCTAACTCCATTCAGACAGTCACCCGAGTCCCTGGGCTGTGAGGAAACAGTGCTAACCACTATGCCACCAGGTTACCCTGCAGAAATTGCTGTGATTGATTGGGAATTTGCATGCCTGCACGACTATAACACACGGGCCGTACTGCTACATGGAACATAATAGTACAGACAATTGGTATCCTGAAACAACGCTTCCATTGTCTGGGTCATTTAGAACGAGCCCTCAATCAACAGCATATCCAGAATTGTGGCCATACTCTGCACACTGCACAACTTGTCCAACTTGTCCATCACCGCACCTCAGAAAAGGGAAGCAATTTGATTTAGAAGATGAATCTTAAAAATGGATGAAGATGAGGAAAGTATAGAGAGACGTGCTCCCTTTTGGGAGTAATTGGCAATTCCAGTGCAAATAATGTCTTGTTTTAAAAAGTGTTTTTCCTTACCAGGGTGCATCCAATCCTATTTGCATAACACCAATGTAAAATCTTCATAAAATTGCATAATAAAACATAATTTTAAAAATTGCTTAAGCAGTTAATTCCTCATACAATTTAAGGGTGATAACTTGGCGAAGTTTGATTAATTTAGCTGAAAATGGGTTTATCACAAGAAAATAACCATTTTAATCCATGTCAATTCACCACTTGTAACAAGCCTGATTTAAAACGACAAAAGTCCAAAGATGTGCAGGTTAAGTAGATTGGCCATGCTACATTTCCCTATAGTGTCCAGGGATGTGCAAATTAGGTTATGGAGTTAAGGGATGGCTGGCGAGTGGAGCTAGGTGGAGTGCTCTATCGGAGGGTTGGTGCAAGCTCGGTGGACCCAGTGGCCTCCATCGACACCGTAGGGATTCTATGATTCAATGATTCTGTGAGATACCAGGGCCGGGATTCTCCCCTACCCGGGGGGTCCTGGCGTGTTGAAGTGGCCTGAACCATGCCAGCCGGGGCCGAAAGGACTTCGCTGGCCGGCGTAAGTCCGCGCATGCGCCAGATGTCACCGGCTGCTGATGTCATATCGGTGCATGCACAGGGGAGGGGGTCTCTTCCACCTCCGCCATGGTGAAGACCATGGCGAAGGCGGGAGAAGAAGAGTGCCCCCACGGCACAGTCCCGCCCGCCGATCGGTGGGCCCCGATTGCGGGCCAGGCCATCGTGGGGGCACTCCCGGGGGTCAGATCGCCCCACGCCCCCCCCCCCCCACCCAGGACTCCGGCGCCCCCCCCACCCAGGACTCCGCCAATCCCGCCGGTCAGGTAGGTGGTTTAATCCACACCGGCGGGAGAGGCCTGTCAGCAGCGGGGCCTGCCAACCGGTGCGGGGGCCCGCCGACCGGCGCGGCGCAATTCCCGCCCCCGCCAAATCTCGATGGGCGAAGAATTTAGGACACGGCGGGGGCGGGATTGACGCCAGCCCCAGGTGCGGGATTCTCCCCTACCCAGCGGGGCGGGGGGGGTCCAGGCGCCGAGGAACAGTGTGACCCACTCCGGCGTCGGGCCACCCCTAAAGGTGCAGAATCTTCCGCACCTTCAGGGGTAGGCCCGCCCCGGAGTGGTTTGCGCCTTGCCTGCTGGTGGGAAAGGTGCTTGGCACTATGCCAACCGGCGCTAAAGGGCCTCCGCTGGCCGGCGTGAGCTGGCGCATGCGCGGGAGCGCCAGCGTGTGCTGGCGTCATCCCCAAGCATGCGCAGAGGGCTTTGTTTCTGCGCCGGCAATGGCAGACCGCTACAGCTGCATGTGCGGAAGAATAGAGAGCCCCCACGGCACAGGCCCAGCCGGGGATCAGTGGAACAGGATCGCGGGCCAGGCCACCGTGGGGGCACCTCCCGGAGCCAGATTCCCCCTGCATCCCCCCCCCCCCCCCAACAACCCCGGAGGCCGCCCGCGCCACCAGGACCCGCCGGTAAGGACCTACTCCAATTGACGCCAGCGGGACTGGCAAATAATGGGCGGGACTTTGGCCCATCGCAGGCCGGAGAATTTGTTTTGCCCAAGGGGCCCATTGAGTCGCGGCAGTCCCCGCCATCCTCCGAGGAGGGCGGCACAATTCACGGTGGGGAGATTTTTGGGGGGCCAGGGAATTCGGAGGACGGCGGGCCGGGATTCATGCCGACCCCTGGCGATTCTCCGACCCGGCGGGGCAGCCCCTAGTTGCCACATTCCAGCGCCTGTTCGGGGAGGCTGGTGAGATTTAACCCAGTATGCTAAACCAGCCCCAGCCCCACTTCCTCTCTTACTTATAGTTGTCATGTTTGTGGTACTTTTTTGTGTCAACTTTTCCCATGATGAAAGAGAAAGAGTTCTTTGAGAAGGCTCCATTGGAGCCATTGCCTTTTCTTGTGCTTTAATGACCGGATGAGACACCATTCCCGTACCAGCCTCCCCGGACAGGCGCCGGAATGTGGCGACTAGGGGCTTTTCACAGTAACTTCATTGAAGCCGACTCGTAACAATAAGCGATTTTCATTTTTCATTTCATTTCATTGTTCCATTTGAGCTTTAACAGAGAGGTTTGTGAGAATGGAAAAAAGGACAAACACCATAGGAGCTACAGTTTCTGCATTCGCACCGGGTCATCAATGAACGACTGTAATGTGCTTTATCCAGTAGACATGGATCACAGGCCAAAGGGCATCCTTTCTTCCCTTAGTGCCATGCTAATGGACTGAAATGCCTTTACAGCCAGTGAATTGAGGACAAGTTCAGCACTCGAACTTGCACCTTCAAACCACATGACTCGCCAGGACTTACTCATTGGAAAACGTAGGGTTAGGGCTAGGCATCAGTGTGCTCTGGGAAGTGATAGCCGACACAACAGCTCCAGTGCTGTGTCAAAAGACTTGGTGCAGTGGTGGCCACCTCTATGAAAAGTTTTTTTTACGGAAATTGAGATGCGTGTGCAGTAGGAAAGGACACCATGGCTACAAGTCTTGAGCTTTAGCACTACAAATGAAGACAATTTGCTCTTTTGCAGAGACATTTAACACTATCCCTCCAAGGCTAGTGAGGATGTATAACTCCCTGTTGTTTTGTAATGAGTAAGGTTGCTGAGGCATTTTGCAGACACTCAGTAAAGACGTTGACACATCTCCCTGAGATTACTTAAAGGGGAGTCACTATCACAAATCAGTTACACATCACATAAATGTATGGCCCACAAGGTGAGGTGAACAATGAGTGAGAGCATGGATCAACCTCACAATAAGATGCACTTGGATGCACATCACATTGCATTCAAATAATTACACCATTCTCATGAACAGCAACCATGTTTCCAAAGGTGCATGATATTTACAGTGATTGAACACCCATTACCCTGAAGCAATTTCAAAGCTTCTTAACTTTTCTAACCCTTCTGCTACATCCAAATGCATCTCTGTCATCTGCAGCAGTGGTGGAAGCTGCCAGCTGACTGGTACACCCTGTTGTCATTGACGATTTTGGCAGCCGTCAGTAAGAGCCAGGAGCTGAAGGGCCCCAGCCTACTTTGGCTTTCTTGCTGTGGGGCTATTGCATCCACTTCTGCCTGAATATCTGGAGGTGATGAAGTCATAAGCAGAGGTTATTGGGATCAGCTGGAGTCTCTTGGAGTCGCCTGGGCGGATGGTCCCAGGTTGGGGCCACACGGTAGCATGGTGGTTAGCATCAATGCTTCACAGCTCCAGGGTCCCAGGTTCGATTCCCGGCTGGGTCACTGTCTGTGTGGAGTCTGCACGTCCTCCCCGTGTGTGCGTGGGTTTCCTCCGGGTGCTCCGGTTTCCTCCCACAGTCCAAAGATGTGCGGGTTAGGTGGATTGGCCATGCTAAATTGCCCGTAGTGTAAGTTTAATGGGGGGATTGTTGGGATACGGGTTACATGGGTTTGAGTAGGGTGATCATTGCTCGGCACAACATCGAGGGCAGAAGGGCCTGTTCTGTGCTGTACTGTTCTATGTTCTACGTTGTCCAGCTGCTGGTCTTTCTTCTTGCAGGTGCCCAAGGGCCCCTTCCTGACTTGCTGAGGAATAGGGGAAACTGGAGGGAGATCAAGGTGTCCTGCCCCACCCTCACCTAGACACTAGTAGATTCCGCCAATGCCTATGACAATGGAGTGAAAGTTGGAGCAGAAGTCCAGCAGGATCTGCTGGCTTAATGTCTCCAAGGCGGTCGCCAACCTTACCCATGGAGACGTCAAGATGGCTGCATGTCAGAGCCATGAGATTGGAAAGAATGCAGTCAGGCTCCATCCTTCACTCTCGCTTGTTGACTATCTCTCACAGCTCTACCTGATTTTTCTTCTGTCTGTTGTTGCAACTCCAGCATGAGTTACACAGTCATTTGCAGAGGCTCATCATGGGCTGTCGGTGCCTATGATTGCTGTGCAGGTGGGTCAGTGAAGTGTTCCCCACAATATGACCCCAAGACTACTCTAAAACTAATTGAAAGAAGGGTATGTGTCTCTGAGCAGATGGAGGGTGAAGGTGAAAATATTGATAGTCTTCTCCTAATGGCTCTCCAGCTTCCTCATCTGAGCTGCCCTAGAGGCTGAGGCTTATGTTGGGTCTGTTGGGGTATCTAGACCTGCTGATGCCTGTAAGGGAGAGCAGATTGATTCAGTTCAGGAACGGACTGAATGCAACATTGCATGCCACTCACTGTGCATGTTAGGACTTGATGAAGTCACGGAGCACTCATCCGTACAGATTTGTTGGGAAAAACTGATGTTAGCACTGCTGCCTTAAGGTGCTGAGGACCCGGGTTCGATCCTGGCCCCATACCGTGCGTGGAGTTTTCACATACTCCCTGTGTCTGCATAGGATCTTGCCCCCACAACCCAAAGATATGCACGGTAGGTGGATTAGCCATGCTAAATTGACCCTTAATTGGAAAAATTAAAAAAATTAAAAATTCTTTGAAGATGGAACTTGCAGAGCTGACCAGGGAGAACAGGTGGATGTGGTTTATTGAGACTTTCAGCTTTCGGCAAGGTCTCATATATCAGATTAATATGTAAAGTTAAAGCGCATGGGATTGTGGGTAGTGTTGTGAGATGGATAAAAAGATGGTTAACATCGAGAGAATCTCCATGGGAGACTCGGTGACCCAGCCAAAAGCGCATTGACTTTGGATGGGGCCACATGATCCCGCTAGTGGACAAGGCTGGAAAATCCCACCCAACAGTGGAGTGCATGACTTTAGAATAGGGACAGGTATTTACATCTGTGCACCCTGGTCCATGTATGCCCGACCTTCGAACTCCACTTCACCCACCTGAGGACTACGTTAAGCTTTGACTCCCTTTGTGCCCCATAAGGCAAATCCTCAAGTACTGTATACATTACCTGATGACTTTTCAAAACTCCTGCTGACATCCTTTCTGTGCCATAATTTAGTCATATCTAGTGTCATTTGGCAATACTTGACATAATTCAACATGAAAATAAATTGCACTTGCAATTGGGCATATTTCATTATTTATTTCATTGTATTTATTTCTTCAGATATCTGTCATCCCCTGAGCCCCCAGCAACCAGGATGGAATTTTACCCATATTTCAGAGAGTGCAACAGCGGGTGGCAAGTGTGACATTGAAGCTGTGAGCTCCTCCCTCGTATTGTTGGACTGGACCCAATGGTGACCTTCTCCATCGTATCGGACTGGACCCAATGGTGACCTTCTCCATCATATCATTGGACTGGACCCAATGGTGACCTTCTCCATCGTATCGGACTGGACCCAATGGTGACCTTCTCCATCGTATCGGACTGGACCCAATGGTGACCTTCCCCATCGTATCGGACTGCACCCAATGGCAACCTTCTCGGCCGTATCGATGGATTGGACACAATGGCAACCTTCTCGGCCGTATCGTTGGCAACAGAAGATAAAAAACCTTCAAGGAGCGGTTCCCACTACGACACGCTGGTGAACCAGGAACATAGGGCGGGGTTCTCTGGTTCCCCAGCCATGTGTTTCTTGACAGTGTGCCGTTTGCTGGCGATGTGATTCTATCTTCCCGCGCTTATCAATGGGCTTTCCCATTGTAACCACCCCATGTTGCCGCAAAGCTCACTGGTGGGGTTGCGCTGCCAGCAGGAAAAGGGAATCATAACGACCGGTGAATTCCAACCTTAGTTTTTTGAAGATTTGGGGATATTTTCCAAGGCCACCCATGCACGAAGGTTAACCAGGGACTCCCCCAACCCCGCTTTATACGCACTCACCTTACAGCACTGCCCGGGTATGACTCCTTGGTACTGGCCAGGTACTACCCCTGGCACTGCCCTGGCACTACTCCTTGGCACTGCCCAGATATTGCTCTCTAGCAATGCCCTGGTACTTCTCTCTGGCACTGCCCTGGCACAACTTGCTGACACTGCCTAGGTACGGCCCTCTGGAACTGCCCCACACTGCACCCTGGCAACACCTGGGCATGACCGTCTTCCCCCGTAGTGCGATGCACCCCCTGAGCTCCTCCAGGAGGTTTGCCTTCCAGGTGCATGCCCTGGGAGACCAGTTGTAATTCAGCCGACGTGAATGGACTTTCTTCGGGGGTTGGGGAAATGGGTATGATTCAGGCTTGGAGGCCTGATAATGATTTGTGAATGATGTAATAATTATGTTTCTGATGTTGAACGTTGGAATTCCTACTAGGTCACTGGCGAGGAGACAGAGACAATCGCGTGACGCGTGAAACGGGATTTGGGCCTGTCGTGTGATTTTTCTGCTCCTGTCCCCAAACCTACCAAAAGAAGGAAAATCCCCGCCTGGAAAAGTTACTCCCGCTCTCCTGCTGGCCTGTAAACATAGAACATAGAACATAGAACAGTACAGCACAGAACAGGCCCTTCGACCCTCGATGTTGTGCCGAGCCATGATCACCCTACTCAAACCAGCGTATCCACCCTATACCCGTAACCCAACAACCCCCCCCCTCCTCAACCTTACTTTTTAGGACACTACGGGCAATTTAGCATGGCCAATCCACCTAACCCGCACATCTTTGGACTGTGGGAGGAAACCGGAGCACCCGGAGGAAACCCACGCACACACGGGGAGGATGTGCAGACTCCACACAGACAGTGACCCAGCCGGGAATCGAACCTGGGACCCTGGAGCTGTGAAGCATTTATGCTAACCACCATGCTACCGTGCTGCCCCGAAACCTACCAGGTGTTCCCAAATATTCATCTCACTTCAATCCTGGCGGGAGCTGACATTATCTCTCCAGCTCCCCTGCCAGCTACCTTTCATGCTTCAGGCGCAAGGAAGGATGCTTTTATGTACCTTTACATTAGCCGCACTGGATGATTGCAGCACTCCAGCTATCTTATCACTTGATAACGACTGTTACTGGCACAGATCTGCCCCAAGATAAATTGTTGCCACATGTGAGGCCCCCGCACCCCCAGCACCCCCGCCCCCCCCCGGACCTCCAGGCACCAATACCCCTAACCCTTTAACCTCCCTCCCCCTGGCCCACAACTGGCTAATCTTTACAGCTTCAGCCACATCAAGGCTGCATAGAAAATAGCATTTCAGTCTCTGATCCATTGCACATTCCACTTTCTAACAAACTCAGACCAGATTAGTCACTGTCTTCGCTTTCTCCGATGTGACATTATACTTGAGGGCAGATCGGTGACGAGGGCGGGGGTGGGGGAAGGTGGGGGGCGGCAGCAAGAAAACAGCTCTTCCCACTCTACCATATCTCATTTACTCCAGTTTTCACACACTCCAACCCACACCATGTCCTCATTGTTCCTGGACCCCTACCAAGAGCTAACATCTTCTTCACCACCCACCCAAAAGACTGACTCACCATCAGAGGTGGGCTACACGTAAATACTAAACAGATCAGATTCAAGAGTTTTTCTTTAATAGCTCACAGTATGTAATACTTACCTCATAATATATGCTGTTCCAGGAGACAACGATTTGATTTCAGAATGAAAATAAGATGACAATGACTGATAGCTCCATTTGATTCCTGCCTAAATCTAAAATAAATTGTATATTTTTAAACAGGTCTTCTTTAAAGGAAAAACTGAGCAATTCTAGAAATTTCAAAACAAAATTCCTCGTAAGCTGTGGGTTGCTGAGCTTCTTTTGCAGATGATACTGAGTCAACACTTTGATGGTGCAAATTCATGCTTCTGAATTATTCTGACACAAATAGGGAGATGAGGGATATATTGCTGACCATCAGCCTGTGGCCATCCGCACCAGAAATTGGGGCCGTGCCTGAATTTACTGTTCTGAGCGAGCACCCTGCTGTGCATCATGAGTTGCCGGCGGCAACATGTGCACGATTAATCAAAACCTTCATGATTGCTGAGTCACTTAAAGGGTGACAGCAGCTAGTCAAAGTCAATTAATCTGAGCATGAAGGTGAAGCGGATGCCTTGTGCAATGGAAGGTTCCGGACATTGCACGGTTGCCTTCACAGATGACGCCCTTAAGGTGCTGCAGCAGGTAGCGAAACAAGTCAGTGCTACTCCGCCTTCCACAGAGAATAATTTCTCAGCAGGTCCGGCAGGAGATGGAAGACAAAAAGTTATTATTCCCCAAACATCCAACTGCGCATGTGAAAGATGGAAAATCTAAAGAAAGCTATCAATGTAGCTGTTACGTTTTGATTTTTGGTTCAATGAATTTGGCCTGGAAGAGATCTTCGTTTCATTGATATTAGGTTATTGACATAAGGTTAGGTTCAGTTTACAAGGAGCTGAATTTTACAGGTCATTCATGTGCAGAAAAACAGGCAGATGGACCTGGAAATTAGGGAGCCATGCAGCTCACCTTCCCCTGCCCTGGCACAATATTATGGGTGGTGGTTGAGGTGACGTCAGTTGGATCACCCACAGCCAAACTGAGGCCATTGAGCAGGCAATTAACCCTAATCCCACTGCTGCGCTGATATAAGAGGCTGGGTTAGCACAGTGCGCTGAACAGCTGGCTTGTAATGCAGAACAAAGGCAGCAGCGCCGGTTCAATTCCTGTACCAGCCTCCTCGAACAGGCACCAGCATGTGGCGACGAGGGGCTTTTCACAGTAACTTCATTGAAGCCTACTTGTGACAATGAGCAATTATTAGATGATTATTATTAATGGGCAATGAGAGAACCTGTACTGAACATATAGCCCAGCAAGATTAACCCTGCAGACTGCTGCTCAGTGAAAAGGAGGGTGCTTCCTTTAGGGTGCCCCCTATGCCAATCAGAGGTTCTCCCCGCTGCCCCTGCTCAGAGTTGCCTCCCACATTCACCCTCTCCCCGTGCATTATTGAGCCTGTAATGATCCACTTACAGGGTCTTCATTAGTGAAGAAAAAGGGATTTAGCTTGTCATCTTCAAGAGCTTCAGCATGTTTGCAGCCAATTCTAAAATACCTGTGCCGAGGAGAACTCTGAATAAGGATGATGATCACTTGGCTGGAATTTCTTTAATTATCCAATGCCCTTCACCAAGATGTCCTCAGGAGGTATGAGTACTTTTTCGTAAGGAATGGGCCGGATCAAAGAAATCAAAGCCAAAATCGATACTAATCCAGACTCAATGCCCAAGTTCGTCAGAGCCAAACCAGTGCCCTGGGCCCTGCATCAGGAGGTTGAAACTGAGTTTAAGAGATTAGAAGAGCAGGGTATAATCAAACTGATTCAGTTCTCCTAGTGGGAGGCATCCATTGTCCCCGTTCTCAAACCTGATTGTTCGCTAAATATTTGTGGGGACTGAAAACTAACCGTAAATATGGCTGCTTAGTTGGATAGGTAATCAATTCCCCTCATCAAGGACCTCTACACCAAAGTGCCTCAAAATTGTATCTCAACCATGCATGCCTGCACTAGAATTCAATGAAGAATCCCAGAAATTTGCCACAATAAACACCCACAAGGGTCTCTTTCAGTGCGCAACACTTCCATTCGGCATCGCTTCAGCCTGCCTTATTTTCCAGTATATGGTGGAAAATCTCCTCCAAGGATTTCCCAACGTGATGGTCTACCTTCACAATGTTCTAGTCACTGGCACCACACTCAAAGAGTCCATGTCAAGCTTGGAGGAAGTCTTAAAGAGGTTTTGGGGCAAAGAGGTCGGTCTCACATACATAAAATGCACTTTCCCGGCCTCAGAAGTGACGTTTGCAGGATTTTGTGTTGATGTGGCAGATTTGCATTCCCTGAAAGAAAAGGTCAAGGCTGTACGTGAAGTCCCAGCACCTAGAAACATCAATGAGCTCAAATCTTTCCTCGGTATGGTAAATTATTATGGAAGATTGATTTTAAATTTAGCCACAACAGTGGCACTATTGCACCAGCTACTAAAAAAAGCATTGGCGGTGGCAATGAAGAGAGCCCCAAGAGGAAACTTTTAAAGTAGTAAAGCAAGCTTTGCAGCCCTCGAACCTCTTGGTTTACTTTGACGCTGGGAAACCAATTATGCTCACATTTGATGCGTTCCCTTAGCGTATAGGGGCAGTTTTACCCCGCAAGAGGGGAGATGGTCCTGAGCATCCTATCGCCTATGCCTCAAGCACCCTTTCAGAAGCAGAACAGAACTATGTCCAGAACGAGAAGAAGGCCTTAGCTGTTATATACGGTGTGATGAAATCCACCCAATCTGTGTATGGATGGCGATTTGACATTGTCACCGACCATAAGCCAGTACTGGGACTTTAAGGGAAGACAAGCCCATAACGCCAATAACCTCGGATAGGGTGCAGCATTGGGCCTTGCTGCTGGCAGCCTGCAATTCTGCATTCCAGCATTGGCCCAACATGCTGATTGCCAATGCAGCTGCATTGAGGCAGCTCCCCCTGCTGAAGAGCATTCACTCTGCCACCATCAGTACCCCAGGAGACCATATTGGCTTTGAACTTCTGAGACTCCCTGTCGCTGTCGGATGGACACTCGTGACTGGGCGCAAATAGACCTCATATTATTAAAAGTGAAGAGAATGAAATGGACCAAGTGGCTCGATCAGAAATTTGAGTAATTAAGACCCTATTTCACCCGCCAGAATTAATTTAGCTGTGAGGATGGTGTTATCTTATAGGGAACATAAGCAGTCATTCTGCCTCCAGTCAGAGGACCCCTTTTACAGGAGCTGTATACTGCCCACCTTGGGCAGGTAAAGGTGAAAATGCTAGCACACAGCTACATCTGGAGGCCAGGTATAGATAAACCACTGAATAATTGGTACAACAATGCCCTTCTTGTCGAACAAAACAGCCCCTGCCTCCATCGGCCACTCTCCAACCTTGGGAATGGCCAGGTCGCCCATGGACCTGGGTCCAGGTTGACTAACCTTGTCCTTTTATGGGTAAGATGCTTTTAGTTCTGGTGGATAACCACTCTAGGTGGCTGTCTGTACAGGAAATGAGGACCATGGCCTTGGCAGCCCTGGTGGATGGTTTGCACCGAGTGTTGCAAATTGCCAATTGCATCCTTGGTGACCCTGTACAACTCGTCTAACGTTTTGGCCAAGATGGTAATTCAGACCATCCAGAATGCAGTGCGGAAACAGTCTGACAAACCACTAAGCCAGGCCACTTTTTTATTGTTGTATAATTTAATCCCCTACACCACCACGGAGAAACGCCCGCTGAGCTGTTCATGGCCTGTCACCTGAGTACCCGATTGGACCTTGTGCTTCCTAATTTGGCGGATAGGTTGGAGGCACAGGAAAGACAGGGGGCGAAATTCTCCGACCCCCACGACGGGTCGGAGAATAGCGGGAGGGCCTTCCCGACATTTTTCCCGCCCTCCCTCTATTCTCCCCCCCCCCCCGCCCAACTCCCGACACGAATCGCTGCCGCCGTTTTTTTTACGGCCGGCAGCGATTCACTGCTGTTCGATGGGCCGAAGTCCCAGTCCTTTACGCTGTTTTTACGAACGGCAAACAGACCTGGTCTGGCCGTTCGTAAAAACGGCGGGAACAACTCGCTTTTTATAACCATGGCACCGATTGGCATGGCAGTACCACGGCCGTGCCAAGGGTGCCATGGGCCCGCGATCGGTGCCCACTGATCGCGGGCAGCGGGCCCGATGCCCATGCACTATTTGTCCTTCCGCCGCCCCGCAGTATCCATTCGCGGGGCGGCTGAGGGGCATCCCGGCCCGCGCATGCGCGGGTTTCGCGCAAATACGCGATGACGTCATCCGCGCATGCGCGGGTTGGAGTCTTCCAATCCGCGCATGCGCGGCTGACGTCATATGACGCGTCAGCCGGCGCTAACTCCGGCAAGCGGGCTTAACGAAATTCGTTAAGCCCGTGATGCCGGAGCTTGTTGCGTCGGGCTGCTAGCCCCGACCGGGGACCAGAATCGGTTCCCGGTCGGGAAGGGGCGCGCTGGCGCGGGCCGGGATGCCCCTCAGCTGCCCCGCGAATGGATACTGTGGAATGGAAAGACAAGTCTTTCCGGGTGGCGGACCTGGTTTTCATTCATAACTTTTCCTCAGGGCCACCTTGGCTAGCTGGATGGATTGGGACACAGTCAGGGCCAGTGCCATACGTGGTCAACGTAAATGAAAAGACTGTCAAAAAGTATGTTTACTATTTGAGGAGTCAGGGGGCGGCAACCCCCCCCAATTTGGGGGCAACAAGTTCCACCATTATTATAGACACTCCTGTAAATGTTTCTGACTGAAGGGAGATGAGGACTCTTGAATCCACCCAGGCAGCTGCACCTGTGGATGCCGGTGAAGCCAGTTCTCTTGCTATTGAGGCGTGCCTCCTGAAGTGTCATCGGCGGCTGACAACTTGACTACCTCGAAGGGTGCCGAGCCTGTGAACGGGCTGCAGCCATCGAATCTCCGGATCGATTGACCTTTTTAAGGACTCTCTTTCCCCTGTACCTTTTTGTAGTACTTGTAAAAACGACATAGTCCGTGTCCTTTGTCACAACATATTTGAATGGGGGGGGGGGGGGGGGAGATGTGGCAGTGCAGCCCGTTTAAGGGGGTAGGATAAGCAGAACCCGTGACCGGTTCGGGGCTAATTGCATGGGAGCACGTGAACCACGTCCAATAGAGAGTTTGTGTGGGGACCTGGGAGCAAGATCCCGGCAGTGTGGAGTCTGGAGCAAAAGTAACTAGATCTGTTATATTGAGTTCTGTGCTTGTTACACTCATCAATAAACCCGTTGTTGACTACTGGAAGCCCCTAGTGTATGCCTTGAGCCACCACAACTATAATGCAGAGGCTGTGAATCAGCTTACAGGATCAAACTGATACTGAACCTTTTGCTTACCCGGGTGACCCCCCACCCTGGTCCCTGATTGTTTGCCCAGATCACGTGACCCCCTCAGCAGATCGCCCCATAAACGGGACAAACACCACATCCCTCCCCCTCTAAGTTTTTTCATACATCAATGATAGGTCCCCAATAACTAGAACGTTAAATACATGCCATCAGTCCATCACAAATAGAATCTTTCCAGTGGTTTCCGATTTCTAGTGGAGTGATGTAACTTCTCTGTCGGGGATGATTCCACTGGGGAGCTTTCTGCCGAAACCACGATACCCAGCATCTCCTCAGGTACTGACAACTCATCTTCACCCGTTTCCATGGGGACGACAGACCCGCCTGTCACAGACTGGCTAAGTAATCACCGCTTGAATAGTCAACAATGTGTTCTGCTGGGAACATGGTTCAGATGGCAGTATTGGCTGCAGGGCCAACTCTAATCCTCATAAATTGTCTGTATGGCATGCAAGAAACAATACTTTTCAGTGTATGCTAATACATGTGGCAATAATGAATCAAATCAAATCAAGCAGGCTCTCGGACGATTCTTCCTTGTATATCCACTTCGTAAGACAAAAGCCCTGTTTCTGATATAACTCCTGGAACCCAACACAAGCTGCTTCCAAACTTTCTGGCACACATGGCTTCCTCCACTGAAAACAACCTTGTTGATTTGCCCGAATCATGGTTTTTCGTCTGACTGAACTTATTGGCCTCGATCTTTCCTGGCAAATTCGGAAACTCCAGGTTTAGCCCGGTCCTACGATGCCATCCCGTCGAAGACCCCGCTGTGGTGTTCTTTCATTTCTGAATGAGGATGGCATCGAAGTATAGTGTCTCACAAAGAACATCAAGCGATGTATTGAACAAAGATACTTTATTTATACTACAACTAAATAGATTCAACGTGCTTGCAAAGATATAAAAGATAACAGATTGATGAACTCGGAATTCCAACTGGAGAGCTCCTGATAACACAACTGTTCTCTACCTTGTCTAACAACCTTCTTCCCGAATTAGGGGCTGGATTCTCTGTTTTTGTAAAAAGGTGGAGTTTCACGCCAGAAAAATCGTGTGAAAAGGCTCCATATTCAAGGCCCCTCAGGGGGCAAGCAGGGACCCAGCGTTTTTCTGGCAGCTTTTGCTACAGATACGGGCCTCGCATGTGCATGGTGACGGCCTCCAGCGGCCGTGCAGCGCTCCATGGCGGACTTGGACCATGGAGCTGGACCCTAAAAATAGACCCCCTCGATTGGCCGTGCGTCTGACCCTGTCCACCCACACAAACATTTCCCGGCCGCCTACAAGGCAACCCCTGCCCTCCGATCTCCTCACCCCCAACCAGGGCGGACGGGGATTGAGTCCCGTCCGGGGCGCAGCATCCCGACATGCTGGACCATATTAGATCCATGCCATCGGGACTTTGGCCGATCAGGGGGGCAGAATGGCGCAGCGGGTCTCTGGCAATGGCCTTGGGTAGGTCCTAGGTTGCGCGGCCGAGTACACCGTTTTTGGAGCCCGCAGAATCGGAGAACCGGCGCTGGTCCCGATTTCGTGTGCCAAAATGGATTCTCTGCCCCAGCGCCGGCCGCGATTTCGGCGTTGGGGTGTGGAGAATCCAGCCCCAAGAGTACCACGTGATGTGTATGTGCTTGACCGCCATCTAGTGGTTTGATGTAGTTACAGTAAATTGTTCTTATTCTTCATTATTCTTACAATGCACCTATAGAACATAGAACGGTACAGCACAGAACAGGCCCTTCAGCCCTCAATGTTGTGCCGAGCTTTGTCTGAAACCGAGATCAAGCTATCCCACTCCCTGTCACTCTGGTGTGCTCCATGTGCCTATCCAATAACCGCTTGAAAGTTCCTACAGTGTTTGACTCCACTATCACAGGAGGCAGTCCATTCCACACTCTAACCACTCTCTGAGTAAAGAACCTACCTTGGACATCCCTCCCATATCTCCCACCCTGAACCTTATAGTTATTTCCCCTTGTAACAGCTGCATCCATCCGAGGAAATAGTCTCTGAACGTCCACACTATCTATCCCCCCTCATCATCTAATAAACCTCTATTAAGTTGCCTCTCATCCTCCTCCACTGCAAAGAGAAAAGCCCGAGCTCCCTCAATTTTTCCTCATAAGACCTACCCTCCAAACCAGGCAGCATCCTGGTAAATCTCCTTTGCACCCTTTCCAATGCTTCCACATCCTTCCTATAGTGAGGTGAACAGAACTGCACACAATACTCCAAATGTGGTCTCACCAGGGTCATGTACAGTTGCAGCATAACCCCACGGCTCTTAAACTCAAGCTCCCCGTTAATAAACGCCAACACACTATAGGCTTCTTCACAGCTCTATCCACTTCAATGGCAACCTTCAGAGATCTGTGGACATGAACCCCAAGATCTCTCTGTTCCTCCACATTCCTCAGAACCCTGCCGTTGACCCTGTAATCCGCATTGTCATACCCACTGCCGCTAGCCCAGATGCAATCATGGGTTTCAGGTCTCCAGGGTCGCCTCTCACTGTCCGTTGGATGCTGGCTGTAAGGCACAGTGCTGATGAGCTTGATGCAATTTAAGGAGGTGAATCTTTGGAATTCAGCACTCATGAAGGCTGTTTCATTATCCGACACTATGATTTCAGGTATCCCGTGGGTCGAAAAACGACATGTGGTGTAGACCTAATTTCAAATACTTTCATCCACGTTAAATGGGCATCACCAAGAAGCAAAATCATTGTACCCAAGAATAGGCCCAACGTGAACTTGTACCTATGGCTGACCTGGCCATTCCCAAGGGTGCAGTGGGGCTAAAGCAGGACACCATTGTTGCATTTGGCACTGTTCACAGTGCTTCACCAGACCCTCAATGGTAGCACAGTGGTTAAGACCTCTGCCTCGACTTCCAGTTGCGGCTATGCGGAGCTAAGCCGCACGTTCGGCAGCTCCCGCTAGAAACGGACTTTGGGGCTCTTTTCAAGGCCCCCAACGGAGCTTTTTCGACGATTCCCGACGTGGGAAGGGGTCTGCAGTAGATCCCCAGGGTTCTATGGTCCGGACCAGGAGTGGGGTGAGCAGAAAAGCGGTGGCAGCGCCCCTGGAAAAGCGGGGAAAGGGAAACAAAATGGCGGCCGGCGGAGCCCTCGAGGAGTGGAGGCAGTGGGCGCAGGAGCAGCAGGAGACTCTTTTGCGCTGCTTCCAGGCGCTTAAGGTGGAGTTGCTGGAGTCGCTGAAGGCTACCACCAGAGAGCTGCTGGAGACTCAGACAGCCCAGGGGGCCGCAATCCTGGAGCTGCAGCAGCAGGCCTCCGAAAGGCAGGTGGAGGGACTGGGGGCACCGATTGAGCTGGAGGAGCAGGTTATTGGGATAGGCAGCATGCAGTCGGGGAAGGCGCCGGGGCCGGATGGGTTTCCGGCCGAATTTTATAAAATGTATGCGGACCTGTTGGGCCCCCTGTTGGTCCGGACCTTTAATGAGGCAAGGGGGGGGGCTTTGCCCCCAACTATGTCACGAGCGCTGATTTCCTTGATCCTTAAGCGGGACAAGGACCCTCTGCAGTGTGGGTCATATAGGCTGATCTCGCTGCTAAATGTAGACGCCAAGCTGCTGGCAAAGATCTTAGCCACAGAAATAGAGGATTGTGTGCCGGGGGTCATTCATGAGGACCAGACGGGGTTTGTGAAGGGAAGGCAGTTGAATACCAACATACGAAGGCTCCTCAATGTCATTATGATGCTGGCTGTGGAAGGGGAGGCGGAGATAGTGGTGGCATTAGATGCGGAGAAGGCCTTTGATAGGGTTGAGTGGGGGTATCTGTGGGAGGTGTTGGAAAGGTTTGGGTTTGGGGAGGGGTTTGTTCGTTGGGTGAGGTTGCTTTATGAGGCCCCGATGGCAAGTGTAGCCACGAATAGGAGGAGGTCGGAGTACTTTCGGCTGTACCGGGATGAGACAGGGGTGTCACCTGTCCCCCTTGCTCTTTGCATTGGCAATTGAGCCCCTGGCCATGGCGTTGAGGGAGTTAGGGAACTGGAGGGGCCTGGTGCGGGGTGGGGAGGAGCATCGAGTGTCGCTTTATGCGGACGACCTGTTGCTGTATGTGGCGGACCCGGTGGGGGGATGCCGTAGGTGATGAGGATTCTCAGCGAATTTGGGGGCTTTTCTGGGTACAAGCTCAACCTGGGTAAGAGTGAGTTGTTCGTGGTGCACCCGGGGGATCAGGAGGAGGAGATTGGTATGCTCCCACTGAAGCAGGCAGGGAGGAGCTTCAGGTACCTAGGAGTCCAGGTGGCTGGGAGCTGGGGGGCCCTGCACAAGCTCAACCTCACAAGGCTGGTGGAGCAAAGGGAGGAGGAGTTCAAAAGGTGGGATATGTTACCGCTGTCACTGGCGGGTAGGGTGCAGTCCGTCAAGATGACGGTGCTCCCGAGGTTTTTGTTCCTGTTCCAGTGCCTTCCAATCCTTATCCTGAAGGCCTTTTTTAGGAGAGTTAACAGGAGTATTACGGGATTTGTGTGGGCGCATGGGACTCCGAGGGTGAGAAGAGTGTTCTTGGAACGGGGCAGGGATGGGGGGGGGGGGGGGGGGGGCTGCCGCTGCCCAACCTCTGTGGGTATTATTGGGCTGCCAATGCAGCGATGGTGCGTAAGTGGGTAATGGACGGGGAAGGGGCAGCATGGAAGAGGATGGAGATGGCGCCCTGTGTGGACACGAGTCTGGAGGCGCTGGTAACGGCGCCGTTGCCGCTCCCTCCAACGAGGTATACCACGAGCCCGGTGGTGGCGGCTACCCTCAAAATTTGGGGGCAATGGAGACGCCACAGGGGGGAGGTGAGGGGCTCGATGGAGTCCCCGATACGGGGAAACCACCAGTTTGTCCCAGGGAGCATTGATGGCGGATTTCTGGGCTGGCATAGGGTAGGTATTAGGAGTTTGAGGGATCTGTTTGTGGATGAGAGGTTCGCGAGCCTGGGGGAGTTAGAGGGGAAGTTTGGGCTCCCCCGGGGAACTTGTTCAGGTACATGCAGGTTAGGGCATTTGCCAGGCGGCAGGTGGAGGGGTTCCCCTTGCTGCCCCCACGTGGGGTACGGGACAGGGTACACTCGGGGGTGTGGGTTGAAGGAGGGAGGATTTCGGACATATACCGCGTAATGCAGGAGGTAGACGAGGCCTCGGTGGAGGAGCTGAAGGGTAAATGGGAAGAGGAGCTGGGTGAGGAGATTGATGAGGGGATGTGGGCAGATGCCCTGGAGAGGGTGAATTCCTCCTCTTCCTGTGCGAGGCTTAGCCTCATACAGTTCAAGGTGCTGCACCGGGCCCACATGACTGCGACGAGGATGAGTAGGTTTTTCGGGGGCGAGGACAGGTGTGCTAGGTGCTCGGGGAGCCCAGCGAACCATGCCCATATGTTTTGGGCATGCCCAGCGCTGGGGGAGTTTTGGAAGGGGGTAGCAAGGATGGTGTCGAGGGTGGTGGGATCCAGGGTCAAGCCAGGCTGGGGACTCGCAATTTTTGGGGTTGCAGTGGAGCCGGGAGTGCAGGAGGCGAAAGAGGTCGGTGTCCTGGCCTTTGCATCCCTAGTAGCCCAGTGGAAGATCTTGCTTCAATGGAAGGATGCGAGACCCCCAAGTTGGAGGCCTGGATCAATGATATGGCGGGGTTCATCAAATTGGAGAAGGTGAAATTTGCCCTGAGGGGATCAATACAGGGGTTCTTTAGGCGGTGGCAGCCTTTCCTGGACTTCCTGGCAGAACGGTAGGGAAATAGGCCGTCAGCAGCAGCAACCCGGGGGGGGGGGGGGGGAGTGGAGGGGGGGAGTGAAGGGGGGGGAGTGGGGGGGTGGAATTGGGTTTGGTGGGAGGGAGAAGTGTGTACATGGGTTTGTTGGATGTGGTGGGTGTTATCTCTTTCCTTTCTGTTATTTGCTTTTTTTTGTTTTCGATTTAGTAGTTTTGTAGGGGGGTGGGTGTTGTTCTTGGGTTTTTACCATGGTTATTCTGTTAATATTGTTTTGCTGTTTATATTTTGTGAAAACCTTAATAAAAATTATTATTTTTTTAAAAACACATCTGTCTCACAGCGCCGGGGTCCCGGGTTCAATTCCGGCCTCGGTGACTGTGTGGAGTTTTCACATTCTCCCCCTGTCTGCGTGCGTTTCCTCCAGGTGCTCCGGTTTCCCCCACAGTCCAATGCACAGGTTAGGTGGATTGGCCATGCAAAATTGCTCCTTGGTGTCAAAGGTTAGTTGGGGTCCTGGAGATGAGGATAGGCAGGATGCTCTTTGAGAGTCGGTTCATACTCGCTGGGCCAAATGGCTTCCTTCTGCACAGTAGGGATTCTGTGACAGTCGAAGACAAATTGCGAATCAAAATTTTCAAAAAATTAATTCAAGGGACGTGCGCATTGCTAGTTAGGCCACCATTCACTATCCATGTCTACCTTGAACTTAGTGGCTTGCTAGGCCCCTTCAGACAGCTGTTAAGAGACAACCACTTTGCTGTGGGTCTGGAGTCACATGTAGGCCAGACCAGGTGCCTGCTGTGGAGGAGGAGGGTACGCCCTCACTGTGGCACTGAAGGTCATGGCAGCCCGCAATCTTTATGTCATGGGATCGCTCCAGGCATCACCGGGTGGCCTTGGTGGCTTCTCACAGACATCCGTCCACAAATGCAACCTTGATGAAACAGATGCACTCTATACCAGGGGCTCGGGCTATATTAATTTTGATCTGGATCAGGTCCATCAAGATGGCAGGACTGCAGGATTCACTGTCATTGCTGTTGTGTCACAAGTGCAGGGAGCCATCAATGGTTCTCATGTGCCTCTACGCGTCCCGTGACATCAGGACCCATTAATCTGCAGCTGATGTGTGACCACCAGATGAAAACCATGCATGTGTGTGCACGTTTCCCAGGGGCTGTGCATGAGAGTTTCCGCCTTGGGCTGTCACAAATCCTTGGAATTTTCGAGCGTCACCCCAGGCTGCAGGATTGTCCGTTTGGGACAAGGGTTGCCCGCTGAGGTCTTGGCTGATGGTGGCTGTGCAGAGGCCTGAGACTGAAGCAGAATCCCGGTACAGTGAGGCCCACGGTGCCACCCGGTCTGTGATAGAGGGGCGCATTGGCCTCCTGAAGTTGTGCTGCCGCTGCACATGAGCACCATTGTGTCTGGGTGGCATACGGGGAATCTTGAAGAAGTAGGAGACATGCAACATTTAAAGGCAGCAACACATCATGATCTTCTTTTCCAATCTGGCAACCAACCAAGTCAGCTGCCAAGCAGAAAGGCTCGGGACAGGAGGATTGTGGATAATCCATGCTGAGTAGAGTTACGTGGAGGAGAGGGTGGGGGTTGAATGGTGAGGGAGATGGTGATGGGGGGGAAATGGCATTGAAAAATGGCGGTGAGGAGGTAGGTAATAATACGGGCTTGGAGTTTGGGATAAATTGGCCAGATGCAGGAGGCTGAAGTAGAGGGATTGAGGGTGGGTCTATGAAAATTCCAGATCAAAACCCAACAGTGGCTAGGATACTGAAACAAAACCCAATATTTTGCAAGGCTGTACAGAGAAAATACTTCTTTCCAGGGGCGATCGGGATTTGGTATTTTAAAATAAAACTTTTTAATTAACACAGTATTAAAAGTGTTAACCTCAGACTCAAAACCAACTTACAATTACTCCTTAAACAAGACTACTAAATACTGTAAAGATATTAATCTTAATTACTATCTCTATCCCTAATTAGACAACAAGAAAGGAAAAAGCACACAGATCTCAATCCATCCCACATCCCAATGGCACAGAGTAATACTTGTTTTCCATACCAGATTTGGCTCCTGTTAGAACCCCTGTAGACTCTGGCTGGATGCCTTCAAAAAGTCACTTCAGCTGGTTTGTTTCAGCTCCCCCCTGTCCTCTCACAACATTTTACTGCCTAAATACTATTGATCTTTTGTAACTATCCTACTGAGCGAGGGAAAGACCTTACTTGTGGACTCAGTGCTAGTCAGACCAGAACTCAACCCAAAAGCTTTCTCAAAATGTCTGAATACCTTAGCTCCACCCAGCAATGACCTAATCTCCCCAAGCTGTCAACAAATTAACTCCCCAGGCTGAAAACACATGAACTCCCCAGGAACTCCCCCTAGCCAGACAACAGTGCATTAGCCCAGGCATTTACAATGGTCAATTTCACCTCTGGTTCCTAAAAGCTTTTCGATCTTGCAGAACAGGTTTATTTTAAATACATGACTACTGCAGTCAAACACACTCCAACCCATGGTTTTAAAACTTATCTTGCCAAATGTTTATAATCCAATATATCTATGATGTACCATCAATTGAACGCGAGACGAGTTGCTGTACAAAAGTATGGTTTTAATAAGCTAGATGTTAGCCCAGCAGTCGACTGCAGTAAATGGACGACCACCGGGCGTACCGGGAGGCGGGGTTAAATCAGCCTCTCGACCAATCGGGGAGCCATCACATGACTGGTCTAAACCATGACCGACCAGGGCCAATGGTAAGCCAGTGTTCTGCACCAATGGCAGGCAGCTATGTTAATCATACCACCACATTCACCCCTTGCGGAGAAAGAAGCCGGGGGGGGGGGTTGGGGGGTGTCAACGAGAGCTGGGGGGGGAGAACTGGTGGTATGAGTAGTTGCCAGAGAAGGAAAAAAAATGTATCCTTGGCTTCCCACTGGCCCAGACATTTAACAATAGTACATATTGTTCATACAAGGTCCATGGTGTTGTTGAAAGTTAAATAGACTCGATCAGCCTTTTCATTGCCCGTGACATCCTGGCAGACCGCCGCAGTGGAGTTGGTGACGCTGGTTCAGCTGATGGTGGTGGTTCCGCTGATGTCCTGGACTCCGGGAGCGATGGTCCTTGAACTGTCTCCGTCACCCGGGCTGGTGGTGGAGACGCCATGGATGGGGGAGGGGTGGCCTGGGTGGGACACTGGGGGAAAAAGAACAGGGGGGGTCCGTGGTGAAGGGGGGGAGGGCCGCACGCCGGCGGGTGCCAGGTCCCGGAGGGAGACCGTGTCCTGCTGACCGTCGGGGTACTCCACGTACGCATACTGCGGGTTAGTGTGGAGTAACTGGACTTGTCCCACCAACGGGTTGGACTTGTGCACCCATACAAGCTTCCGGAGCAAGATGGGTCCGGGGGCGGCCAACCACGTCGGGAGAGGGGATCCGGAGGACGACTTCCTGGGGAAAACAAGAAGACGTTCATGAGGTGTCTGATTTGTTGTGGTACAGAGGAGTGAGCGGATAGAATGTAGGGCATCGGGGATAACCTCTTGCCATCGGGAAATAGGGAGATCTCTGGACCGGAGGGCCAGTAGTATGGTCTTCCAGATGGTGCCATTCTCACGCTCGACCTGTCCGTTACCCCGAGGGTTATAGCTGGTCGTCCTGCTAGAGGCAATGCCCCTGTTGAGCAGGAATTGACGCAGCTCGTCACTCATAAATGAGGACCCCCGATCGCTATGTATGTATGTGGGGTAGCCGAACAGGGAGAAGATGGAGAGGAGGGCCTTAATGACGGTCAATGTGGTCATGTCGGGGCAGTGAATGGCGAAGGGTAAGCGGGAGTATTTGTCGATTACCGTCAGGAAGTAAATGTTGCGGTTGCTAGAGGGAAGGGGCCCCTTGAAGTCAATGCTGAGACGTTCGAAGGGGTGGGATTCTTTGATCAGATGCGCGCGCTCGGGGCGGTAGAAGTGCGGTTTTCACTCTGCGCAGATGTGGCAGTCACGGGTTACTGTCCTGACTTCCTCGATGGAGAAAGGCAGGTTGCGGGCCTTTATGAAATGGTAGAAATGGGTCACCCTTGGATGGCAGAGGTCCGCGTGGAGGGAGCGGATGCGGTCTATCTGCGCGCTGACACAGGTACTGCAGGACAGGGCATCAGGAAGCTCATTGAGCTTCCCAGGAGATACAAGATCTCATAGTTGTACGTGGACAACTCGATCCGCCACCGTAAGATCTTGTCATTCTTAATCTTGCCCCTCTGTGAATATCGAACATGAAGGTCACTGACCGTTAGTCTGCGAGGAGGGTAAACTTCCTGTTGGCCAAATAGTGCCTCCAATGTCGCACAGCTTTGACTATGGCCTGGGCTTCCTTTTCCACTGAGGAGTGGCTGAGTTTGGAAGCCAGGAGGGTTCTGGAGAAGAAGGCCACGGGTCTGCCCACTTGGTTCAGGGTGGCCGCCAGAGCAACTTCTGATGCGTCGCTCTCGACCTGGAAGGGGAGGGACTCATCGATGGCGCGTATCGTGGCCTTTGCGATGTCCGCTTTGATGCGGCTAAAGGCCTGGCAGGCCTCCGACGACGGCGGGATGGTCGTGGATTGAATGAGGGGACGGGCCTTGTCGGCATAATTGGGAACCCATTGGGCATAGTAAGCAAAGAAACCCAGGCAGCGTTTGAGGGATTTGAGGGTATTGGGGCGAGGGAGTTCCATCAGGGGGCGCATGCGTTCAGGGTCGGGGTCTATCACTCTGTTACGCACTACGTAGCCGAGGATGGCTAGACGGTCGGTGCTAAACACGCTCTTATCCTCATTGTAAGTGAGGTTAAGTAGTTTTGCAGTTTGGAGATATTTTCGGAGGTTGGTGTCATGGTCCTGCTGGTCGTGGCCGCAGATGGTGACATTATCGAGATACGGGAAGGTAGCCCGTAATCCGTACTTGTTGACCATTCGGTCCATCTCCCGTTGGAAGACCGAGACCCCATTTGTGACACCGAATGGAACCCTGAGGAAGTGGTAGAGGCGCCCATCAGCCTCGAACGCGGTGTACTTGCGGTCACTCGCGCGGATGGGGAGCTGGTGATAGACGGACTTGAGGTCCACAGTGGAGAAGACTTTGTATTTCGCGATCTCGTTTACCATGGTGGAAATACGGGAGAGAGGATACGCGTCCAGTTGCGTAAACCGGTTGATGGTCTGGCTATAGTCGATGACCATCCAGTTTTTCTCCCCAGTCCGGACCACCAGCACTTGGGCTCGCCAGCGACTGTTGCTGACCTTCCTTCAGCAACCTCTGGACCTCGGACCTAATGAAGGTCCGGTCCTGGGCACTGTACCGTCTGCTCCGGGTCGCGACGGGTTTGCAATCGGGGGTGAGATTAGCAAACAAGGGGGGGGGTTCCACATTTTGAGGGATGCGAGGCTGCAGACAGTGAGGGGGGTATAGGGCCGCCGAATTGGAAGGTCAAGCTCTGCAGGTTGCACTGGAAGTCCAGTCCAGGAGTGCCGGTGCGCAAAGTTCAGGGGGGACAAGGAGTTTATAATTTTAAAAAACCTTCCCTTGGACCGTGAGTTCCGCGATGCAGCACCCGGTGATGCGGACGGAGTGCGAATCTGAGGCTATCCCGATTTTGTGTTTTACAGGGTGGACAGGGAGCGCGCAGCGTCTTACCGTGTCAGGGTGAACAAAGCTTTCCGTGCTCCCGGAGTCCAGCAGGCAGCCCGTCTCGTGGCCGTTGAGGTGGATCAGCGTCATTGTTTTGGCGAGCGTGCGTGGCCGTGACTGGTCGAGTTGAATGGCCGCGAGCCGTGGAGAAGATCCATCGTCGTAGTCGTCGTCGGCCGAGTAGGTGCTGGCAGGACATTGTGTGCCAGTCCAGGATGGTGGTGCCCAGGATCCGCACATGGAGTCGGGACCCCAAGATGGCGGCGCCCAGTGTGGTATTGTGTGAAGCAAATAATGGCATGATGGGAAAACTAGTCAAGTTTTCTTGGTACAAGTGAATTTAAACTGATGTCATATAACCTAAGGCACAGAATACACCGAGACAGCCTGTCTATGGGAACCGGGTGACTCTGAGAGTCTAGATAAGGCTTGGAGCTAGAAGTAGTCTTAATACATAACAAGCTGAACAACTATCTCTTCCTGTTCCTAAACAACTTCTTCCCTTTCTTAAAACAAAGACAAGATAATAATATGAAACTCAAGTCCCCTGGAGGTCAGCAAGGTGCCGCCATTGTAACGATTATTACTTATGTTTTACTTTTGATCAAATTCCTAACCGAGCTGTATTCATGTTATCTTGATCCTATAATGTATAAGAATCGCCTTCTTTTCTGTACTATCGCAGACTTGGGACGGACTCCGCAGTTTGTAATTGACTGCCTTCCGACTCCAAGTATCAGCCATTTTCTGCTAGCAGTTCTAATTAGTGAATAAAGTTCAGTTTTGCTTATCTAATGAATGCTGTTTGAATTTCTCTATCACAGTCAAGACGCGGGGAAAATATAAAATACAACACCAGGACCCGCACGTGGAGTCGGGGCCCCAAGATGGCGGCACCCAGGACCCGGACGTGGAGTCGGCGCCCCAAGATGGCGGCGCCCAGGACCCGCACGTGGCGTCCGGGGCCCAAGATGGCGGCGCCCGCGGGACCCTCGTGGATGCTGGGGGCGGGGTTAGCGGTGCTGGCGGGCCGATTGGAGCGGCTGAGAGCGGGGGCAGAGAGGCGCGCAGGCCGGGCGCAGGGGCCCGGGGGCGGGGGAAGAGATTTGCACGGTGCGCTGGAAGGGCCCGGAAGGGCCCGGAGGAGGAGGAGAGGCGCGCAGGCCGGGCGCAGGGGCCCGGGGGTGGGGGGGAGAGATTGGCGCGGTGTGCTGGAAGGGCCCGGAAAGACCTGGAGGGGGGGATCCCCGGTCGCTGCGCAGTATAGCAGCGACCGATTTGGCCTGGCAGACCGTCGAAAAATGGGCCTTCTTCCCGCAGCTCTTACAGAGGGCGGAGCGGGCTGGGCAGCGCGGGCGAGGGTGTTTTGCAAACCCACAGAAATAGCAGTGGGGCCCCACGGACTTGTCGGGGCGTCCCGTGACACATGCCTGAGGGGGGCCGGGAGCGGCGGATGGCGGTGGGAAAGCGTGCCAGGAGGCCCAGGGTGCTGCAGTGCGGCTGGGGACATAGGCGCGGGCGTTTAAGTCGGCGACCTCCAGGGAGGTGGAGAGAGTCCGTGCCTCAGTTAGGCTGAGGTCGTCCTATTCCAGCATTCGCTGGTGGATAGCGGCAGGCTGCATCCCAGCCACATAA
This sequence comes from Scyliorhinus canicula, assembly GCF_902713615.1. Taxonomy (NCBI): domain Eukaryota; kingdom Metazoa; phylum Chordata; class Chondrichthyes; order Carcharhiniformes; family Scyliorhinidae; genus Scyliorhinus; species Scyliorhinus canicula. The sequence continues at coordinate 133,088,517 of NC_052159.1, read as the reverse complement.
GCATCTCTAATCAAAAGTTCCATGTGCTCCGTGGCTGAAACTTGGAGGCAGGTGCAATTCCTCCCCAGGACAACAAGGGCCTGGTAAAAATCGTCTAATGACTAACCGGGGAGCTGTTGTCTGGTAGCCAGCAGATGTCGGGCGAATACTCTGTTTACCGGTTTAAGAAACTGTCCTTTCAGCTTATCCATGGCCGCGTCGTAATCTTTTTCTTCCCCTATCATCGCGTAGGCCGCCATGCCCACTCTGGAGTGGAGGATATGAAGCTTCTGTGCCATAGTGGGGGGGCTGCTTGCGGACGCCAGGTAACCATCGAAACATGCCAGCCAATGTTTAAAGATTTCTGAAGCGTTCTGAGTTTGCAGGCTGATGCGGAGGCATTCGGGCTTGATCCGGAGCTCCATCTTCAAAATTCTAGCTTATTAAATTGATGTACCATCAATTGAACGCGAGACGAGTTGCTGTACAAAAGCATGGCTTTAATAAGCTAGATGTTAGCCCTGCAGTCGACTACAGTAAATGGACGACCGCCGGGCGTACTGGGTATTTATACCCCGCCCTGGAGGCGGGGTTAACTCAGCCTCTCGACCAATCGGGGAGTTGTCACATGACTGGTCTCAACCAATCGGTCGAGAGGCACATGACCGACCAGGGCCAATGGTAAGCCGGTGTTCTGCACCAATGGCAGGCAGCTATGTTAATCATACCACCACAATCTGAAACCCTGCATTTGTCACAGGTCACCAATCATGACAGCAAGGTGAGGAGAGGAGGCCATTCCTGCTCCTTTTGGCCCACACAACGTGCTAAAGAAAAGCACTTGCCTGTTGTCGCTGTATGCTTCTCTCACCATGTTGCTGCCTGCTTTCCAAAGTCCTGGGAAACACAGCACAGCACTGTCAAATTAAATTAGTCTCTCAACTGCATGGGGAGAGGCTGGTTTAAACATTATACTGAAATCTCACACATATCGCACCATACGCCATTGTAAAAATAATGGCAAGCACATGAGCAGAGCACGAGAAATGCAGTTCTGTATTTTAAAGTTTTACAACCCCCTTCACCGACCAACATACTCCACACCCCGGCTGACCCTCTATTGACCAGAGATTATTATTGGTCCCACAGCTTTTAAAAAAATAAATTTAGAGTACCCAATTATTTATTTCCAATTAAGGGGAAATTTAGCGTGGCCAAATCCACCTAGCCTGCACATCTTTGGGTTGTGGGGGCAAAACCCACGCAAACACGGGGAGAATGTGCAAATGCCACACGGACAGTGACCCAGAGTCGGGATCGAACCTGGGACCTTGGCGCCGTGAGGCAGCAGGGCTAACCCACTGCGCCACCGTGCTGCCCAATGGCACCATAGCTGACCAGCAGATGGAAGGTTAACATAATTATCTTTCAAAGCCAGGATGGCATAAAGTGCACGAAATTATCAAATCTTCTCATAATGAATTACTCAAACTCTGAATATATACACAACCTTATGTGGTGCAATGATGAAGAAATATAAGTTGCAGTTATTGTGAAAATGCTTACTTATGACTAGACACACTACTAAGCAACTGCATCAATTATTTAAGTAACTAGGAAATCTCCCATAGTGTTGTTTATGGGAAGTCAGAGGACATGGTCATTATGCTAAATTGTGTTACCGTGTAACTGGTTGATGAGTATTCGGACAGCACTGGCACTTGAGAAAACTGAGAGGAAGGCCTGTGCTAGAACACAGTGTCTATGTCTAGTAGTGCCTGATATTGTTGGGGGACGTGTGAGTGTCCTGAGATTCTGGGTGCATTCAAGGGGATAGTTTCAGGAATGTTGAGATAGTGCTGCAATATGCGATTATTTGGGCAAGAATCCTCGAATTTGGAGACATTGAAGAAGGAGATCTAAGCTTCGAAATTCCACAACCGATGTGGGTATCTTGCGCTGGGAAACATTGCTGAGTTTAAAGGGCTCCAGGAGGCCCATTTTCCCTCCAGGCAGGTGGGAGCAGGATAGAGTCAGACCCACTGGCCCTGGATGTAGATTGTAATCGGCCACATTGGCGAACAAGTGCCAAGATAGGCTGGTTAGACTGTTCCATGGAGGAAACAGGATCGAAAAGCATTGCACAGCAGAGGACTCAAAAGCACTTTTTGAACCACTGAGTGCCAATTCTGCTGCCCCCAAAATGGTTCCATCCATCTCTAATCCTTCAACAAACCACATTTGTATCAACAGACATTCTCCTGTCCACTATCCCTTTCGCCAGCCAGCTCCAGTCATTTTGTTTGTCCTTTCAAGCTTTCAAGTATAAACCTTCATCTTCTGAAACTTGATGGTCATCACATGTTGGTGAGGTGCAAATTCCTGATATGCATTCCTAGCATGTGTCAGGAGCACAGAAATGAAAAATATACCCTTCATGTATTATTGCCGACTTATATCATGTCAAATAAACATACGTATCCACAAGAAACAAAATGTCATAAATCAATGAACATACCTTTCAGCTCCAAAATCTGGACAGAAATGACTCTTAAGTGCTCCTTCAACAGCACTAAACCATAATATATTCTTTATAAACAATCTTTTATTTATTTTCTAAACATCAACAAAGAATCTGTAATGAGTGTTTCTGCTCACAGATGATACACTTCAAGCATTCTTTCTTTGGAAAAGCTCTGAGTGGGAGAGATGCAATTGAAAGCTTTGCATTGTGACTTAGTTGTAAAATATTGCGAAGTATTCCCATCAGGGAAAAAAAAGGCCAATTGGCCCAACAGTCAGTAAGTGACAGGCAGCGAGGTCAGTCCTGTCATTTCATAGCGTAATTCCCAGGAATATGCCAACTTGTTGCGTTGGAGGTAATGGTCACAAGTAAATGGTGACATTTTAACATTTCAATTTACTCTGCAGATGTTTACGTAGGAAGCTGCAATGGAGTGCAGGCCGAAGGAGAACATGCTGGAAAATCTCAGCAGGTCTGGCAGCATCTGTAGGGAGAGAAAAGAGCTAATGTTTTGAGTCCAATGACTCTTTATCAAAGCTGTGACAGAGTCATTTGACTCAAAACGTTAGCTCTTTTCTTCCCCTACAGATGCTGCCAGACCTGCTGCGACCAGCATTTTCTCTGTCGTTTCAGATTCCAGCATCCGCAGTAAGTTGCTTTTATAGAGTGCAGACTATCTGTGATTTTAACGGAATATAGTAAATACAAATTTCAGAAGGCAAAGCATAAAGCAACATGGGGATGGAAGGTGACATGTGCAAATAAAACATCCTTTAAGCTTTGATGTCTGAGTTCAAATCTAGCCCAGATTAAGAGAAATAAAGTCTCCTTTCAATTTGCTTTGCTTGTTTTATTAGAAATATCTGACCAATCACACTGTCGGGAATCTATTTCAATTATAAGATGCAAAATAGAAGCAGAAAATTAAAGTCAGTGTAAACATGAAAAATGCCATACCAACAGTGAACTTCATTGTAATCATCAAACAATTGATTGCTATGCTACCACAATGCTGAGTGTCTTCAACAATTAAGCTGACAGATCGACCAAAATGACATATTTTCAATGCTGAATAATCTTCAAACCTCCCAGTGTCTGCAAACATTCTACCCATTAACTTTTCCAATTCCATGGATACCATAAGCAATGAACATTAATCACAGTTTTCTAATAGTTTAAAGTACAGGTTAAAAAAATAACATGGAATAAATATGGTCACGATCCCTATGGAGACCTATAACTTTTAGAAATAAATTCAAAGTTCAAGTGTGTAGCTGGGACGTTGACATGACAACATTTCAAATTTAAAACATTTACTGTACCAAGTAATAAGAAGTAACACTGACTGAACATTGCAGGGGTTCCACATCCGCTTATCATCATATTTTCCCTCTCTTTAGTTCTGAAAAAGGATCATATGGACACAAAATGTTAACTCTGTTTTCTCTCCCTATGGATGCGGCCAGCCTGGTATGTTTTTCCAGCTTTTTCTGTTATTGTTTCAAATTCCATCATCCGCAGTATTTTGCTATTTTACGCTATTGTTGACTAAACACTGTGCACGTAAACTCAACTTTAAACTACACAATAAACCTTTTCTCTTTTACTTTTTACACAACCAAAAATCCCTCTTCAAAATTATATTTTACACCGCCCCTTAGGTAGATATTCAATTCTCCCATAATCAGTCCAGAGTGATTATGCATAACCAAGTATCCCATTATTTTCCTTTCCCAGCCTGGTATCTACTAAACACAGGACTATAGAACATAGAACATAGAACAGTACAGCACAGAACAGGCCCTTCGGCCCTCGATGTTGTGCCGAGCAATGATCACCCTACCCAAACCCACGTATCCACCCTATACCCGTAACCCAACAACCCCCCCTTAACCTTACTGTTTAGGACACTACGGGCAATTTAGCATGGCCAATCCACCTAACCCGCACATCTTTGGACTGTGGGAGGAAACCGGAGCACCCGGAGGAAACCCACGCACACACGGGGATGACATGCAGACTCCATACAGACAGTGACCCAGTCGGGAATCAAACCTGGGACCCTGGAGCTGTAAAGCATTTATGCTAACCACCATGCTACCGTGCTGCCTTTGATGGTGATGGTTTCCTCTAGTTTCCTCTGGAGTTCCCCTATCATTATCAAGCAAGGTAAATCTTCCAGACTCATTTTAAATCCTGATGTGGAGATGCCGGCATTGGACTGGGCTGGGCACAGTAAGAAGTCTTACAGTACCAGTTTTTTTTTAGTTTTTGAAGCATAGCTCCTTCATCAGGTGAGTAAAGAGGTAAGTTATACAAACACAGCATATAAAGACATTGTAAATCCTGTTATAGATGGAGAGAGATCTGGGGGGAAGAGCTGTCAATCAAGCTATGTCTTCCCTTGGCACAGCTGTATGAACATATGAATGAATGTATGGGCTATCAATCAAGCCTCATTATGCATTCTTGGATGTTTGGTTGACAGCTTTTGCTCTCTGATCTCTTCTATAAATTGCACAATGTTTGTTGACATGAGGTAAAGACTATTAAAATGCTTTCAGTCTCAGCTATTGATAATTTAAAGGATCTGGACGATTGACACCTATAGAGCTATATGACTGGAGTTAGTTTTCAGAAAGTAGGGCATTATTAATCAGTAACTTGTCTTTTAAAGTTTCTTCACACATCCTATTGTTACCATAGGGTTAATTGATTCTGTACAGACTGTACAGTGGTTGAATGGGCATGGAAGTGCCAAGAGCTGGCATGGAGGGGGCGAGGAACCATGAGGGATGGCTTGAGCTGAATGAATTAGCTTGGATGCGGCAAGGGAAAAGTATGGGGATGAGGGTCTGTGAGGTGTGAGGGCTGCCATTATTAGAACTGGGGTGAAGCCCCAGAGGACCAAGGTTGGCCGTTAATCTTTAATTTTTATTATTTTCACATGTACCCTTACATTAACACCGCAATGAAGTTACTATGTAAAGCCCCTCGTCGCCACATTCAGGCACCTGTTCGGGTACACAGAGGGAGAATTCAGAATATCCAATTCACCTAACAAGCACGTCTTTCGGGACTTGTGGGAGGAAACCAGGGCACCCGAAGGAAACCCACGCAGACACAAGGAGAAAATGCAGACTCCACACAGGCAGTGACCCAAGCGGAAATCGAAACTGGGACCCTGGCGCTGTGAAGCAACAGTGTTACCCACTGTGCTGCCAACCTGTCTTGACACTTGGCAGTCCCTTTTCCTGTCTCTAAACTCTTTCATGAGATAGTGGGCCTAACTCCAGTTTGCAGCAGTGCTCCTCTCTCCACCACACCCCACCAGAATAAAAATCTCGGGCGGGATATTCTAGCTGCTCATGCTGGCAGCATCTTACTGCTGATGGCATATCCCTGATATGGGTTTGATAGAAGCAGGAGAAGGCCATTTGGCTCTTTGAGCCTGCTCCACCCATCGTTATGATCATGGCTTATCATCGAGTTAGCACTCTGAATCCGCCTTCCCCCCATATCCCTTGAACTCTTTAGCCCCAAGAGCTATGTCTAATCCCTTCTTGAAATTACGAAATGTTTTGGCCTCAACTACATTTTGTGATCGTAAATTCCACAGATTCACCACTCCCTGGGTAAAGACATTTCTCCTTACCTCAAACCTAAAAGGTTTACCACTTCTCCTCAAACTATGACCCTTAGTTCTGGACTGCCCCAGCATCGGGAACATGCTTTCTGAATCTACCCTGTCTAATCCTGTTAGAATTTTAAAAGATTCCATGAGATACCCTCTCACTCTTCTAAACTCCAGTGAATATAATCCTAACCAATTTAGTTTCTGCTCATTTGACAGTCCCACATCCTGCCATCCCAGGAATCAGCCTGCTAAACCTTTCCTACATTCGCTCAATAGTAAGAACACCTTGACTCAGATAAGGACACCAAAACTGTACACAATACTCCAGGTGTGGCCTCACATTATGCAATTGCAGTGGAACACCTCTATTCCAGCAACATGGTAGCACAAGTGGCTAACACTGTGGCTTCACAGCTCCAGGGTCCCAGCTTCGATTCCCCGCTGGGTCACTGTCTGTGCAGATTCTGCACATTCTCCCCGTGTTTGCGTGGGTTTCCTCCGGGTGCTCCGGTTTCCTCCCACAGTCCAAAGATGCACTGGTTAGGTGGATTGGCCTTGCTAAATTGCCCTTAGTGTCCAAAAAGTTTAGGAGGGGTTATTGAGTTATGGGGATAGGGTGGAAGTGAGGGCTTAAGTGGGTCAGTGCAGATTTGATGGGCCGAATGCGCTCCTTCAGCACTGTATGTTCTATGTTCCTGTACTCAAATCCTCTCGCTATGAAGGTCAATATACCTTTGTCTTCATTACTGCCTGATGTACCTGCGCGCTTACTTTCAGTGACTGATGCACGAAGGTCTCGCTGAGTATCCACCTCTTTCAATTTACGGCCATTCAAATAATAATCTATCTTCCTATCTTTGCTACCAAAGCGGATAACCTCACATTTATCCTTGTTATACTGCATCTGCCATGCATATACCCAGTCACTCAGCCTGTCCAAATCCCACTGAAGCATCTCTGCATCCTCCTCACAGCTCATCTTTCCACCCAACTTTGTATTATCTACAAATTTGGAAGCACTACATTTAGTTCCCTCGTCCAAGTCATTAATATATAATGTGAACAGTTGAGGTCCTGGCACGGATCCCTGCGGTACCCCACTAGTCATTACCTGCCAATCGGAAAAAGACCCATTTACTCCAACGTTTTGCTTCCTGTCTGCCAGTCAGCTTTCTATCCATCTCAAGACATTACCCGCAATCCTATATGCTTTAACTTTACACAGTAATCTACTGTTTGAGACCTTATCGAGAGCCTTCTGAAAGTCTAAATAAACTACATCCACCGGGTCTCCCTGGTCAACTTTACTCGCTACATCTTAAAAGAATTCCAATAGATTTGTCAAAAGAATGATTTCCCTGTCATAAATCCATGCTGACTTTGTCTGATTATACCATTGCTTTCGAAATGCTCTGCTATGAAATCCTTCATAATGGACTCCAGCAACTTCTACTGATGTTTGGCTCACTGGTCTATAGTTCCCTGTTTTCTCTCTACCTCCCTTTTTGAAAGCTATTTTGAATATCCCTGCTATTTTCTGCAGTGCCGTTATCTGATTCTGGCCCTTGGTTTCTCTACCTATCACTTATCCAATCTCTTTACTATTGTTATTTCTTGTTCTTGCTTCCCCCTGCTCTGAATCCATGCATAGGTTCCCTTCTCCCCCATGGTGGGGAGGGATGCATGCAACTGGAAAGCCCATTGGCAATGGCGGGACCAGAAGTTCCCGCCACGGGCCATGGGCATACTGCCCTCCTTCGCTCACTGCAGAACATGCTCTGGAGAGGCAGGAAAATCCCATCCAATATCTTTGATGGTACTTTCTCCAGATTCCTAAATAGCAGTTCCACAGTGGTGCAAAGTATGAACAGCAAATATTTGAGGTTTGTAAGAAAGGAACAACAATAATCATGGGTGATTTTAATATGCATATAGACTGAATTAATCAAATTCGCAAGGGTAGCCTTGAGGGAGAGTTCAGCAAATGTATTGGACATTCAGGAGTGATTGAGGAAGAGACCGCTGAGGATCTGTAGGATGAAGGTCAGGGGGAGGAAGAGAGAGAGGGTGCGCATGGGCAGGCAGGCTAGGGACGCCTTCATCGCCTCCTGATTCATGGAGTAAGACCAACATATTGTCCGACAGTGCGACACACTCCCCTCCTCCAGGATGGCATGGCCCTCTGCGACCAGTGCATGAAGGTTGCAGATCTCTTAATCAACAGGGCGCTAGGGCCGGGGAGTCTTTCAATGTCTGCTGCCTGATCAATGCAGGAGGGTGATGATGACTCACAGAGTGAGGAATGGTCGGTGATGCTCCTCCTCAGTTGTTTATGTCTGCCTCCTATCTGTTTGCTGGCAGAATGTTGACTCCCCGGCTCACATTTGAGTGAGGTTCTGCCCTGGATTCCTTTGTCCCTTTCCTCCAGAGGGGGATTCAGGACAAGAGTCTAGGGTTCACTGAATTATGCCTAAGTCTTATCATTGAAACATTTGCACTGAAGGGGCCTCACAATCTGCTGGGCATGAAGGGCCATTGAGAACAACTGTATCCCGATGGGGAGAAGCGCTAAGCTACAGGGAGGATGGTGAAAGATTGTGAGGCCTTAAGGTAGTGAAGAACAATAATATTTACTTGAGTGACTTGTGTAGATTTTACTTCTGAGAAACCCCCCCTGAGTACAACTGCCTAACTTCACCCATGCCAATGCCATGCCCCCACATTTTGTTTGACTTCCATACCCTCCCACTACATCTAGGATACATATCAGAGGTGGAGGCAGCCTGATGCCTTCTAGGTCCTGTTGCCTGGGGTGCCCTTGGCGGGCGTCCTCTGGAGGGCTGGGACCTTGAGAGTTCTGCCCTACATTCACGTGACACTGGTGTTGTTGTGTCAGTCTGTTCAGCCCTCTGTGCCTGAGTAGCGCAGGTCTCAGGAAAGGGGGGGGTTCAGATTGGCTGGTTATACCCAGGCTCTACCGGGTGAAAGACCCCGGTGTGTTCCCCAGCGGATCCTCCACCCTCCGGGTGCTAATGGGCCCCCAGATTACTCCATGTTATGGAGAAGCAGGTGGAGTGAGCTCTAGGAGCCGCAACAGCATCTGGCGCTTCCAGTCCTGGAGACCTGCCATCGTCTGAATCATAGAGTTGAAGCCTTCAGCCAAGATCCCCGGACTGAGCAATGTTTTAGAGTTCTCCAGTCATGCATCTAACCTCTTGTCCCAGGATTTTCACAGTGGACGCCACCCTTGCAGTGTTGGCCTGGGAGCCACGCATTGCCATCATTACCTCATGCTTTGAAGGTAGTCGCAGTCGCAGGAGGTTCATTGACGAGCTCTCCTGGTATTCCCGGCTCTGCCTTTGCATCTCAAGAAGCGAAGGAACAAAGGCAAGGCTGGACACAGCTGAGTTCTGATTTCCATCAGACCTTCAACTACCCAATGCCTGGGGTGTTCCTGCCTCCAATTGATGTGCATCAGAAGCTGTGTGGTGCTCACCAGATAGTGAACCAGGAGCCTTTCTGCTAAGGTCACCCACCGAGGTGTGTGCCTCTGCGATGATGGATGGTGTGGGTGACAGCCATGATGCCTTATCCGTGTTCTCCCCTGAGATCTCCAAGATGGTGTCGAGGGAAGGGTGGTGTGACACTGCTGGTAGATGGACCAGGTTCCTGCAAGACAAGGGAAAATATTTTAGTACTTGGCCTGGTCAGAACTCACTTGGGACCAGTTAGTGAGACTAGGCAAGTCGTTCCTCACTTTTCTCTCGCAGGCCCACCTTATTTGCAGCCGAGGCCTGCTCCTGTTCATCCCCTTCGAGCTCCATGGTGCTCGCCTCATACAGTAACAGAATCCTCAGCTGGGGCATCCCAACGCATCTCTTCTTTCCTTCGCAACAGTTGTGGGCAAGCTTCCCCTGCAGGACCACAAATGGGGATAATGTGAGCTGGATGACTGGCATGTTGGAGGTCAGTGACACATGGCATGTGTGGGCACTGAGCCTAAGCAGGGAGGTGGTTCTGATGGGGAATGCCAGGGGGGCGTTTGAAGATGCTGGTGGGAGGTTGGGTGCTGGGATCCTGGGAGTTGGTGGCATGAGTGATTGAGATGACATTCCGGGTAGAATGGAGAGAGGAGACAGGGAGTGCTTACCCTGGCTGATCGGAGTAGGTCATTAACTTTTTTTCTGCATTGTATAACTGTCCTCTTGGACAAGCTGATGTCATCCAGCAAATTGCTGAGGACCCCCTCCATAAATTGAGGAGCTGGTTTCCAAGCTGCTATTCTCTTGGTTTCAATGAGAAAAAGTAGAATGGAGTCTTTTAAATGCAGCACCCGTTGGGTGGACGAATCAGACACTTTGAACCTTGGGTGTGGTGTTATTCACGTGGCGCGGGGGGGGGGGGGGGGGGGGGGGGGAATAAATTATTCCCTGTACCTGTAAATTGCTGGGGCCAACAGGAACCGTACCAATTCTACCGCCGAGAATGACGCTTTGTTTTATTGATCGGAAAATTCCATCGCAGTCTCAAAACAAAACAATCTTACAAATTCCATATTTGTAATAACCTATACAGTACATACATATAATACTCATTATGAGTCAATCTATCGACATGCATTACATTCAGATTTTTAAACTTTCTCCCCAGCATGATGCTGGCCAGTGGGAGGCGGTCTGCCATTGGTCGAGGGCAGGATCTTCTGGTCCTACCACTACCAATGGGATTTACTCTGCTGTTGGGAAACCCATTGCTGGTGTTTGCCGGCAGCTGGATGGAAAGATCTCACTGGCAAAGCAGCCAGAATATCCCCCTGTTGCACGTCTTACTATGGGCGTAAAACGCGTTTATTGGAGTGTATTAACACGCCTCCGAGTTCGACGTGTGCTTAACACTGCTAGGCTCTGTTCTATGTAATTATTTAGCTCTGGAGTCGCCAGCTGCCGTATAGGCAACGTCACAAGTATTCCAAGGTCAAATTCAAAGTAATAAAGACGATACACCGATTAGTCAAGTTCAAACGATCAATATTTATTGTACAGTTAATAATAAATACTCATGCACACACACTAAGAGACTAAGCTACAACTAAACATAAGCAAACAGAATACTTATCTAACAGGAACAGGCAAGGTCAGAGAACGAGGCCTTCGTCCTGGTTTTGTCTGCAGCCTTCAGCAAGCGTTCTGGCACTTGGGAGTCTAGCGGGCTTGGATCGCGTAGCGAGCGTTGAACTTACGGTTTCGGCGGCTGGTGCTCAACGGCTGGAGTCAGGATACCAGGTGTCAGTCGGGGCCGGAGCACAGGTTTAACAGACCGGACAACACGAGGTCCCTATCTTTTATAGGGGTTCCGTTGTCCTTCCCTCTTCTCGGGCGGGCTCTACCTATTGGATCAATTTCTTATCGATACTGGATTAATTCCCCAATGCGAGGGGGTCTCCGTGATGGAGGGGGCGTTTCTTATGTCCTTTTGTTCGGAGGTTTCTGGTGCCTCGATGTCTGGGTCTTGATTGGAATGTGTCCATTCAGAACCAAATGTATCTATTGTGTGGGTGTTCAAGTCTGATGGCCTCATTAGCATGCAAAGCGTTTTGCCATTTGCACCTAGCTAAGGTCTCTTCACCTGAGCCCAAACTGGTTTCTGCTGCTGCAGAATGCAAACTGCTCTTTGCAGACTGCTGTTCTGGCTGAACTGTCTGTTTCTCAGCAGCCTTCCATTTTAGTTTGGCTCAGTGTCCATTTTGCGTGGCCAGCATGGCTACATTCCCTCCTTGTGATCCTCACAATCATACTATTGTGAAGGATCACCTATGTACTTTGCCTCCTTGTGTTCTGACCTCTTGCCAGTTCCTGTTCTACTCTGTTCTAAACTATGGGAAGAAGAGAAAAAAAAATTTAACTAACATTTCTACTTGGCCCTATGTCAAAGGGACATGCATTACTACAATTGGGAACCTCTACCTATCACTATTAACCTTAACCTTAACTTAAACATGTAATCACTCTAAACCTTAACCATTCACACCACAACATCACACTTCCCAACTCGGCAGTCGAGTATGGAACAATATAATACATGGCTGAATTTTATTTACAGAGTGTTGTAATCAGTGAGGGGTTGAGGGGTTTGGTGGAATCCGAAGATGGGGGATTGCACTCTATAGATGGGTGAGGTGCTGGAACGAGAGGCTCTCCTCTTCCATTTCCTCAACCTGAGGGTCTGCACTAGGATGGTGAGGATCGCAATCACCAACAGTGATTCGATTATGTAGGACATGGAGTACCACGTCATGAATTTAGTACACCAGGTCTGAACCTCGCTGATCAGAGCTGAGCACTGGGGGTTTGTTGTACTAACATTTACGGTGGGGGTTGTGGGGGAAACGTGTCTTGTTTCCACACATATACATATGACATTAAATAGTAATAAGTGGGCTTCCATCATTTTGCTGTTCTTCCTCTTTCTCTTCCTTCTTCCTCCGGTATTGACAATCCTGGCTTCGACCTCTGTCTCGTCCTTTGAAACCTTTGGGATCAAGCACAGTATCTGTCAATACACAGTTTAAGATCTTTACTTGTTAGTGCATCTGTCTTTCAAAACCCAATTGACCCTTTAAAATGACTGGCTAAGTCACACCCTGTGACTCCCCTCATTTTTTTTTTTTCAAAAAGCGAATTTAAAGACCAGCATACACCTAACAATCCTTCCTTCTGCGAGCCGTCTCGCAGGCTTTGCTGATTTACCATCCGAATGTTTCCGGGTGTAAATAGCATGTGGGATGGCGGCCGAAGGGCTACCTAACGTAAAATGAAAACAAACTTGGAAATAAATATCCGACTGAGTTGCGTATGGGCCGCTATGGGTACGAGTTGGATGGGATCCCCGGGTAGGGCGTGCTGTGCCATACCCGAGCTTGGCTGACCAAGGGTTGGTTCTCAGACAGGGCGGGTCCTCAGTGCCGTTTGTCCACTGCCTGAGTAACCTGGAAAGAAACGGGTACGAATGTGTTGACCATGACTTGCAGCCTCTATTTCGCCGAATAGAGGGGCACCTAAAAAAAACCAAGGGAGCCAAGATGCTCCGTTCTGAAAACAGGGAACAAGTCGTGAACCGTGTCGGTTCACCAGAGGATACAACTGAAGTTCTCAGAAATATCTGCGGACAAGCTATTTGGCGTGTGGCCTTACAACTTTGGAAAAGATCTCCAATCAAACCGAAGTTCTCAAAAGTTTCGGCAGACAAGCTAACGTGTATGTGAGGTGGTCACAATCTTTTCAGCTGAAAAGAAGATGTCCATCCTCCAACTGAAACATTGTACAATCCTGAGACAAACAAACATAAAACGAAGACAAACATACGTGCAGGTTCCATCAGAAAGGACATCGTTTCCCTCAAACGATTCCTATCTTACATCATCTGGACACCTCACTTTGATTCTGCCTCTGTGAACAGGGTCACAAAGGGGTTGCCGTGTCGGGAGTCAGACACCGTGTCGTCCTGCTCTCCCGGATCCCACACCCTTGTGTGGATCAGGCATGCTATTTTGGAGTTGTGTGACCGGGGGTCACTCTCATCATTGCGGACAAGTCTGTAGGAATTGTCCCTGTGCCATTGTGTAGCGTCGAGTGTGTTGTCGGGGTAGTCGGGGTCGGGTGGTGGTTCGGGGTTTTTGAGGTAGGTGACTTCCATGGGGTCACTGGAGTCGGGGTCGTAGGTGGTGCAGTGTGGGCTGTATGGCTGTGTGCTGTCGCTGTCTTCAGAGTCAGTGTCTGTCCTACTGTCTCTGCTGTGGCAGCTTGTGGGCGTGTCGGGGCGTGGTCTGTAGTGGTCTGTGGGCGGAGTCGTGGGCGAGTCCGTGGATGAACTGGTCTGTGAGGGGGATGGTGGAAAAGTGTTTCTGGTGGGCGGGGTGAAGTGTTCTGCTGCGTCTAGCAGGACATGGTGAGCATGGTTGGCCTGTGTTCCATAAGCCTTTAACTGGTTTATATGGAACCACGCGGTCTTCCCATTAGGATACTTTATTCTGTAAACGGAGGGGCTAATTTTGTCCGAAATTGAGTAGGGACCGGAATATTTTGGAGCCAAAAAACTGCTGGGGTTATAAACAGATAACATTACCTGTTGCCCAACCTGGAATTCTGTGGGGTGTACGGTCTTATTGAAACAGGCAGTCCGTTGCTGTCGGCGTTTCCCTAGCTGGACTGCGGCTGCGAGCTGTGCAGACCTCACAGTCTCAACTAGATCTTTAACTGCCTTTTCATGTGTGAGGGCCGTCACTTCGGGGCTTGTCATGTCCAGTCCTAAAAGGAATTCTGTACCTTTCATAGGGCGTCCGGTCATGAGTGTGTGTGGTGTGTATCCTGTCGATGTGGAGACAGTGTTCCTTATGAACATAAGTGCAAAGGGGAGCACTGAATCCCATGTGGAATTGTTCTCTTGAACCATTTTCCTAAGGGTAGTTTTTAGGGTCCGATTCATGCGCTCCACAATCCCGCTGGACTGTGGATGATACGCAATGTGGAAGTTCTGTTTGATTCCGAATATTGTCAGGACGTTCCTCATGACCCGTCCTGTAAAGTGAGATCCCTGGTCCGAATCGATACTTCGGGGTAAACCCCATCTCGTGAAGATGTGGTGGGTCAGGATCTTTGCAGCTGTCTTAGCTGTGTTTGTTCGTGAGGGAAATGCCTCTACCCATTTGGTAAAGGTATCTATCACCACCAGAACGTATTTATAGCCATTCCGACAAGGGGGCAATGGACCTATAAAGTCGATCTGGAGGTTTGTCCAAGGGCCGTTAACTGGGCGAGTATGCCGAAGTTGTGCTTTCTTAGAATACCGCTCCGGGTTATTCTGAGCACAAATCAGGCAATTCTCTATGTAGTGCGTTACATCATTCCTGAGATCAGGCCACCAACAGAGTTGCCTGAGGTGCCTCGTTGTTGCATCAATTCCCTGATGCCCGTGTCCGTCGTGGAACAAGGCAATCATCTGATTCCTGTCCTGCTGTGGGACCACATAAAGTCGGTCCTTAATGATCACACCCTCATGTGTGGTCAGTGCGTGTTTGAAGTGCTCGTAAGCAGGCACAAAGTTTCCCTTGAAAACCTCCCTGAGGTCTCCGTCCTGTTTTTGTGCTGCCACGAGATCTTTAATATCAGTCTGTGAGACTTGGACTGCGCTCACAGGGGCGCTAGCTGGTGCGCTAGCTGGGGGGGTCCATAAGTGTCCTCTCCTGGAACCTGCCTTAGCCAATGCGTCGGCCTTTACATTCCCAGGGGGTGATGACCTATGGTGGCTTCTTACTTTTATTATGCCGAAGGTCCTGTCCTTCGCTTTTGCTAAAATATGCTGGAGTAGAGGGGCTGATGGAAGGGGTTTTCCGTCTGCGGAGACAAAACCTCGTGTCCTCCACAGGGGCAGAAAATCTGTCAAGCTATTACAGACATATAAGCTGTCTGAATATATGTCTGCTGGGCTGGGGAAAGAATCGGGGTGGTCCACTATGTACGCTATGGCTGCTAGCTCTGCTGCCTGCGCGCCTAAGTGACCTGGTAACTTAAGAGCTATCTCCTCGAGAGCGCGCCCCTGCGCGTCCTCTACATAGATGCCGCATCCTGTGATACGCTCACCATTTAAAACTGTGGAGGAACCGTCTACATAAATCCTCAAGGGTCCACACGTGTCTGTGGGCTGGGGGCTTTGTTTCGGGTTCCCTATCTTCCTGGGGGGTGTTTTGGCTAAAAAGGGTCCTGTGTTATGCAGGGGAGCTACAATTTCACAGTCATGGGGCTGTCCGGGGTATTGGAGGTTGTCTGCTAAGTATGTGTGGGTGCGTGTCCGTTTTACAGTAATGTCCCGTCCTTGTAAAAGTAGGGTCCACCTAGCTGCCCTAATCTGGCTAACTGAACCGTCCTTCAGTCGACCGTCTAGTAGTAGCTGTGTGGGTGTGTGTTCGGTCAGAATAGTAATGGGGTTTAGTCCGGTGATGTATGAGAAATACTGCACTGCCCAGAAGACAGCAAGGAGGTGCCTCTCACAGGCTGAAAATCCTTGCTCTACCGGGTCTAACAGTCGGGAGGCATAAGCCACTGGTCTTAGCTGCTCGTGCCGTTCTTGAAGCAACACGGCCGAGAGGGTTAGATCGGTGCTCGCTACCTCTATTGCGTACGGTGAAAGTTGGTCGGGGACTAGCAGCGCGGGTGCTGCACTAAGGGCTCGTTTCAACTCTTCCACAGCGCCTGTATGCTGCGGAAGCCATTCCCAGGGGGCTCCTTTCTTAAGGAGGTCTGAAAGTGGGGCGGCTTTTGTCGCGAATCCGTCTATGTGGTTCCGACAATAGCCAACCAGTCCTAAAAACGACCGGAGGGCTGATACATTCTGGGGAAGGGGCAATTTGACAATCGAATCAATTCTTTTGAATTCGATCTCGCGTTTGCCGTGCGTGATGACTGATCCCAAATACATCACTGTACTTTCCAATATTTGGGCCTTTTTTGGGTTAACTTTACAGCCAATTTCAGTTAAGAGTTCTAGGAGTTCGGCCAGAAGCGAAATGTGCTCTGCCTTTGTGTCTGTCTGCAGTAGTAGGTCGTCTACATACTGTACCAGACAATCGGGTCGGGAAAATTTCTCTAATCCACTTGCCAGCTGTCGGTGGAAAATGGAGGGTGAATTGTGGAATCCTTGTGGGAGGCATGTCCACGTGTACTGCTGTGTTTTAAAAGTGAATGCGAATTTGTATTGGCACGCTTTTGCCAATGGTATTGACCAGAATCCATTACTGATGTCCAATACCGTGAAGTACTTGGCGTTGAGACCCTGCTTGAGCATGGTCTCGGGACTAGTAGCTACCGTTGGGGCTACTGCGGGGGTTACTTTGTTGAGTTCCCGATAATCGATGGTCAGACGCCATGATCCATCGGGCTTCCTCACTGGCCAAATAGGGGCATTGTTGGTGGAGGCTACCGTTCTCAGTACACCTTGGTCCAACAAGCTGCCTATAACTTTTTCTATTTCCACCTCTGCTTCAAGGGGAAATCTATACTGCTTTTGCGGTCGGGGGTCCTGTCCGGTAACATGAACTTGTCCAGTCATTCTGCCACAGTCATGACGGTGACTTGCAAATGCTGTCCTGTGTTTGTTCAGTAGGGCCTTAATTTGTCGGTCGGTGTGGAGTGTAGTCAGGTCGAATGAGTACTCTCCCACTGCGCTAATCCGATTAGCGTAGTCTCCTACTGTGAGGGTGGCTGGGGCTCTGTCTGATCTCGCCATTCGCCAGACACACTGGTTCACTGGGTCGAACGACAAGCTGTGGGCGTTCATAAAATCTATCCCCAGGATGTGCTCTGCTGTCCGGGGAAGATTTACTAAAACTACGGGGTGCCTTGTGCTAATGTTCCCTAGCTGGATCGCTACGGGTGCTGTGATATGTCCCTGCTGCGAGTGTCCGGTGAACCCGCTAAGTGTGATGGTGGAGGTGGTCGGCCACGTGTCTGCGTGTGCCGTGGTTGTGGAGTTAATGGTGGTGCGGGATCCTCCTGTGTCCCACAGTAACTCTATGGGCTTCCCTTTTACTTTCGCCGTGACTACGGGCCTCCCTGATGAGTCCCATAGTGTGTCACAGACCCAAGTGGGGGAGCCCGAACACCGTCAGTTCGTCTCGTCCACATTGGTGGGTCCTGACTGTACTGTTACATTGTGGATGGGTTTTGCTTTGTTGCGGTTCAGAGTGCCTGTCTGCTGGCCTCTCTGAGATCGCTGGGGTGCTTGGCATTCTTTTGCCCAATGCCCTAACTGTCCACAGTTATAGCATTCCTGTCCTTTCTGTTGAGGGCTGCTCTTGCCTTCATTTACCCATGCGGGCTTCTGGTGCTCTCTGACTGCTTGGATATCTGCAGCAGCCTGAGCCTCTTCTGGGGATCTAACCTTTCCTTTTGCCTGAAGCGATTGCTCCCAAGCGCGGGACAATCTTTTGAGGACCCATTTTTCGTTATGGGCCTCTTCTGAGGGGTCGTAACTATTGCAAACGCTCTGTCCTGCTTCTGTTGCGTGTGAGATAATTGTGCGCGTCCATTTAACCATGTTTTCGCGGGTTAAATGCGCTCTATCTAGCTGTCCGAAAACTGCGCTGAAGTGAATCCACAGCCTTCCTGCGAATGCTGTGGGGTGTTCGGATCTCTTCTGCCTGCACTTATTCAAGCCTTCTACGGGGTCACCTCTATTGTACCCGATGGCATCTAAAATGGCAGTGTGCATCTCCTCTAGGCTGCCTCCTGCCACGTTTTGTGGGTCGGGGAGGGCTGCCACTACACTCTGGTCTAAGCTCAGCACGGTGAGCTTAACCTGCTCTCTCTCATCCAGGCCGTACATGGTAGCCTGCTGTTTTACTTTAGCGAAGAACTGGTGGGGGTCTGCGGTGGGGAGGAACGGAGTGATCTTTTCACAAGCGTCCCTTAGCTGGGTTACTGTTAAAGGGGTGGTGTAAGTTATGTCTGGGGCGCCTTCTGATTCGGCTTTCCTCTGTGTGGTTACGGGATTCATGGGTGCGGTTATGATCTGAGCTGTGGGGGGTTGGGGTGCCTGTCGTTTCTGCTGAGCTGCGGGCGCACATGTTCCCTGAACATAACGCTGCGCTGTCTCGCTTAATTCCTGCCAATCTGGGGCATCTTCCCCATCTAACTGAGCTCCAAAGGTGCTTTGGAAGCCATTCTGCACCGAAAGCAGAGATTGCAATTCCGCAATCTGTTTCCTGCATTTCGCGTGGTCAACTGTGCTTTGTCTTTGTTCGGTCGTTGCAGCGTGGAGTGCTCTCAAAGCTGCTTTGAGATCGGAACATTGCCTCTGCAATGCCTCCACCTGCTTTTCCGATTCCTGTCTTATCAGAACGGCACGTTGCACGTCCTGATAGGCTTTCTCATACTGGGTCTGGGAACTGTTCAGATGAGCTAGACAAGACTGGTGAGCCCTCTTGGCATCGTCCACCTCTCTACCCTTCTCTGCCAACTTCCCTTTAAGATCCAGGTTTTCTTTCTCGATGTCCCTGACATCGACCTTACTCATTCGGTTCCTTTCCTCTAAATCTGCCCGGAGCGTCCTGATGACCTCCTCTGCGCCTCGCAACTGTGCCAAGCAGGACACAATCGCCATCGGCTTGCGTGCTTTACCCAAACTCTTTTTGTGTATCTGAGAGAGGTTCTCCCACCAAGTATGACCTATACTTCCGGGACCTGTCTCCTCATTTGCACAAAACTCTTTCCAAAGGGGCCATCCCTTTCCCTGTAAATATTTGCGGAGTTCCAGCTCCCACGTGGGACACTGGCCTACTCTGCTACTGCTGCTGGTCGCTGCGACCACAAACTTTGCTGGATCCATCAGACGTTCCATTGCCTGCATGGCCATTTCCTCTGACTCTCTTTTTATAATTTGGAACAGGGGGTTGTTGGGGTGGTGTTTCGTGAAAAGGGTACGGCTTACGCTATTTTCCGATTACAAAACTACCGAAAGTTTGTCGCAACAAAAAGCTTTCAGTTTTACCTTACAGCCCTGTTAGTACGCATGCACTAAACACACTTCCGAATTTCGCTTATTATTTTGAACACCTTGAATACTTGTGATCTCTTTCTTTCTCTGCAATTTGGAGTTCTAATTCAAAGGTTCCGGGTTCGAGTCCCGGCGGATGTCGCCACTAAATGTTGCACGTCTTACTATGGGCGTAAAACGCGTTTATTGGAGTGTATTAACACGCCTCCGAGTTCGACGTGTGCTTAACACTGCTAGGCTCTGTTCTATGTAATTATTTAGCTCTGGAGTCGCCAGCTGCCGTATAGGCAACGTCACAAGTATTCCAAGGTCAAATTCAAAGTAATAAAGACGATACACCGATTAGTCAAGTTCAAACGATCAATATTTATTATACAGTTAATAATAAATACTCATGCACACACACTAAGAGACTAAGCTACAACTAAACATAAGCAAACAGAATACTTATCTAACAGGAACAGGCAAGGTCAGAGAACGAGGCCTTCGTCCTGGTTTTGTCTGCAGCCTTCAGCAAGCGTTCTGGCACTTGGGAGTCTAGCGGGCTTGGATCGCGTAGCGAGCGTTGAACTTACGGTTTCGGCGGCTGGTGCTCAACGGCTGGAGTCAGGATACCAGGTGTCAGTCGGGGCCGGAGCACAGGTTTAACAGACCGGACAACACGAGGTCCCTATCTTTTATAGGGGTTCCGTTGTCCTTCCCTCTTCTCGGGCGGGCTCTACCTATTGGATCAATTTCTTATCGATACTGGATTAATTCCCCAATGCGAGGGGGTCTCCGTGATGGAGGGGGCGTTTCTTATGTCCTTTTGTTCGGAGGTTTCTGGTGCCTCGATGTCTGGGTCTTGATTGGAATGTGTCCATTCAGAACCAAATGTATCTATTGTGTGGGTGTTCAAGTCTGATGGCCTCATTAGCATGCAAAGCGTTTTGCCATTTGCACCTAGCTAAGGTCTCTTCACCTGAGCCCAAACTGGTTTCTGCTGCTGCAGAATGCAAACTGCTCTTTGCAGACTGCTGTTCTGGCTGAACTGTCTGTTTCTCAGCAGCCTTCCATTTTAGTTTGGCTCAGTGTCCATTTTGCGTGGCCAGCATGGCTACACCCCCCACCCACCCCCCCCGCCCCTGCAAATGCCAGCAAATAACCTTCAGATCTTGCAAGATGCAACTTCCATCTGTACAATCTTTGAATTTACAATGAATTAAATCCTAGTTTTCACCAAAAGTGTGTGTACATACTTCACAATAAATCTTATTCAATGACATTTTATCGCACTCCAATATTATCTGAAATTTGTCACACGGTTTGATAATGTTGTGACCAGAAGTACTTCTTTGCCCTTGAATGTTGACATAAATCTGTCAAATTCAAGCGGTCTATAGCTGTTGGAGCACTTATGACCAATTGCATTGAGCTGAATTGACAGGAGCAACAATTCTTTGTCTGCAATGTCGGAGAGAAAAATTAGGAGCATATTCTAATTTTCTGTGCATGGAGGCATGGAGAAAATGTTTTATTCCATACACAAGCCTCAATCAGGCAATAAGCAGCACTTGGGAACATTCTTCTCAACCCACCTTCCCAGTGACGGGGATTTTCAAATGCCAGGCAGCCACATTTGAGGAGGGCACATGATATCTAAGCGGTTCTGCTTAAACATATCTAAAGTGTAAAAAAATTATGTATTATATATTTTCTCCATTTTGGGATTGTTCAAGGTGAGCAAAGGATGAAATGCAGAGAGGAGCTATGGGCTGGATCTCCACTTTCAAAACACACAATACAGTTTTTCTCCGTGCATGACATAGGAGGCCGGATTCTCTGTTCCTGAGACGAAGGGCTGGATTCTCCGATTTCCAGGCTACGTCTGGAGGATCTGTGGCCTTTTTCGTCAAAAACGTCAGCGGTGCCTCAGCACTGATCCTCCGACTGGTGAGGGGCTAAAACGCCAGGCCTCCGCGACAAAAACGGTCGGAGAATTGCCGGATTCGTGGCCGCGCATGCGTGGAAGTTCAGGGCGACGGTCATTTTCCGGCCACTGGAAGTGGGTGTCCTTCCCCATTCCCCTGTGGTGCCAGGTGCGCTATGATCTGGCAGATATGTCGCACTGTCCCCCTTTTCAGCGGGGGACTCTTTGACCGCATGTCCAGCCCGGCAGGTTCTCGAATGACAGGCACTGCCGGTACACACACAGCCTCATGTGGCACCTCCTTTGCACCTCCTCGGTCTGTTGGGCAGCCTGCTCTCCATCCTCAGCGACTGCCTCCTGTTCCTTTGGGTCAGGCTCCACTGCTGCAGCTTCCTCCTTCTCGTAAAGCTCCAGCTCGTACAGCCTCCGTGCATCCCCCAGGGTTGTGGTGACTAGGAGGAAGGCCACCATTGCTGGTTTATTCAAATATCCATTGTCTACAGGGGGTGGAAGACAGACATGTTAGCATGGTGCATTACCCGTGCCCAACCAGGTCCATCAGTGGGCTCGGATGGCACAGCGGACTCTGCCCCCGCAGGCCTTCCCGAACCCCGCACCCCTGGCTCCATCAGTGCCCTGTACCATGGGGGCTCCGGCCCTGACGCCCATTCCTGCTGCCAGGGGTACAGAACAAGGTTACTACTGTGGCCTTTGTCCTTGGGCGAGCCATGTGATGCCCCGTCGACAGCTGGTTGGAATGGGTGGTATGGTGGAGGGTGTGGTGCAGGGGTGGCGAGATAGAGAGTGGGGACTGAAGTGCAGGGGTGGTGGGGTGGAGAATGGGGACTGAGGTGTAGGGGTGATGGGGTGGGGGCACCCATATGACCGATAGCAGAACCAGGGGACAAGGTGTTTGGTCAGTGGCCGGCGCAGCAAAATCCATTGCCTGCAAGGGGTGGAAACATAGAAACATAGAAATAGGTGCAGAGGTAGGCCATTTGGCTCTTCAAGCCTGCACCACTATTCAATATGATCATCGCTGATCATGCAAATTCAGTATCCCACTCCCGCTTTCTCTCCATACCCCTTGATCTCTTCAGCCGCAAGGGCCACATCCAGTTCCCTCTTGAATCTATCCAATGAACTGGCCCCAACAGCTTTCTGTGGTAGATAATTCCACATGTTCACAACTCTCTGAGAGGAGACATTTTTCCTCATCTGAATCCTGAATGGCTTACCCCTAATTCTTCGACTGTGACCCCGAGTTCTGGACGTTCCTGACATCTGGAACATTCTTCCTGCATCTAGCCTGCCCAGTCCCATCAGGATGTTATATGTTTCTGTGAGATCCCTTCTCATCCTTCTAAACTCCAGTGAGTACAAGCCCAGTCGGTCCAGTCTTTCTTCATATGTCAGTCCTGCCACCCCATGAATTAATCTGGTGAATCTTCGCTGGACACCCTCAATAGCAAGAACCTCCTTCCTCAAGCTAGGAGACAAAAACTGCAGACAATACTCAAGGTGTGGCCTCACCAAGGCCCTGTATAACTGCAGCAATACATCCCTACTCCTACATTCAAATCCTCTTGCTATGGAGGCCAGGATGCCATTAGCTTTCCTTACCGCCTGCAGTAGCTGCAATGCCAACCTTCAGCGACTGTTCCACCATGACACCCAGGTCTCATTGCACTTCCTCTTTTCCTGAATGACATGGTTCAATTAATAATCTGCCTTCCTGCTTTTGCCACCAAAGTATATAACCTCACATTTACCCACGTTATATTGCATTTGCCAAGTATTTGCCCACTCAGCCAACCTGTCCAAGTCACCCTGCAGCCTCTTTGCATTGTCGCCATAGCACACACTGCCACCCAGCTTAGTATCGTCTGAAAATTTGAAAATATTGCATGCAATTCCTTCATTCAAATCATTAATATATATTGTGAGCAGCTGGGGTCCCAGCACTGAACCCTGCCTTACCCACTAGTCACTGCCTGCCACTCTGAAAAGGACCCGTTTATTCCCACTCTCTGCTTCCTGTCTGCCAGCCAGTTCTCTATCCACTTCAATACATTGCCCCCAATACCATGAGTTTTAATTTTGCTCACCTCTTGTGCAGCACCTTATCAAAAGGTTTGTCAAGCATGATTTCCCTTTAACCCTCCGGGCCCTGGCTACAGCAGCACTCCCGTCCTCCTCAATAAGATACACAACAAGCCCAGTGGTAGCGGCCACGCTAAAAACGTGGACTCAGTTGAGACAGCACTTCAGGATAACCAGAATGTCACCCATGGCTCCCATCTGCAGCAATCACAGATTCCCCCCAGCCATGCTAGATAACACCTTCGAAGGATGGAGGCGGAACGGGGCACATTGACGGTCGAGGAATTCTACATAGGCCGTGGACTGGCGACACTGGACGAATTGACGAGGAAGTGGAAACTAACAAAAGGACAGGAATTGAGACACCACTAAATAAAACACTTCCTCCGCAAAGAGACAGTAGGGTACCCCTGAGCCCCAGAAAACACACTACTGGAGGACCTGATAGGCACAAGCAGCGAGAAGGGGGGGCTATGTGGGAAAATATACGGACAGCTACTGGACAGAGCCCGAACACCACTGGACGGGAGGATGAACTGGGGACAGCGGTGGGATGGGGTCTCTGGAGCAAAGCACTGAGCAGAGTGAGCTCCACCTCCTCCTGCACAAGGCTAAGCCTAATGCAGCTCAGAGGGGCCCGGCCAACCAGACCCACATGTTTTGGGCTTACCCAGGCTTGCTGGGTTCTGGGCAGCCTTCTCCAAGGCAATGTCTAAGGTTGTGGGGGTGAGGATGAAGCCATGCCCAATAGTGGCAATCTTCGGGGTATCGGAGCAGCCAGAGTTACACATGGGGAAGGGGGGCAACGCCCTTGCTTTCGCTTCCCTAATCGTACGCCGGAGAATCCTGCTCGGCTAGTGATCGGCAGCACCACCCAAAGCTGCAGACTGAGTCGCTGGTCTCTCGGAATTTCTCCACAAGGCTTCCTGGATACTTGGGGGTAGTTTGTCGGCCTGTTCCAAAACCTGTTCGAGGCCAGCAGCAAGGAGTAAGCTAAGGGGGAAAAAAGAAAGATAGACGGGGAACAAAAGGACTGCGCAACCGAGGGGGGGGGGGGGGGGGGGGAGGGGGGAGTAACCACAAGAAAAGAGAAAGGATGCTGAAGGCAATGGGGGGGGGGGGGGGGGGGGGAGGGGAAGGAAGGAAGACTTTTTCACAAATTATTTTTATTTTGCTATTCCCACATTTTCTTCTGCTACGACAAGAAAGAAGAGAAGAATTAGAATGGAAAATGCAAGCGATGTCAAGTTGATGGGCACCACAGCCACAGCCGGTAAGTTCTTTGAGGAGGTAACTAAGTGTGTAGATGAAGGTAGAGCAGTTGATGTCGTATACATGAATTTTAGTAAGGCGTTTGATAAGGTTCCCCATGGACGGCTCATGAAGAAAGTAAGGAGGTGTGGGATAGAGGGAAATTTGGCCAATTGGATAAGTAACTGGCTATCACATAGAAGACAGAGAGTGGTGGTGGATGGAAATTTTTTAGACTGGAGACAAGTTACCAGCGGTGTACCACAGGGATCAGTGCTGGGTCCTCTGCTATTTGTGATTTTCATCAATGACTTGGAGGAGGGGGCTGAAGGGTGGGTCAGTAAATTTGCTGATGACACCAAGATTGGTGGAGTAGTGGACGAGGTGGAGGGCTGTTGTAGTCTGCAAAGAGACATTGATAGGATGCAGAGCTAGGCCGAAGAATGGCAGATGGAGGTTAACCCTGATAAGTGCGAGGTGATTCATTTTGGTAGAAAACATTTGAATGCGGATTACAGGGTCAACGGCAGGGTTCTGAGGAATGTGGAGGAACAGAGAGATCTTGGGGTTCATGTCCACAGATCTCTGAAGGTTGCCACTCAAGTGGATAGAGGCGTGAAGAAGGCTTATAGTGTGTTAGCGTTTATTAACAGGGGGCTTGAGTTTAAGAGCCGCAGGGTTATGTTGCAACTGTACATGACCCTGGTGAGACCACATCTGGAGTATTGTGTGCAGTTCTGGTCACCTCATTATAGGAAGGATGTGGAAGCATTGGAAAGGGTTCAAAGGAGATTTACCAGGATGCTGCCTGGTTTGCAGGATATGTCTTATGGGGAAAGGTTGAGGGAGCTAGGGCTTTTCTCTTTGGAGCGGAGGAGGATGAGAGGCGACTTAATAGAGGTTTATAAGATGATGAGGGGGACAGATAGAGTGGACGTTCAGAGACTATTTCCTTGGGTGGATGTAGCTGTTACAAGGGGGCATAACTATAAGATTGAGGGTGGGAGATATAGGAGGGATATCCGAGGTAGGTTCTTTACTCAGAGAGTGGTTAGGGTGTGGAATGGACAGCCTGCTGTGACAGTGGAGTCGGACACTTTAGGAACTTTCAAGCGGTTATTGGATCGGCACATGGAGCACACCAGAATGACAGGGAGTGGGATAGCTTGATCTTGGTTTCGGACAATGCTCGGCACAACATCGAGGGCCGAAGTGCCTGTTTTGTGCTGTACTGTTCTATGTTATAAGTATGCACAACTCCATCTCCACAGGCAGGAGTTTCATGATTAAAAATACTTGAAAGTTCTGTTTCCTTCACAGAACAGTCACTGAATGCACGCCTTGGACCGACAGCCTATTACAGCTGGCAATACTACTTTGCAAGAGAAAGCAGAATTCAATGTGGCAATGGATTCCCATGCCATTAGTTCTTTATAAGCTCCATCAGATGACATTTGAATTATCAGCCAATCAACTACCTGCTTGTGCATCAAACTTGTAACACTTGCCTGCTTTGTATGATCTGACCAATTCATCTCCTATGAACTCTGCACACCATATTTGCCCCCTGGCCACATTTTCTGAATTGCAACATTTAATTGATGGCACAAACATCAAAGTGGACTGGATTTTACTTTCCCCCGTAGTGGGCGCTTGAAGTGTGGGGGCACGTAAAATCTAGGGATGGGCTTCCCATTACCTACCACCCACCCCTTACCTGGGAGCGCATGACAACTTAATGGCCATATCATTTTGCCGGAGGATGAGGGAGTCCTACACTATGAAGCCCAGCAGCTTTAGCTGCGTGGGTGGAGTTGGGCAAAGGCAGGATTCCTTTGCAGCTTCCCCAGTGCACCTGAGGAATTCCCACTGCCCGCCACCCCCACCATCTCCCCCAGGTCAACCCCATCCTTTAACCCTCCCCCGCTTGATCCAAGCACCTCAACCCCACCCTCACCATTCTTGCTGAGACCCCTGACCCCGGACGATCAGCTGCCTCGGAATGGTGGAATCACCTGTAGTTCCAGCAGTGGCCACCACACCCAGCTGTTGGGACTGCAATGCTGTTAACCATCTCACTGGCCTGCAGCTCTTTCAGATGGGATTCCCTACTCAGATAAGGGCATATGTCCCGCTTGAAAGAAATTAATACTACTGCCAATTTTATTTGCTGCGAGGCAGTCATTGGGATCATGAGCGGGCATCCCTCTGACTTGCTAGATGTGGTAGTGGTGGGGGTGGGGGGGGGGGGGGGGGTGGGGGGGGGGGGGGGGGGTGGGTGGGGGGGGGGCTCAATGATAACGGGCCCCAATAAAATCCAGCACCATGTTTGGCCTTATTGAGAGCAAGTGACGATCTCTATCCATCATGGGCTTTTATGAATCTGAGGGACCATGGTGTAATCCAGATTGAGTTTCAGATGTTGTGATTGTTTTATTCTGCATAAGTATCCTGTCAACAAAGGGCTGCTAATTAATTGTCCACAGGAGAAAGTTGGTGGTGACCAAGGGTAGCAGATCGTAGAGGCAGATGCGATATTAGAGTGTGTTTTAAGCAAGTACTTTGGGGTGAAATGGATGGGCATGGATCAGCTGCCTATTTACATCCAATCCGATTATGCACTACATCGAAGTCAAAGGAGAGTAAAATTGAGCAAAGTTATAAACGGATGGCCAACAAAATCCCCATCAGTGGGCACAGCTCGTGCAGGATGCCACGCGCTAAATCATTCCCTGATCTCTGCCACATCAGCTTTCCAGTTCCGATCGTTCTTTTAAAAATGCATCCAATCATTCATGTGCTGGCATTCCACTGCACAACTACCAGTGTCACAAGTTCAGACACAGTAAGCTACCTTTGCTTCCACTAATCTCTCCACCTGCCACAAATTTAAATGCACTTTAACTTTAGTGCTGACAGTACATTATTCCACAGGGAAAATGACGGGGGCAGCAATCATTTCGGGCTGAGTTTGGACAGATTGAAGTTGAAGAGCTGGCACTGTCCACCCATTGGTGTTGCCGAGAGGCCCGAACGCTTTTCGAAAGCTGAGACTCATTTTGAGATGAATGGCGAGCGGCGGAACCAACATTCACAAGCAGTTCGCTATTCAGCAGTGGAGTGGTGGTGGAAAGGGGGGGGGGGGGGGGCGATTAATATGGCAGCGAGAAAATAGAGATGATTCAGAAGTCGGGACTGAAAGAGACCGGAGGCATTCACTGTGGGAATGGTGGACAGCCAAACCAAGAGATTTTCCTGCAACCAGGGGGAGTCCACTTATTTTCCCAGGCTCCACAAAAACCTTTGACGGAACTTCTACTTCCCATTTCTGAATAGCCCCGCTTAGAATATCTGGTAAATCTACTCAACAGCTACTGCATGAGGTGGAGCATGCACACTGATGCCCTTCCCGTTGATATCTCAACATTGCGGCCTGCAAACAGCCATCAGATCCTGACTTGCATATTATAAGAAATAGCCCACCTTAAGAAGGGAGATGCATGGTGATGTGTTGGGTAAGCTGGGTCTGCGAGGACTGTGTTTACTGTAGCAGTGAGAGAGACAGGCTTCCAACACTTGAAGAAATGCAACTCTATTTTATTGAACTCTTAACTATCATACATACTTTAATTGTGGGTTGACACTATGCTGAGTTGACTGGAGACCTGAGGCTAACCTGACCAGACTATCTTGCTACCACATGGTGTATGTTCTAGTTGTTGCTCATGGACTCTGACTGTCTCAGAGGCTGGATCCCAAGAGCGTGGGAAAACTAGTGCCCTCTGGCTTTATAGTGGTTGTGTCCTGTCTGGTGATTGGTTGCTGAGTTCTGTGTGTTCATTGGTCATCCTGTGTGTCAATCGCTGCCTGTCTGTGCACCATCATATACTTGTGTGTATATTATGACACATGAGTCACATTGGTGAAGATTCCGATGATGATGGGTGAGAGCGAATTGGGGCTATGACTGAAGTGACAAGTACAGCACCATGATTTTCCGGCCAGGATCCTTTCTCTATAACTTGCCGCAGACCCAGATACGTGTTTTGCCCCCAAAATTCTGAATGACGATCTGAGTACTTGGAAAGACCTGCATTAAAACTTAGCCCAATAACAATGCCTTTGAAATGTAATTTATTATTTTTACTTAACCATCAATTATATATTTAAAAAGTGAGCGATCTAGAAATGCCAAAAGCAATATTCTGAGACTAATTGATTTCAATGAGAGGGCAGCTAATGTTGTGTGACAGCCAGTTACTCAGCCCACAGAAATCCCGATAAAGTCCGTTGAGAAAGGAATGCAGTCCCAGGCAGCAGTATATGTGCAAATGAGCAGAACTAGACTTTGAAATATTGATGCAGTGGGAAAGCACTCTCTATCACAAATTAGTGAAATGCATCTTCCAATGCTCGTAAAGGTCTGGGGGCCAGCCAAGTTATATGCTCACATGGGTAAAATGTGTGGGAAAGGGAGATGACAGATGGAAGAACAAAGGCCAGCAGGGAGTAACAGAGACTCGGCTAATGGCTTACTGATTCTGACCAACAATGGACAAAGGAAGACAATGAAAAGAATGTGTGGGGGCTCACAAAGGGAATAGAAATCTCTATGTGTAATCAGAAAGGCAACCACTCTATCATTGATAAGATAAATTGAACGTCAAACGCTGAACAAAGATCATATGCTCCCCGACTGAGCAAAAAGCAAAGATTACTCATCCTCCCTTTCCCTTGAACTGACACTGGGCTAATTTTCGCATCAAAATCCAGGTCAAGTATCCTTTATCCGAAAGCCTCGGGGCTGATTGTATCTTGGGATTCAGATATCGTAGAATCCCCACAGTGCAGAAGGAGGCCATTTGGCCCATCGCATCTGCACCCACCCTCTGAAAGAGCATCCTACCTAGGCCCACACCCTATCCCCGTAGCCCCACCTAACCTTTTGGACACGATGGAGCAATTTAGCCATATTTGTACATCTTCAGACTGTGGAAGGAAACCGGATCACCTTGAGGAAACCTACGGAAACATGGGCAAAGTATGTTTACTCCACACAGGTCAGAATCAAACCCGGGCCCTGGCGCTATCAGGCAGCAGCACGAACCACTGTGCCACCACGCTGCCCCATGATAATTTCAGTGTTTGGATACCGCATGTAAAATTACATTATAATGAAAATAGCCTAAGGCTAGATAAGCTATAGTCTAAAGTAAATAAAATGACTGGAAAAGTAAGTTGTATCACTGAATAATCGGAAATAAATTTCATTTTGACATATTCACCATAAAAATCGCAAGGAAAATAGTGTAGCCAAACAACTCGCATTCCAGTCCTAAATTCAGTGAAGTTCAAAGAGAGTGGGGTTTTTGGATTTACAGATAAAGGAGATGTGATTTCCATGGTGTAAACCAAGTGCAATTTTTGGCTGAGAGACATATATTCGGGTGGCTGAATTGATATTGCCCTAACAGGTTTCCGTTAGGTAGACTCCTTTTTGCGGGATATTGTTTAATGTGGGTCTGCCGGTTCACATCAGCAGACACACGGTCCTTGACAGAGTAAGTCCAGTTCCAGTGGCAAGGGAACCCCGATCACTGGGGAGCTCCCTACTGCTGCAGCCTTTATCCGCCATCGCAGCGGTTCAGACCGTACGAGTATCTTGCGCCTGATCCACCATTGAGGACTTGTTTTGGATTATGCTGAGTCTGATTTCTCACCTCCGATCTTACCATCAGTGATGACCCTGCCAAGAATTTAAAACTCCCGACGGCATTGCTCTCGGAATCAATGAAACCTTCAAGTGTCTCCACCGTGGCATAGTGGCAATCCAAGGAAAGTTAACAACACTGTTACCAAATCAGAATTTCTCCGAAGTGTCTAAACTCACTCACCGCTCGAAGTAAAGATCATAAGAAGCAAAGGCATTGGTTCAAATCCCACATCTGAGTCTTGAACATAAAAATCTGGGCTGACTATCCAGATATTGCCCTAACAGGTTTCCGTTAGGTAGACTTCTGGTGTGGGATATTGTTTAATGTGGGTCTGCTTGTTCACATCAGCAGACACACGGTCCTTGACAGAGAAATGCCTCATTGTTTCAGATGCAGCACCTTAGCATAGCGGTTAGCACTATGGCTTCACAGCGCCAGGGTCCCAGGTTCGATTCCCGGCCTGGGTCACTGTGTGGAGTCTGCATGTTCTCCCCGTGTCTGCGTGGGTTTCCGCCGGGTGCTCCGGTTTCTTCCCACAAGTCCCGAATGACGTGCTATTAGGTAGTTGGACATTCTGAAATCTCCCTCTGTGTACCTGAACAGGCGCCGGAATGTGGAGACTAGGGGCTGTTCACAGTAACTTCATTGCAGTGTTAATGTAAGCCTTCTTATGACATTAATAAAGATTATTATTATTAGGCACTGTCTTTCACATGGGAAATTAAAGCGAGGCCCCACTTTCCCTCTCAAGTGGAAGCAAAAAACTCACTGCAATATTTTGAGGAAGTGCAGGGGAATTATGCTTGCCATCCTGGACAATGTTGATTCCTCAATCACCATCATAATAACAGGTTATCTAGTCATTCTCATTGTTGTACAGATCAGCTGCCACAATTCCTATATTTTACAACAGTGACTGCACTTTAATGAAGCACCGTAAAGTACTTTGGAATTCCTTGAGGATCGTGAAAGGCACTTTATAAATGCAAGTCATACTTGCTCCATTTAAAAAAAATCTCACCACAGCTATCAGTAATAGTACTGCAAGTTTTCTTCATTATTTATTCTGCAAAACAGCGACAAAATTTGATGCCTAAAGTAACCAATTATCAAAAATTAATTAATATGCTAACTGCAGGCCTGCCTCTAAAAAGAAGCACAATATTGGAGGAGCTCGAGCAAAATACAGCAAATGGAAAAAAACACTGAACCTCCTTCTTCCCTCACTGTGCAATTGACATTCTACAACAGCATTGAGTCCCAACCGGTGGGCAAACATTATTGTTCCCCCACCTCCCTACCACATAGCCATCCCATCACTGAGCTATCCACACCACTAAGTAAAGCTCAGGTCACAGTTCACTGCTCCTGAGAAGCTTTCCAAGCCCTCTGTCCTGAACAGATCTCTGGCTATTACCTTTCAACCTTGTGTCTCGGTAGAAATGTGAGTAAACCTTCCCCCTCCCGCACCGTACCGGAGTAAACCCCATCTCCTGCTGGATTGAATCTTGCCCCCTCCTGTCACCTGCACTCTAATTTCTACTTTAAAAAAATGACATATTTTTTCCCGCATGAGCAGTAATTGCATCTGCTCTCCAATGGGAAGCTAATTGCCCCTCCACCCGCTCATCAACAGCTCATTCACCTTGATGTGAAGGTGAATGAGTGAATCCCCGGAATGAACTCAGAAACATCCCTGAATATAGGTTGAAAACCAGGACTCTAAACCTCTGCTACCCACCCAGATGAGGTCAAAAGCTCTTGCCACTCCCCCCACTCCCCACACAGGTACATTTGGTCCCTAGGCCAATGCAGCTCCAACAAAAACAGAAATTGCTGGACAATCTCAGCAGGTCCGACAGCATTCGTGGAGCGAGAACGGAGCTAACATTTTGAGTTTGGATGACCCCTTGTCAAAGCTCAATATTGCAGCGCAGCTCCATGTTCCCACTCAGATGAAACCAAATACTCCTTGATTTCCCTCGGTTGCCGACTTTCCTCCACCCTGTTGAAGACAGCAAAGTGGAGTTTGGACCGTAACCAGATCAGCCATGATCTTATCGAATGGTAGAGCAGGTTCAAAGGGCTGAATGGACACATAAGTCTACGGTTTCTATGTCCTCTATTCCTCTTTCATTAACGACTTGATGGATGTAAAATCTGGCTGGGAATCCCCCAAAATGACCAATACAGTGTTGCTTTTACAGCCTATGGACCGATGTCACCCTGACCAAGTCCTGGCCAGTATTTCCATTTGTCCAAACTGAGAGTCATACATATGAGATAAATATCAATACTCTCCGCACCCGACCGGCCAAAGTCCAGACGGCGTGGAATTAATGTGCTCCCGTTGGTCGGATTACTCGCATGGCGGCTGCGGACTCAGTCTGCGGCCCGATTGGAGGTCAGGGGGGTGGCTGGAGAATGATTGTGCGGGGGTTGAGGGTCTGGCACGCGGCCGATCGCAGGGTCTCTTCATCGGGTCCAGCTCCACGGTCCGAGTCCACCATGGAGCATGGTGCGGCTTCTGACCCGGACGTGCAGGAGCCCGTATCTGCAGCAAAAGCTGTGAGATTTACTCTGGGTCCCTGCTAGCCCCCTGCAAGGCTGGGAATTTGTGTCCCTTTAATCCAGGATTTTCAGGAGTAAAACTGTACCATTTTGATGCTGGCGTGGGAACATAGTCCTAATAATGGAGAATCCAGCCCCTTACTTCTCCTGACTCCACCAGCAAGTTAGTATACTTCAAAAAAACCTGCCTTGTTGGTAACAAACTGTGCCAAGGATTGAGTGGCCCCAGACAAACATGTTGTGCAGTAGTGGACTTAGAGAGGCTTTAGGTCCCTTAATTCCACATGGGGGTCTTAAAACATTGGTTAATACTTAAAAGTAAATGAAGGATATGCTGTGCCGATGATTTTATAGGCCCATAATTGATTAATCCATCATTCTTTTTGTTTCAGCCTGGCTAACCCAGTATGTGTAACAGGAAACAACATTAACAGATGGCCTGTAATTATATTGTGTTTGTTAAGGATGGGGATAATTTTCAACTTGGTTGCTTGGGCGATAACCTGGTGAAGCGGACAGCCCACCCATTGTTGAACCCGGTCTGAATTCCATTCCATTGATTTGAAAATTGCTGCCAATATGTGCATGGAATTAAATATTCAGGTAACAGTGACAATTATGGTGCCTGTCTGCTCGAATTCATCAGGCCCCCAGCACCACAATCTGCATTATTTTTTTCAGGTGCCCCTAGAGATCCTGTTCCAACAGTAGGTTTACCCTTTGTAAATAAACAGTGGGAGTAGCAACATGGGAGTTACTAGTCAATGCTGCAGCTGGCTTATACTGTCAGCCGAGAAACTGCACCGGGAGCTCAACGTGCTGCATTAATCCAGGCTTTGCACAGAGAAGACCTGCAGCAAAACCTTACTCGGTGGAGATTTCCTCTGTGGCCGTATATCATGACATTATAAAACCACTTATAAAGAACGCATTTACAATTTCACCCTGTCTATCGCACGGGAATTTTTCCCATTCTTCCTGCTGTTTGGAATTCATAGAATCGTACAACACAGAAGGAGATGATTCAGTCCTTTGTACCTGTGTTGGATATTTTAAGAGCTGTCCAATTAGCCGCACGCACCTCCTTTTTCCCAATGACCCTATGAACTTTTCCCTTTTAATTATATGTCTAATTTCCTTTTGAAAGCCACTGTTCAGGCATTGAATTTCAGATCATTGCACCTTGCTGCACAAAATTAAAAAAATATATACCCACAGCTCTTCACTTGCTACATTTGCCAATTATTGTAAATCAGTGTCTTCTTGTGACTGGTCTTCCTGACTGTTACAACCCCAATGGAGGTCCCAGGATCAAAACCATACGGTTTCCTATCAACTTCCCCTTTAAGGGGGTGTGGCTTCCCCCCAACAAGGAGACACCCAGCTTGTATAAAAACCCCGGCCTGGGTGCAGGTTGGGGAAAGGCAACCCTTAGGGGAGTGGCAGAGGTTGGCTTTGTATTGTGATAAACCGTGTTTTTTAATTCCTACCTCTACACTGTGCGTTTTGCTTACCGCGGATTGAACACGGGCAGTGGAAACCGTTTTACCCAATTTAATCTATCAAAGACTCTCATGGTTTTGAGGTTTCTGTTATATCTCCCATAACCTTCTCTTGCTGTGGAGAATAATGTTGGGCTCTCCAGTCCGTCCATGCGTCTCAAGTCCCTTATCACTGATAGCATCTGAATGAATCTCCCTTGAACCCTCTCCTAAGCCTTATCATCCTGCCTAAAGTATGGTGTTGAGAACTGAATGAAATGCTCCAGCAGAGGCCCAATGATTTATAAAGATTTAGCAATACCTCGTTGCTTTTCTTACTTTAATGCTTCAACTGTCAAGTCAAGGACCCTGTATGCCTTTTTAACAGCCGATCAACTTGACTTGCCACCTTTAAAGATTTGTGAATGTGAGCCTCTAGGTCTCTCTTTGTGCCTGAGCCTCCTTCATTACTGCACTGCAAATCAATTAATACATAATTTATGACGACTATCATTCCTTTCAGACAACAGATCCCCACAGAATAAGTGATCAAAACGTGTCTAACAATAGGAACTAAAGATCGCATTATGTCAAAGGAAGAGGCTTATAAGGTTGCCAGAAAAGATAGGTAAGCCTGAGTATTGGGAGGATTTTAGAAATCAGCAGGTTGGGCCAAGTAATGGATAAGAAAGAGAAAAGTAAATCTGAATAGATCAGCGCCATACACAATAACAAATTTTAAATCTTTTTTACAGGTACATAACTTATGAGGAAGGGTTGAACACGCTGGGTCTGTACCTGTTGGAGTTTCAAAGAATGAAAGGTGATTTTATTGAAAGATAAAAGATCCTGAGGAGACTTGATCGAGTGCATTTTAAAACAATGTTTCCCCTCGTGGGAGGGACTAGAACTAGGGGATACTGTTTATAAATAAGGGTCGGAATTATCCGACCCTTCACACCAGCTGACACCTCCAGTCCTGCAGATGGCACTCTCTTGCTGCGGGTAGCCCGGCGGCCTGGGGTGGATTCAATGGGAAGTTCCATTGACAGCGGTGGGACCAGAAGATGCCGCCCCTGGCGAACAGCGTGCCTCCTCCTTCCGTTGGGGCCTCACGGTAGCATGGTGGTTAGCATCAATGCTTCACAGCTCCAGGGTCCCAGGTTCGATTCCCGGCTGGGTCACTGTCTGTGTGGAGTCTGCACGTCCTCCCCGTGTGTGCGTGGGTTTCCTCCGGGTGCTCCGGTTTCCTCCCACAGTCCAAAGATGTGCGGGTTAGGTGGATTGGCCATGCTAAATTGCCCATAGTGTAAGGTTAATGGGGGGATTGTTGGGTTACGGGTATACGGGTTACGTGGGTTTAAGTAGGGTGATCATTGTTCGGCACAACATCGAGGGCCGAAGGGCCTGTTCTGTGCTGTACTGTTCTATGTTCTAAGAAACACACGTCAGGAAGGACAGTGAATCCCATCCAAGGAGTCTCAGTTTAGCATGGAAATTGGAAGAATTGTTTTTTCTCAGAGGGTCATTGGTCTGTAGCAATCTCTTCCTTAGAAAGCATTGAAAGCAGGGTCATTGAATATTTAAGGCAGATCTCAGAATTAAGACAAATCTCAGTAGATTATTGACTAACAAGGGGGTCAAAGGTTATGAGGATTGGCATGAATGTGGAGTTGAGGCCACAATCAAATCGGTCATGATATCACTGAATGGCAGAACAGTCCCGTTGGGCTGAATGGCCAACTCCTGGTTCTGATTTGTGCGTTGGTATGTAAATCTGAAAAGATCACTGAAAGTAAATAATGACCAGTTGGACCCAGAGGCAGGAGAAACTATAATGTGGAATGGGGAAATTGGAGAGACAGAAGCCCAATATATTAGGCTGGATCTTTATCTCCCCATAAAGGCCAGAATGAGGTTGAAAGTAAAATATTAGGATGGTTGACTGAAAATTCTAACTTATGATGCCTTCCTGATGCTGTGCTATTTATGTGATCTTTTTGCAGGTCAGGCTAAGGGCAAACATCCATGCACTTCTTCTGAGGTCAGGGTCACTATTGTGGAAACCATAGAAAATTTGAATTTCCTTCTACACTAGTTTTGTGTACTTTGGGTTTTGGAAGCCCTGAGATTTGACAGTTCATGACCACTTGAGGAATCCTGTTGAGGATTCTGGAACTTACTGACAAGCAAATGAGAAATGTATTGACACCTTCAAATGTCAATGTTAGTCATCGAGTGGTAATGTAGTTGTGCTTTTGATGCAATGATTGATCAGAGGACTCATTTTTGCAAAGGTAAATTGACCATTACACTGGAAACCTTTGTGTAAATGTTGACATACGACTCAATAATTTTCCAAATGAACAAAGTGCCACAATACATTCAAAACTAGAAAGAATGCACTGGAAAGATGTTCTGCCCTGGTTTGGACCGAGGTTGAAATGTGTAGTGATTTTTAGCTTGAGAAAACA
This sequence comes from Scyliorhinus canicula, assembly GCF_902713615.1. NCBI lineage: Eukaryota > Metazoa > Chordata > Chondrichthyes > Carcharhiniformes > Scyliorhinidae > Scyliorhinus > Scyliorhinus canicula. The sequence goes on along the minus strand of NC_052159.1, from coordinate 133,051,329 downwards.
ATGTCCCTGCTGCTGAACATTAAAATAAATCTAAGAGCCTATTTCACTCCATTTATTGACACATAATCTGCTTTGAAATAGAAATGAAACAGTAGCTGCTGCTTTAAAAAAAAACATTGTGTGTTTTAGTTTCTTATTGACACTTTGCAGGATTTGGTTTGATAGTTGGGACTATTATGAATGCTTGGCTCAGTTTAAAAAAAAATGAACTACTTATCTCAGTGTGGTGGGAGGGCAGGGTGGAGTTGATTGACAGTTTGAAGATGTTAATAAAGGATTATCTGCCTTTGTTGCTCTCAGTGGATACGTTTGTTTGTTGTTACAACAGAATGACTAAGTGAGTGTTTTTAAGATTCTTTTGGATGCGATTTCTGGTATGAAATGGCTTTGAACATGACAGCTCTATTGGATTGCTCAAATTTATTTTAGAATCCCTTTCAAAGATATCCTGAGATCTGTTCATAGTGGATACAGGATGAGCGGCTATGGATGATACGTAGAGGCGGTATAGAAGGGGCATGGGTGCTACAATGGGTATGAGGGAGAATGGACAGTGTAATGGGGAATAGGGAGTATAGTTGACATGGAGGAATATAGGGGTGGGTGAGGGTATGATATTTGAGAGTTAGGGGGCCTAAGGACTATGTTAGAGAACTGGGCCAATGTCGCCAAAAGCCAAGATAGTCCTTCTGATCAGGCTACCTTGAAGATCCCCATGATGTTAATCTATACAATCCCTACAGTGCAGAAGGAGGCCATTCGTCCCATCAGGTCTGCACTGGCAATCCACCTAACCTGCACATCTTTGGACACTAAGGGGCAATTACGAGCATAGCTATCACCTAACCTGCACATCTTTGGACTGTGGGAGGAAACTGGAGCACCCGGAGGAAACACATGCAGACACGGGGAGAAAGTGTAAACTCCACACAGCCAGTCACTGAGAGTGGAATTGAACCTGGTCCCTGGAGCTGTGAGGCAGAGGTGCTAACCACTGTGCCATCGTGCCGCCCCATAACGAATGGCTAATCAGGCTTAAATGGCCTACTCCTATTTATTATTTCCATGTGTTATGTTTTATCTGCTATTTGTTTTGTATTTCACCTCCTCATTCTCCCTCCCATAATGCATCACTTCACTTCACTGCATTAAATTCTGTCCGGCATTGGTCATCTCAATTTCACCTGTCTGTCCACGGCTTCAACTCTGGAGAATTAATGATCCATCATTTGTTGATTCAGAGATACTGGAACATGGATTAATCTTCGGGAAACCTGTCAGATGTCTGTTAATATTGTAGTCCTTTACTGCTCCATATATCAGATTACACATTATTACTTCATTGTTTTCAGGTCATATCCTATTGTGAGGACACTGATTAAAATTGTTCACCTTCAGGTGACATTCTCAATTATTTGAGTGTCACCAAACCAAAGCAATGCCATGGTTTTGCTGCAGGCCACAGGCCCCAAGTCTCCATCAGCAGGGATCAAACACTGTCATCTTTGCATTGGGGGTGGCGCAGTCGCACAGTGGTTAGCACTGCTGCCTCACAGCTCCAGGGCCCCAGGTTTAATTCCGGTCTCGGGTGACTGCCTGCGTGGAACATAGAACATAGAACAGTACAGCACAGAACAGGCCCTTCGGCCCTCAATGTTGTGCCGAGCCATGATCACCCCACTTAAACCCACGTAACCCGCAACCCAACAATCCCCCCATTAACCTTACACTACGGGCAATTTAGCATGGCCAATCCACCTAACCCGCACATCTTTGGACTGTGGGAGGAAACCGGAGCACCCGGAGGAAACCCACGCACACACGGGGAGGACGTGCAGACTCCACACAGACAGTGACCCAGCCAGGAATCGAACCTGGGACCCTGGAGCTGTGAAGCATTGATGCTAACCACCATGCTACAGTGAGGCCCCCCAAGTGGAGTTTGCACTTTCTCCCCATGTCTGCATGGGTTTCCTCTGGGTGCTCCAGTTTCTTCCCACTGTCCAAAGAAATGCAGGTTAGGTGGATTAGCCATGCTAAATTGCCCCTTCATGTCCAAAAGGTTAGGTGGTATTACTGGGTAGCGGGGGTAGGATGGAGACAAGGGCTTGGGTCGGGTGTCCATTCCAAGGCCGGTGCAGACTCGATGGGTCAAATGGCCTCCTTCTGCACTGTAAAGTCTATGAATCTATGATTATTCTGAGCCACATTCTGGCCATCTAACCAACTGAACTAACAGGCCCCCAATCATAATTAGCAACTCTTTCAAACCAAAACATTTAAGATGAGATATAACAAAACTGTTCCCTGCATTTTCGATTTATTTTTCTAATATTTTTGTGTGGATGTTGTCTGCGATGTTGTGGAGTTTCCTGAACTCTTAATTTGGAGGGAGCGACAGTATCGTTGACATTTACAATCATGCTTCAATAAGCATCACAGTTATTATTTCAGTCACGCGCATGAATATTTGCTTCTCAGCATCATTATGTTAAAAACCTAAAAGTATTCTGGTTAACTGTACATCTTGTATTGTTCAGATATGCTGCGTATGATACCATCAATAATGCACAACAAAATTGCTCGGAATCCACACTACCAGAAAGGAAGCGTTAGTCCTTGGGATCGCATTTGAGAAATGTGGGCACATGTGGCCTCTGAAATTAACAAGGAAGTTATGGACAGCATGAAAACAATTATCTGATATACCCTGCTGTGCACCATATAAAATTAGCTCTCAATGTATCTTTATCCTCCTGGATCATAAATTTGATTGTTACACAAACGAATACATTCATGTCTTTCAGTGGTTCCTGTCTTAGAAACATAGAAAACATAAAAATAACAGGAACAGGAGAAGGCCATTGGGCACTTGAAGCCCACTCCGCTATTCATTATGATCATGGCTGATCATCCAACTCAACAGCCGAATCCCGCTTTCCCACATATCATTTGATCCCCTTCACCCTAAGTGCTACTTCTAAGTGTTTCTTGAAACCATACAATATTTTGGACTCAACGACTTCCTGTGGTAGCGGATTCCACAGGCTCACCGCTCTCTGGGTGAAGACATTTCTCCTTATCTCTGTCCTACGTGGTCTAGCACGCATCATCAGACTGTGACCTCTGGTTCTGGACACACCCACCATCAGGAACATCCTTACTTCATCGACCCTGTCCAGTCCTGATAGAATTTTATCGGGTTCTGTGAAATCCCCCCTCATTCTTCTGAATCCAGTGAATACAATCCTAACCAATTCAATATCTCCTTAAACGTCAGTCTTATTTTAACTTAGACAGCAACAACTCCTCTCTCAGATCTGCTACCCTGAACTGCTCACAGTATTCTAAATTGTCTAAACGGGCCTTCGTGTAGCAGTAACGTACCTTCTATTCCCTTGTATTCTATTACTTCAGAAACGGGCGGGATTCTCTGAGCCCGCGCCGGGTCGCAGAATCGACGGGGGCGCGGGAAATTTCCGCCACGCTGATCCCGCGCCGGGACGCGATTCTCCGGCGACTGGAGAATCGGCGGCAATCGCACCCACGCGGTCGCCACGGCGCCGGTCAGGGGCTGCTGAAATAGGCCCCCACGGCGATTCTCCACGGGCGACAGGCTGAACTCCCGCCATGTTCCGCCGAGTCCCGCCGGCGTGGTTCCAACCTGGTACCCCCTGGCAAGAGCTTGGAACTGCGGCTGCGGTGAACGTCCTGGTTGTGGAGGGGATGGTGGGGGGCGGGGGTGGGGGGGGATCTGAATCTGGGGGGGGGGGTGTCTCCACGGGTCCAGGCTACGATCTGGAGGGGTCTACCACCTTCACGCAGCCCTCTGTAAGGTCCCCAACATGTTGCTCAGTGCCAGCACGGAAACAGCAACCATGCGCATGCGCCGGCGGGGAGACGGCTGTCGTGCGCATGCGCGGACCCGTACCGGCTCTGCAGGGCCTGTGTTCACCACCGGAGCAGCACACAGCACTCCAGCACTGTGCTAGACCCCTGAACACTGCTGAATTGCTGGGCCAGGAGGCCCATTGACGCCAGCGTACACCACTCCGGTGTTTACGCCAGCGTCAACACTTAGCTGGGGTTTTGGAGAATCCCGGCCCATTATAATGCCAGAATTCCTTTTTGATTATTTCTGTACCTACTCATGAGATTTTTAATGATCCATATGCATGGACCCAAAGGCATTTTGGGCCACCAATGTTTGTAGCTTATAATGAAATGTCATCCTGAAACATGGGGGCTGGGGATAGGGAATTCTCTGCTTGCGTTGTGCCAAGGGCTGAGTAGCTGCTTCCCAGGTGCTGTGGAGGGCTCCTTCAAGGGAGCTGGTGGTTGGGGAGGCTGGAGGGATATCCCCATAGCCCCACCTAACCTTTGGACACTATGGGGCATTTTACCATGTTCATTCCATCTCACCTGTACATCTTTGGTCCCTGAACTCTGAAGTGGGGGGGAGATGGGGGGGGTGTGTGTGTGTGGGGGGGGGGGGGGGGGGGGGAGGAGGGGGGGTGAACTGAATGCCTGTCTCCCTCCCCCTTCACATCCTACCAGATTACAAATGAAGATAATAGTCAATTACTGCGGATGCTGGAATTTGAAACAAAAACAGAAAATATTGGACAGTCTGGATGACTGTTTGTCAAAGCCTAAAAAGATTAGAACTGAATTTTGGGAACGAGCCAGCTGACATGATTATCAACCTAATGAAGACAGCTGAGGTGGGCAGATGCCGCCGACTGCATCAAGGCCAGTGCAGGCTGCAGCCTGGCACAGGCCAACCTCAGTATCGTTCAATGCTCACTCCGCAGCCACTCCGGCGATCTCCAGGGCTGTTTTATCATTGGGGAGTGAGGAAATGCAACTCGGAGACCTCCCGGTCCCTTTTATTATTGGCTATTTCTCCAGCGGGGACTGTAATGATATGTATATAGGTATACCAGTGATGGTTTAATTATTACATCTCAGTGTAATTCAAACACTAGAGGGCACCACCAGTTCCCAGTATAAATATTGGACCTCAGGGTAGTTAAGTGTTAGCAGAGAGAGATTGATCACAGTTCAAGGACTAGTTTAGATTAGAGAGAAGTAGCACGAGGACATCATTAGTTAATTCTAGATTATAGATTAATATTTGACAGACTCAATCTTACTTTACTAGTTATAACTTTGTAGAGTGTGCCAACTCTATTTAATATAATTGTTATTCAATAAATCAGTTTTGCTTCAAACTAAAGATTGGTGGTTTCTTTATCATCAACTCATCGGACCATTCTGGATCACAAGGCAAAAGTAATGACATATTACCACAAAGTGTAATATAATAGGGACAAAAAAAAATATTGTGAGCGCACGCCTGGTGGGTCAGGGGTTCTACAGCAGGTGACATGTGTGGGCCCGCACCTAGAAAGTGGTTGTGAGAATGAGTGTCAGAGGATTCTGAGGAACAATGTTGGAGGTCAGTTGTTGGGAGTATGTGAGGTGGTTGCCAGCGGATTGCAGGGGTGGAATCCGGAATGGCAGGATGGACTTTTACCAGGAGAAGTGAGGTGGTAACGCACCCTGACACATCATAGGAGGTCACCCATCTTCTTTGCACATTGGGTACTGATCCTCCTTGTCATGCTGCTGCCATTAACTGCAGCTGCCACTGCTTCCCAGGTGGGATTAGTCACCGTGCTTTGGGGTCTTCTAACCCTTCTGGAGTACAGGGTGTCGCGCCGCTCCTCCATGGCGTTCAGAAACCTGGCCAGGTCTTCATCCAGAAAGGGTGGAGCTGGTCTCCGTGCTGCTACCCACCTGGCTTGACTGGGAGTGGGTGCTGAGGGACTGTTTAAATGCTGCTCCCCCCCGTGTTCGCAGTGAACAGCTGAGTCCCAGGTCGGCACTGTGCCTTAAAGCCTAGTGGGGAGACAAAGAACAAAGAAACAGCACAGGAACAGGGCCTTCGTCCCTCCAAGCCTGCACCGACCATGCTGCCCGTCTAAACTAAAATCTTCTACACTTCCGGGGTCCGTATCCCTCTATTCCCATCCTATTCATGTATTTGTCAAGATGCCCCTTAAATGTCAGTATCGTCCCTGCTCCCACCACCTCCTCCGGGAGCGAGTTCCAGGCACCCACAGGCCTCCGTGTAAAAAACTTGTTGTAAAAAAAGAACGGGTTGCAATCTTCCCCACCCTTAACATGACTGTCCCGCCTTCCCTCTCTGAGCGCCATACGGTGATCCCCTTGTTCAACCTTCGCGCTGCACACTCACCCCCGCCCAGGTCCTGGGGATCCCTGGCCACTGCTAAAAACATCAGGGAGGGACACCGTCCTCAGCTCTCTTTCACTCATCCAGATAATTAAGCGTTTGCCACGGTAGTGAACCCCTCCTCTTTAATGTCTGAGTGTTGCCAGCTGCGTCTATGGTGCTAACGCACCTACAGTGCAGACAGACTGCTCAGGCAACAAAGGTTACAGGATATCCAGTCTGGAATAAGTATCTCTCAGACAGAGCACCTCACCTTTCGAGGAGGCACTTCAAAGTTCAAACCATCGAGGACTTCAGAGTTCAGGGACCAAAGATGTGCAGGTGAGATGGATTAAACATGGTAAAATGCCCCATAGTGCCCCAAGGTTAGGTGGGGTTATGGGGATAGGGCAGGGGTGTGGGCCTGGTAAGATGCTGGGGACTCTACCTTGGCATGTCTCATGTGGGGGATCATATATTGCACTAAGTGTGGGTGGATTGCAATCTGGACCATGCCCATCATTCCAACGGGAATCACCTCATGTTTTCCACCTGAAATTACACTTAATCATTTTTAGAAACATCACGCCCATGAATTCTGGTTCTCTCCACAGCTGCTGTCTGAGTACTCTGAGTATTTTCTGTTTTTATAACTGTAACTCGTGTCAACTCAATGCCAGCAATACATTAACTGTCATGATCTGCGCTCATCTTACTTGCAAACCTATTTCATCCAGGTTCGGTACGAACTGATGTCTTCGATCTCCCTCAGATGCATTGCCGCAGCCAGCATTGGAGATGGGAATGAGGTCCTAGAGGCCACAGTGGAGGACCAGCGCTCTGAGGTACACCATCCCGTGGCTCCTGCTCATCATCCACCAACACAGATCCTGGCACATCAGGGGTCCAGTTTCTCAGTTAGATCACAAGCAAGCAGTAATAGGTGCGAGAGCCAGGAACAGCAGTGTCTCTACATGAGGGTGCAGGACACTTCCTATTCTCATCAGCCAAACACAGATGCTGAGCCTTGGGCATCATTCAGTAAACCGACACTTACGGAGAAGTAATGGAAAAATATGTGAGCTTCTGCCAGAGTTTCCAAATGCTGTGCACACCCTGGCCCAGAAAATGGAGGAGTCCTGGGATGGCGGGACTGATAAATGAGGAAAGATTGAATCGGTTGGGATTGTATTTGCTGGAGTTCAGAAGTAGGACGGAGACTCTCATAGAAAGCTATAAAATTCTAACAGTACTAGACAGGGTAGATGCAAGAAGGATGTTCCTGATGGTGGGGGTGTCTAGAACCAGGGGTCAAGTCTGAGGATACAGGATAGACCATTTAGGACAGAGGTGAGGTAAAATTCCTTCACCCAAAGAGTGATCAGCCTGTGGAACTCATTAATTCGAACCACAGGGAGTAGTTGAAGCCAAAACATTGTGGGCGGGATCCTACACCGGTCGATGCCAAAATCGGGAAAGGTGTTTGGGCGGTGAATCGGTTATGAGGCCAGAACCGTGGCCAGAATGCCATTCTCCAGTGCTTGAAAAGCCGAAGAGCTTCACCCTGGCATTTAAGTTTGAGCCCAATGAGTGCTTTACAAATGAGGTGATTATGAAAGTATACCAGATGGAATCGCAGCCTGACAAGCCTGAATCTTCATTCTTTGACAAACTTAGAAATAAACAGGTGCACAGGCTGCAAGATTGACTGAAGAAAGGAAAAAAATGACAGATTGAAAACAATTAAAGTCAAGCCGAACCACAAAGGTCACAGTACTCGCAGAACACTTACAAAAACCGTACCAAATGACTCATTCTTTAATTTCTTCAGTCCTCCTGAAGTTTCACAGCATGGAAGTTAAGTAAAAGTTTGCGCGAACACATAATTCCGTGTGCAATGTTGTTTTTACAGGAGAAATCATTGCAGACCATGCTGAATCAGATGATGAATATAATGAGGATATATATGATCACTTTGAAGATGATGCGGAGCGCAAAGTCGTGGAAGGTGAGCCAGATGAAGTTGAATATGAAATGTTCGTAAATCTATTTTGCAGGAGCATTTACAGGCTTGATTAAGAGGCCTGAGAAGCGCTGCTCCAGTGGTTTGCCGGGAATAATAAGATGGTCACAAGGGACGCCCTGACCGCGCTGGACACTGTGAAGGGCGAGAGATCTAAGATGGCGCACTCTGAAATAAAAAGTGAGATTGCCGTGGCTAGGATCTCGGAGCTCTTGAATAAGCTAGTAACAGACATCATCGTACCACTATTAGAGAAGCCTGCTCCAGAGACACTTAGTGAATCATTTCAGGCCTTGAAGGTGGTTTCGGTAGTTGACTCCCTGATCCTCGAAGCTACTCTACCGGAAGATGAGTTGGAGGAGCTGATGACTATCTCGCTATGCAGCTCAACGGATCACACATACATATTCGAGCAAGACCAGGATGACCCAATGCCTGGGTCGACAGGGCCAGAAATTGTTTGCATCGTCATTTCTAGTGATGAGAAGCCATTGACCATTGCTCCAGCAAGTCAAGAAGAGACAGCACCTGTTGTTTTCGATGTGACTTCCAACCAGGTTACAGAGAGTGAGGCGCTCCAGCCTCCAACGGAGAATCCAGCCCATTATATAGAATTTACAGTGCAGAAGGAGGCCATTCGGCCCATCGAGTCTGCACCAGCTCTTGGAAAGAGCACCCTACCCCCTATCCAAGGTCAACACCTCCACCCTATCCCCATTAGCCAGTAACCCCTCCCCCCAACACTAAGGGCAATTTTGGATACTAAGGGCAATTTATCATGGCCAATCCACATAACCCGCACATCTTTGGACTGTGGGAGGAAACCGGAGCATCCGGAGGAAACCCACGCACACACGGGGAGGATGTGCAGACTCCGCACAGACAGTGACCCAAGCCGGAATCGAACCTGGGACCCTGGAGCTGTGAAGCGATTGTGCTATCCACAAGGCTACCGTGCTGCCCCCTTATCTGGGAGAACTGACCTTCAACATGAACAGAACTCCAGATAACAGGCTGTGCTGTCTACCATTAAGCCAGAGGCAGCAGAAAGAATTATGGCCCCATCAAACCTGCCAACTGCTGGAACTACAGATACCGTGCCTCACGACTGACTCATTCTACCTGCCTTCCCCCGACATGAGGTCTTTATCTAGAATGACAGAACCTTCTACAATGAGTCATCCTCCCCTCAGAAGGAACATTCCAGTTGACTTCTGATTCTAGACACTGGACATATGTAAAACCTAAACTTTCATTTTATTGTGGTCGTGCCCTGAACCCTGTTCCTTTTCCTTATCCCCATTTATTGCGTGAGTGTAAAAGGGATGGATGTTGTAAAAACACTCTTGCATGTGTGTGTGTGTGTGTGTGTGTGTGTAAAAATAAACCAACTCTTTTATCTCCACCTTATCTTGAGTTTGCTGTGCAAGTTATGAATAGAGGATTGAAACATTTCCAAAATTAAGTGTTGGGGAAAATGAACCTCCATTTATAAAGGGAGAAAACAGAATTTAAAAAAACACCTTTCTGTTTAGACACCTTCAGGGCAGTTTAAATTCCCGTACCAGCCTCCCCGAACAGGCGCCGGAATGTGGCGACTAGGGGCTTTTCACAGTAACTTTATTGAAGCCTACTCGTGACAATAAGCGATTTTCATTTTCAATTCATTTTCAAATTGACCCACCTCCTGTCCGTGACAAGATGATTTCAGCTCTGAGGCAGTGTAAAGTTATAACTTCTCTGGAGACACTGCTGTAAAATCAAAGTCTTTCTTTTAAAACTATCTGAATACTGTAGCAATGAAGGCACAATCAAATTTAATAGGCACGGCTCAGTATTTAGATGGAGAGAGAAAAATCAAGAGGCTTCCCTCACTCAACAGCTGCTGATGTTCTGCTTCAAACTCATACTCCAAACGCACACAAAGCGTTTGGTTGACTTTTCTCCAACTGCCAGTTTTTTAAAAATGTTTTTTCAAATGATAACTCAATTAGATCATCTGGAGAGCTAAAATTGGAAAGAAAATAAAGGTTCTTTGACTAAACAATTAACATTTAAATGGTTCATTGTTGAATTTTATGGATGCCTCCATTGACATCTTTGATAGAGGTTTGATAGAGACGTTTAAAATCTGGACCGAGCAGAGAGGGAGAAACAATTTCTACTCGTAAAAGGATCAAGAATGAAAGGGCAGAGATTTAATGTGATTTTCAAAAGAAGCAAATTATAAAATCCCTAGAGTACAGAAAGAAGCCATTTGGCCCATCGAGTCGGCACCGATCCTTAGAAAGGCCAACCACCTACGTCCTACCCTCTGCCCTGTAACCTCACTCTAAGGGACAATTTAGCAAGTCCAATCCAACTAACCTGCATATCTTGGGACTGTGGGAGGAAACCGGAGCACCCAGAGGAAACCCACGCAGACAACGTGCAAACTCAACACAAAGAGTCACCCAAGGTCGGAATCGAACTAGGGTCGCTGGTGCTGTGAGACAGAAGCGCTCTTGGAGCTTTTTTTCACATAATGAATGGTTCAAGTCTGGAATGCACTACCTGGAAATGTGATGGGGGCAGTTTCAATTGAGGTATTAAATAATGACTTGAATCAAAATAATGTGTTGGGGTATGGGGAGAAGGCAGGGGAATGACACTACACCATTTTAGAGAGTTTGGAGAGTTGGTCCAAACACAATGGACCAAAGGGCCTCCTTTCACGCTGTAACAGTTCTGTGATTCTGTGATCTTTGATAAGGCAGGAAGAGGGTGGTTTACAAATACCCAGTGAAGCTACTGTCTGTAATGAAACTCCTAGACTAGTAGTGTAGTGATGCAATTAGATTTGGCCATGTTTCTGCAGATTTGAAATCAGTTTAGTCTGTCTCAAATACAATATGTCATTTTAAAATTCAAATACTTGACATAAGCATGCCTTCAGAAGGCCTGTATTCCTCTCCAACTAAGAAACCAACAAGTCTTTTCCGAAAATGCCACGCTTTGTTTTGTTCTATCAACCCTGCTGGTAATCTGTTTTCTAATTCTATCACTCTGTTTCGTAAAATTAACATTAAGCTGTATCGTTTGATCCATAAATCTCGTCCTGTATTGAAGAACTTTCCTGTATCTAAATTATCCATATCCATGAAAACACTGAAATTGTTTCTAATTTCCCTCTTCTTACCCTCCTCTTGTCCAAAAGGACGTTTCCAGATTCCACAATCTTATGTTCTGACCCCCCACAGTTCAGGAATTGACTTCATAGCATCTCCTGCAGCTCAGAGTGGAATGAAGAAAGCAATATCGCTGAAGGCTAACACTTCACCAAGGCCAGATACTATTTGAAAACTGCAACAAGTTTTCTATATCAATGACAGACTCATGGCCCAGTAAATGTTTACCATTTTTTGAAGAATTCTCATGTTTCTGATGCCTTCCCTCTCGGGTACAGATAAATTGACTTTCTGAAATTATACAAAAATATGATTGATATCTTGAACTACAAAGGGTTCAATAATTCATCAATCGACGTAACAAATAACTACATGTGTTACAGTCCTATGAAAGAATGGAGAATTTGACAGTGAAAGGCTTTGAAGAAATTTTGATCACAAGTCTCTTAAGTAACTTGGCCAAGATTTCCTCTGTGTACTCTCTGTAACTGCATCACAAAGCAATTCTTTACAAATGGATTTACTGATCGCGCACAAGGGAGAACATTCCTTCCCGAGGACGTGACTGTCTTCCTCAAAAGCATATACATTTGGGTTTTTTAGGGGCTCAGATTATCTAAAACAAGTCACAGTTCCACCTGAAAATCAATTGAAAAAACATGTAATATTTGTGGAAAATATATTTTTCCACTTTTCCGACATCATGATTTGATGTTTTTTGCTGAGACATAATGGAGTGACTTTGATTGTCACAGCAGGAAAATGTTCCTACTTAGAATCACATGAAGCCAACACATGTCAGTGTGAACAATTTTGGCAAAAGAACTGAGATAGACTCGATGAAGAGAAGCATTTTTAATTTCAGTTTGGAAAATCTACAACACTGTTGTAGCTGTATCTAGTGTTCCGTTGTTGCAGAAATGTACACTTAATCTGCCCTGAATTTATTTATATTGCTACAGTCAGCATTCAAAGGGAGTAACTGCTTAGGTCACACAAAGGAATTTGCACCAGAAATCCACCACACAGATTGGCTATAAAATCTGAACAAAGTGTTGCGTGTTCGAGTTCTACGGCTAACATATCGAGGGTAGGGTAGAGTGGCGGGGGAGAAAGTGGAGGAAACATGAACTGTTTCACTGATTCCAACTGTTACATTGAATCGTAAAATTCTTCACCATTCCCAGCGGCTTGTTCCCCATTCATTATTAATAAAGATCTGCTTGATCTAATATAGCCAATAGTGATGCAACCATCTATTTTATTTTACTTCTGTATATGTCAAATTATATTTCTGGGAGAAGACTACTTTCCTGTGACACAGTTGTCACTTGGTGACCCTAAATCAAAGGTTGCTGAGCTGCATTTTTTTTTTATGTTTAAAGCTGATCTGGCAAGCATTGTTAGGCCAAATAGAGCCTGCAGTAAATAAACTTGTGTAAAAAGTGATTGAGATTGTTATTATTGTCATGTGAGAGTACCTTTAAGAAATGAGTGCTTAAGAAATGTACCTTTAAGAAATGGGTGCTTATCAGTGATGTCAGAGTGTGAGTGGAGCTGGGCTGTCTGTCAGCTTTTTACTTTCGTTTTCGGCTGTTTGCTGCAGGGTGTGTTTTAGTTCCGTTTTCAGTGTTGGAACTGAAGCCAGAAACAGCAGCTGTACTGCTGTTCTCTCCGCCATGAAAAGACTATCCCTTGATCATTTGGTGAATTCAGACTTATAAATGTTTTCAGTAGAGACTTTAACCTGATGTGCTTCTGTTAAAGGTTTTGTTTTTAAGTCGTATGGATGTTAAAAGGAAAGTTTAAAGGATTACTTAGTGTTGTAGTCTTTGGGGGTTATATTTGAATAAATGGTTGCTAAGATGTTCACTGCATGTTTTAGAAAGGTTAACTTGAGTTCATAGAATAAACATTGTTTTGCTTTAAAAAATGCTTTTCCATTTCTGCTGTACCACTTCTGTAGAGTGGGCAGTGTGCTCCCCATACCACAATCTATTGAAAGTTGTGGGTCAGGTGAACTCCATGATACACTTTGGGGTTCTCTTAACCCTGGCCCATAACATTATTCTATGTGTGAATTGGGGTCGATAAATACAGGCTTTACATTAATGTAAAAGGGAAATACTGCAAATGCTGGAAATCGGAAATAAAAACAGAGAATGCTGGGAAAAAAACTCAGCAGGTGTGGCAGCGGCTGTGGAAAGAGAAATGGAGTTAATGTTTCAATTCTGTAGGACTCTTCTTCAGGGCTGAAGAGAAGTAGAAATGTGATGGGTTTTGTACTGTTAAGGAAAGAAGTTGGAGCATGTGGAGCAAATGGCAATATCAGGGGTCCATGTTCAGAAGTTGTTGAACTTAATATTAAGTCTGAAAGGCTGTAAAGTGCCTAATCGGAAGATGAGGTGCTGTTACCCCAGCTTATGTTGGACATGAGCTCTGACCTCCATTTTGATATATTTTTCCAAACCCCTCCCCCTACAAGGGCAGATTGTAACTTGTTCTCATGTTTTCCTTTCAGAGAGCGCTGGCTGTTTTCTGCGGTTGACACGTTCTACTCATTGAGCTTTATGCCGCTATTAACACAGTCTTAGTCTTTAACACTATCATTACCACTCCTTTGGTCCTGCTTCCATGACAATTTGTCACAATCTCTCCCAAGCTTCAGCTTGTCCTTGACTTTCCAATTTGCTCCACATGCACTCGGCTCTCTCTTCAGTAACATGGGCAGCACGGTGGCGGAGTGGATTAACACTGCAGTCTCACGGCGCCGAGGTCCCAGATTAGATCCCGGCTCTGGGTCACTGTCCATGTGGAGTTTGCACATTCTCCCCATGTTTGCGTGGGTTTCGCCCCCACAACCCAATGATGTGCAAGGTAGGTGGATTGAACACGCTAAATTTCCCCTTAATTGGAAAAAATGAATTGGGTACTCTAAATTTATGGGGCAGCACGGTAGCACAAGTGGCGAGCACTGTCTGTGCGGAGTCTGCACGTTCTCCCCGTGTCTGCGTGAGTTTCCTCCGGGTGCTCTGGTTTCCTCCCACAGTCCAAAGATGTGCAGGTTAGGTGGATTGGCCAGCGCAGAGAAGAACCACCCTGCAGCCATCTGCTACGAAGCCATCGCGGAGCCGCCCCAGCATCTCCGACCATGCCGACTACCTACAACCCAGCGCGGTCACCCTGGATCGGTCACGACCCAAGCACCTCCGGAGCTCTATGATGACCGTCCAGGTAAATGGGCACGAGACGCCTTCCCTTTCCAACTCCGGGAGCACAGACAGCTTCATTCACCCAGACATGGTAAGACGCTGCTCGCTCACAATTTTCCCGGCGCACCAAACCATCTCCCTCGCCTCTGGGTCGCACTCGGTGCAAATCCGAGGGTGCACTACCACAACCTTAGCAATACAGGGCGCCGAGTACGCCAATTGTAAATTATATGTGCTCCCAGACCTCTGCGCTCCTCTCCTATTGGGACTAGATTTCCAATGCAACCTCAGGAGCCTAACCCTGAAGTTCGGGGGCCCCTACCCCCACTCGCCATATGCAGCCTCGAGACCCTAAAAGTCGACCCTCCCCCACTCTTCGCAAACCTCACCGCTGACTGCAAACCAGTCGCCACCAGAAGCAGGCGGTGTAGCATACAGGACAGGACTTTTATCAGGTCCGAGGTCCAGCGACTCTTACAGGAGGGAATCATCAAGGCCAGCAATAGCCCCTGGAGAGCTCAGGTGGTGGTCGTCAAGACCGGGGAAAAGAACCGGATGGTTGTAGATTACTGCCAAACCATAAACCGGTCCATGCAACTCGATGCGTACCCCCATCCCCGGATTGCAGACATAGTAAACCAGATCACACACTACCGAGTGTTCTCCACGGTGGATCTGAAGTCTGCATACCACCAGCTCCCAATCCGCCCGGAGGACCGCCACTACACGGCTTCTGAGGCAGACGACCACCTTTTCCACTTCCTCCGGGTCCCCTTTGGCGTCACGAACGGGGTTTCGGTGTTCCAAAGAACAATGGACCGAATGGTGGACCATTACGGGCTGCGGGCCACATTTCCGTACTTGGACAATGTCCCCATCTGCGGCCACGATCAGCAGGACCACGACGCCAACCTCCACAGATTTCTCCAAACCGCCCAAACCCGAAACCTCACGTACAACAAGGAGAAATGCGTTTTCCGCAAAACCAGACGAGCCATCCTCGGCTATGTCGTGGAAAACTGGGTTCTAGGACCCGACCCTGACCGTATGCGCCCCCTCCTGCAACTTCCCCTCCCCCACTGCCCCAAGGCCCTGAAGAGGTGCCTCGGATTCTTTCATATTATGGCCAGTGGGCCCCCAATTATGTGAACAAAGCCCGCCCACTAATCACGGCCACCATCTTCCCACTGGCAACTGAGGCCCACCAGGCCTTCAGCTGCATCAAGGTGGACATCGTCAAAGCCACGATGTGCACAGTGGACAAGTCCGTCCCCTTCCAGGTGGAGAGCGACGCATGAGAGGTCGCTCTTGCCGCTACCCTCAAGCAAGCAGGCAGACTGATAGCGTTTTTTTCGCGCACCCTCACCATCTCTGAAATTCACACTCCTCAGTCAAGAAGGAGGCCCAAGCCATCGTGGAAGCCGTATGGCACTGGAGGCACTACCTCGCTGGTAGGAGGTTTACCCTCGTCACCGACCAATGGTCGGTAGCCTTCATGTTCGACAATACGCAGTGGGGCAAAATCAAGAACGATAAGATCTTGAGGTGGCGGATCGAACTCTCTGCCGATAATTATGATATAGTATATCGTCCTGGGCAGCTCAACGAACCCCCAGATGCCCTGTCTTGCGGCACATGCGCCAGCGCGCAAGATGACCGACAACGGGCTATCCACGATGACCTCTGCCACCCAAGGGTCACCCGGCTTATCCACTATATCAAGGCCCGCAATCTGCCCTACTCCACCAAGGAAGTCAGAGCCATGACCAGGGACTGCTAGATCTGTGTGGAGTATAAACCGCACTTCTATCGACCAGATAAGGTCCACCTGGTAAAGCATCCCGGCCCTTTGAGCACCTCAGTATTGATTTCAAAGGGCCCCTCTCCTCCAATAACCGCAAACATATTTCCTCAATATAATTGATGAGTTCTCCCGCTTCCCCTTTGCAATCCCTTGCCCCGACATGACCACGTCCACCGTCATTAAAGCCCTAATAGTGTCTTCACCCTGTTTGGTTTCCCCAATTATGCCCACAGTGACCGGGGCTCGTCGTTCATGAGCGGCGAACTGCGTCAGTACCTGCTCATTAAGGGCATCGCCTCGAGCAGGACTACCAGTTATAGCCCCAGGGGAAACAGGCAGGTGGAGAGGGAGAACGCGACGGTCTGGAAGACTGTCCTACTGACCCTGCGGTCCAGGCATCTCCCAGTTTCTCACTGGCAGGAGGTCCTCCCCGTTGCGCTCCACTCTATTAGGTCTCTACTTTGCACGGCCACAAACGAGACCCCCTCATGACCGCCTATTTGTTTCCCCCAGGAGATCCACCTCAGTGGCCTCGCTTCCATCCTGGCTGAAGACACCGGGGCTAGTCCTACTCAGATTGCACGTCAGGAGCCATAAGGCCGATCCTCTGGGAGAGAGGGTCCAGCTCCTACACTCCAACCCCCAGTATGCTTATATCGAACACCCCGATGGCCGACAGGATACGGTCTCCCTCCGGGACCTGGCGCCCGCCGGTTCCACCACCACCGCCCCTCCACCATATCCCGCTCACCCTACCATTTTTTAAATTTTTTATTTAGAGTACCCAATTATTTTTTTCAATTAAGGGGCAATTTAGCGTGGCCAATCCACCTATCCTGCACATCTTTGGGTTGTGGGGATGAAACCCACGCAGACACGGGGAGAATGTGCAAACTCCTCATGGACAGTGACCCAGAGCCAGGATTCGAACCCGGGTCCTCAGCGCCGCAGGCAGCAATGCTAACCACTGTGCCACCATGCTGCCCCCCGCCCAACCTACTATGACCAGCGCCCCGCCCCTATATGGCTCCCGTGCTCCATCTTGCCCGCCATCCCCCCTTCACCGATCCACAGGAATGAAACTCCAGAAGAGACGCTCCCGGAGTCCACGTCTGTACCCGCCCCGGCGCCCTCACCCTCCAGCACGGACGAGTTCGACACCCGGGTCAGTAACAACGCCAGAGCTTCGGCTATCACAGCGCACAATCTGTGCGCTGGTACTGGCTGAACTTATGAACCGGTCACCCCCTCCGGACTTCATTTTTGTAACGGGGTGAATGTGGTGAATGTATTATACCAATAATTCACCATTGTTTTTGTGCTATGCTGTTGCCCTTGTGGACTTCTCCAATGGGCCATTGTATGGCATTATCCATATGGGAACATGTTGGGGCATGTATGGGCTCCACCCATGCCTCCCCCCTTGAAGGGAGGTATAAAGAACAGTTGACCTGTAGGCGGTTCTCATTATTGGTTCATCACAGGCAGGCACTGTCCTAAGTTGATTAAAGCCACGGTTTACTTCTACTCATGTCTCGAGTGAATTGATGGTCGCATCAGCCATTTCTTGCATTGATCTGATAGGGCAGTTGGGACTTAAGTTTAACACCTCATTAAAAACGCAGCACTCCTTCGCTGCTGCACCAAAGTGCTAGCCTAGACTGTGTCCGTAAATCTTTAAGGTAAGGGGCGTGAAAGCAAGGATACGAGCTCTGAGCCAAGGCTAACACTTCATGCTTCAAGCAAACCTAACATGGTTCCAGCAGCGGGGGCGGGGGAAAGGAGGGGGTGCGGGGGGCTCAGTATTGCCTGTCAGTGGGATCTTCTGGTCCCGCTGATGTCTATACCATTTTGCGTGGCTTGCCTGTCCCACCACCTGGGGGGGGGGGGGGGGGGCATCACCTTCGGTTGGACAGGGAGATCCTGCTGGTGGGAAGGGTCAGAAAATTACGCATTGTTTTTGGGCATTTCTCTTCTGAATGGCAAACGTTTCACACCTGTCATTGGCTTATCAAATCTCGGCCTATCTTGGCCTTCACTCATCCTATCACTCGCTATATTTTCAATATCCCTTTATCTCGCCCAACTTTCTATTCACATTGACCTTTTCCAAATTTGTTGTAGTCAAATGAATACCTTCTTGCTCATTGTCTAACTGTGGACAGAGATATTTTAATACTATTAACTTTTTCTCCCTTTCATTTACAATTTGCGAGGTTCGCTTTGCATCATTTTCTCTCCCTTTTATTAGTTGTATCAAGTTAATGACTTTCATGGGCAAACTCGAAGTCAACCTGAGTAATAAAACTACTGCAATTTCCTGCAGCACTAAATTAAATGGAGCATGATTATACTGACAAAGTCATAAACATGAACAGTCATCAAGTTCTTCTCCATAATGAGAGGTTAGCATCCATTGAGTGGTGTCATTTTAATTTTCATAGATAATCTACTTCCAGCATTCTTAAATCCCACAATCCTAAATGTGCAAGGGGTTTCATTGCAAATGAATTGATGTTTATATGGCTTTTCAAAAACTATGGTATCAGTGAGTCACAATATCATCTCAGTTCCAAACCTGATACATTCATGGATTTTCATCAATCTTACATGACTTAATTGTTAACCAGAGACTGGCACCTCAGTAAAAATGTTAGCTGAGCTCCACTTATTAACAACGCTCCCGCGGCCTGATCAGTTCCCTGTAAGAACACTATTCAAGACGTCCTATGCTGCTCTTGCTCAAGTATTTGCTTTGTTTGGCCCTTTCTTCCGCACTGTAACCCATCACTGTTTGCTGATTTGTCAATGTACTCTGCCGATTATTCTTTTTTTGTCTACTATGTACGTACTGTGTATGTTCCCTTGGCCACAGAAAAATACTTTTCATTTTACTTCGGGACATGTGACAATAAGTCAAATCAAATCAGATTCACTGGCATATTAAATTGTCAACAGGTATCTCAAGATCAGTTTGAGGTGCATATTTTGTTTCAAATTATTTGTCCACGAAAGTGAAATATCAAATTTATATTGTTTGAAACTATTCTAAATTGAACTCGTTTTATACTGGTACATGGAACTAATACAAGGTATCTTGGATAATATTTGAATGATGTCCAAAATTTCAAATGTGATGAGAGAAACAGCGCACAATTCAACCACCATCTTACTCCCGGCGTGGACTGTGTGCATCAGTTAAATAGCCCGAGAGGTCGAAATCGGGATCCACATGGGCGCAAATCGGTTTGAGGTTTTACCAGCCATCTGCCAGTGGCAGGTTCCAGATCCCGCCCAAACATGGCAAGAAAAGCATTGACACCAATTAAGACCAATCTCTAATTCATTAGCAAGATGCAAGTTCAATCCAATGGCCTTCTGGGAACTAATCCCCAGCAAGAGGTCACTCGGCCGCCATTTAGCACTCCTTTTTAAAAAACGTGAAGCTAGCGCAATGGCTGCTGAGGGTATCCAGTCCAGGAGCATGGATACTGCTGCCCCAGTGCTCTGGAGGGGGTGGGTGGGCACACAGGGGGATGTGTCGGTTCGGGGGGGTGGGGGTTGCCCCTGGGTTGGAGGGGTGAGGGGTTAGCATCTGTGGGGGGGGGGGGGTCTAAACGTTATCATCCAATATTGTGTATATGCATAACAGGGGCAACTACAGTTGCTGCTTGCCTGGCCCACCAAACACTTCCAGTACAGAGCCCTATTCTGGTTATATGGTCACTTCAGGTGCCTTTGGCTGTGAGCAGCCTGTAGCTACACAGCTGAAGGCAAATCCTAATATGGAATTGGCTTTGTTAGTTATTGGCTTTGTTAGTTATTATGAGTCACATCTCCCATGTGCAGTCTCGTGGGTACATATGCCATGTCTCAGACGAGTGTTATTGCGCAGTATTCCAATCAAACTGTGAGGCCTGGACACTTTGCCTGAACCCTGAGGGTGTCAGCACCACAGAGGCAGCAGCCAACAATCAAACACCCGAGCCCGGGCTTCAGCACTGGGGATACCCCCACGGCAGAGGGTGTGTGTGTCAATCAGGACGGGGGGGGGGGGGGTGGTACCTGGCTCAGTCCCTCTAATATCCCCATTACGGGCCAGGGGTCTGGGGTCTAGGGGCTCCTGCTGTGGCTGGGGGTGAGTGCGCAGACCGGGGTTCTCCAGCACAAATGGCTCGATGGATGGCACTCTGAGAGAAGGCAGGACATATAAAGATGGGGAAGGCTTGGGGGATATGAGGGTCCTGGGGTCGAAGCCCTAATTGATTGTTGGTCTCCCTCCTTCTCCAATTCCTCACAGATACCACGATGGATGTTGTCGACCCCATAGCAGAAGACCTCGTAGTGCTGATGGTAGCCCAGGTGGCCAGCTGTTGGACAAGATGGGTGGCACGTTAGCAGTGGGTGGCACGGTAGCACAGTAGTTAGCATAGTTGCTTCGCAGCTCCAGGGTCCCAGATTTGATTCCCGGCTTGGGTCAATGTCTGTGTGGAGTCTGCACGATCTCCCCGTGTCTACGTGGGTTTCCTCCGGGTCCTCCCGCTTCCTCCCACAATCCAAAGATGGGCAGGCTAGGTGGATCGGCAGTGCTAAATTTCCCTCAGTGTCCAAAAAGGTTAGCTGGAGTTACTGGGTTACAGGAATAGGGTGGAGGTGTGGGCTTGGGTGGGCTTCTCTTTCCAAGGGCCAGTGCAGACTCGATGGGCCGAATGGCCTCCTTCTGCACGGTAAATTCTATGATTTTATGACAGCAGCATCGATGCAGGCCAGAGGCGACACCCTATGTGAAGGGGGCCGAACATTGCAGAGCTGGAAGCCCATCAGGCTGAGAAGGGACCCAGAGGGTTGATGCCAGTGACAGCCCAAAGTGTACAAGCATCGTTGATTGTATGAGGATATGACGGATACATGTGTCGCAGGAGGCTCCACCTCAACAAGGAGATGGTGCAGCCCCTGAGTGTTGGCCAGAAGATTAATATTATAGGCTAAATTTGCATGCAGGGGTACAAGGAGGGCATTGTGAATTGTATGCCTGGTGAATTAGGGGGTTCTTTGGCAGGTGGCATGTGTGGGTAGTACACCTGGACATGAGGAGGCTGTGCTGGTGGGTGCCAGGCTGTGCTGGGGCACAAGTGCAGTGCTTGGATGTGGGGTGAGTGCAAGCTGCCAGTCGCTAGGGTCAGAGGTCAGGTGTGTGGCAATCAGGACTGATTCCAGAGGGACAGTGTTAACTTATCCTTGTGGCCCGTTGGAAGTTGTTGGTCTTCTTCCTGCACTGTCCAGCAATCCTCCTGGTCACGTTGCACAAACTGACAGTTGCTGGCGCTGCCACTGCCTCTCAGGCGGCATTAGTGGCCCTGTAGCTGGTTCTCTGACCCCCCTCGGGGGAACAGGGTGTCCGTCTCACATCCACGGCATCAAGAAGCCTGGCCTGGTCAGCATCCCCGAAGCGTGGATCAGGTCTCCGTGGTGCCATGCTTGTGCACTGACTGGGGGTGACATGGGGGGGGGGACGGCATTTAAAAGTTGCTCCCTTGTTAGCACAGCAGCTCCCTTAGTTAGAATAGTTGCTTCACAGCTCCAGGGTCCCAGGTTCGATTCCTGGCTTGGGTCACTGTGCGGAGACTGCACGTTCTCCCCGGTCCTGTGTGGGTTTCCTCCGGGTGCTCCGGTTTCCTCCCACAGTCCAATGATGGGCAGGTTAGGTGGATTGGCAATGCTAAATTGCCCTTGGTGTCCAAAAAGATTAGGTGGAGTTACTGGGTTATGGGGATAAGGTGGAGGTTTGGGGTGTTCTTTCCAAGGGGCGGTGCAGACTCGATGGGCTGAATGGCCTTCTTCTGCCATGTAAATCCTATGTCTATGTCTGGGGAGCTGCCGGATGCGAGTTTGCCAAATCAGCGGGACAGGCAGTACCAGCATGAAACTCATGGGGACTCATTTTCGGTACAAAGTACCGGTAAATATAGGCCGCGATCTCGCCGGCCCAGCTATCTGGAAACACACAGGAATCTGCGCATGAAAGTACACTTCGAACTTTTCCCATTAGATTGCCCCCAGAGTTCGTTTCAAGCCAAACATGATTCTGTTTTGGAACAAAATTTGGTTTTATTACAGCAATAGTCAGCCTACCACAAATATTACAATTAAGCTGACTTCAAGGTCAAGGAACAATAAGATTGGAGGGCACTGATTTGGCAAGATTTACCCATGTTCCATCTCAGAATATCCAAGCAATTAAATCAGTCTGCAATCGAGAACAACGACAATAACATAGCTCCTTTAATCTGTTTAGTGGATTATATACTGTGAATCCATGCATCCGAATTCAGAGCTTTGAATTACGATGACTGAATAATTTCCATTTGGTTTTGCTGCACGGCATTATTTAATTTGCTACGATTTTTACTCTGTGTTTTGAGGTTTGCATCCTGAACCTCCCCACAAGTCAATTACATAGCAAGGCATTCCAGGTCACTGCGTCGGGTGGGGAGGTGAGGGGTGGGGAAGTGGGCGGCGATGCAGGTTCGCCTCTTGTCAGCGAGCGGCAAATAATTTGTGTCCTCTGGTCAGAATTTTGAACTTTAGTTTTTCTCTTTCTGGGCAACGCCTCTTATCAAGGGATGGGGCAGCTAATTACTGTAATTTTTCTAATCACCATCTGGGTAATGAGCAATTCTCTAATTATTTTCTAAATCTGTCAGTGAGAAAGGGTGTACTTTGCCCAGGCCTGAGTACTCACAGGGGTGTTCCAATCAAATATTGCGGACTCTGACCGCAGCGTTAGTGTTGGTTAACGCTGGGGTTGTAGGAAACAGATTGAACATTCGCTGGTCACTACGATACTGTGTGTGCAAAGATCTGAAAGGTCACATATGTCACAAAGATAAGAAAGGTACTTCTGTTTTCTGCTACAAAACCAGGCACTTGACCTTCTTCCGTCTATAATCTGCATTATAATCTGCCAGTTGTTAATTTTCCCTTTTGCGCAAAAAAGCTTTTATATTTTGTCTCAGGCAGAGATGTCCTGCTGAATAGACTTTAAAGCAATTGCCTTATTCAGCCAAACAGTCCAATGCCGTCAGCTTGAATACGCGATGGACAGACTGTCACAGTCGGAAATTAGCCATTTTCTAAGGCGTCCGAATGTCACAGTTCGAAGAATCTATGTTTATCTGACCTGGATCACAAACCGCGTCGTGACTTCTGGTTTTAACCCATTGTTGTCATTTTCAAGCACCAGGTAAGCATTCATATTAATAATATGAAGGTAATAATTAATATTAAAAGGAATATATCACGCTGCCCATTAGCCGTGATGGCCGCAAAATATTGCGAGAGTCCCAGGGTGGGGTTTCCCCAAAAATTGACAACCTGTCAGGGCTGTCTGAAAACCGGCATGATTCTCTCCAGACAAATAGCCATGTTTTCAGACCAACTGTACAGAAAATCTAGGGGCCTCTGGCTAGGTGGGGTCTGATAGGCTCGGCTCCACAAAGACCGGGGCACCCTTTGAAGAGGGTGCCCCGAGCTGGGTTTAAAAATAGGTTCCTCAATCCCACTCACAGACGTGGAGGACCACCCACACAAGCTTCGAGATGACCCTCCCTACGCCACAGAAGGATCGGGGGCAGAATATAAATGCCCCCTCCCCCAATCCCGCTCCACCCGTGTTGTCACCAGAACCTGACCATATCATTGGCAGGGGCAGGCAAGATCTCAAACAGAGGGTTCCACCCGTGGAGAACGTTCCCTCTAAATCGCACCCCAAAAATGGGATTTGTTCCAGCGGGATTTCAGAATGCAATGGGCGTGAACCAGATTTGCATCAATGTAAATGCATTATAATGTTAAATGGAAGTTGAATCTTCAGACCTCATTAATCTTCCCCTCCCACCCAGGAGGCATGATGTCACAAGGGCGCGAATTACTCCTGCTTTTTCAAATGGGAACCAAGTTCCAAGACCTCCAAGAGGGAGGAAGGAAAGGAGCACACATCTTCAAGGAACGCCAGGCAATCCAAGGGGACAGAATACACTGGGCAGCTCCAGAGGGTGGTGGTGGGGCTTCCGGGATGGGGTCACGGTTGGTACGTGTGGTCCTGAAGCCTGCTGCCTATGTTTTATTAAAAATTTGTAGAGCGGTGTGTTGGCCTCCGGCATGTGTTGTTTAAAATGTTCTTCGAACACAGTGTTAGTCAGCTGTTAGTGGCATGGGGTATGGTGTGGCTGTGGGTGCGGCACATGTGGTGCGGGGCTGGGTGTAATGAGTGTGGAGCCACGGAGAATTGATTACAAAAATGTGGAGGTTATGCTTCATTTGAAAGGGGCATTGATGAGACCAATATCTGCGGCAAAGTGCACAACATTGGTCTCCTTATTTACAGAAAGATGTAAGTGCATCAGAAGCAGTTCAGAGAAGGTTTACTCGACTCTTCCCAGAAATTGGTAATTGCCTTATGAGGAAAGATTGAACAGATTGGATTTGCATCCAGTCGAGTTTGGAAGAGCATGGGGCACCTTCATCAAAACTGTTATGATCCTGCGGGGTATTGACAGGGTGGATGTGGAGAGGATATTTCACTTGTGGGGAAATCTAAAACTAGTGGTCGTTAGTAAAAATAAGAGTTCACTCATTTAAGACAGAGATGAAGAGACATCTTGGCCGGGATTCTCCGAAATCCCGGCCAAGTGTTGACGCCGGCGTAAACACCGGAGTGGGTACACCAGCGTCAATGGGCCTCCTGGTCTAGCAATTCTCTGGTTTTTAGGGGGCTAGCATGGTGCCGGAGTGCTGAGCCCTGCTCCAGTGCGGGTCCGCGCAGGCGTGGGTCCGTGCATATGCGCCACGGCCGTCTCTGTGCCGGTGCATGTGCATGGTTGCTGTCTCCTCGCTGGCACGGAGCAACATGTGGGGGACTGAACAGCAGGATCGCGCAGCAGGAGGTAGGCCCCCTCCAGATCGTGGCTGCCCACCGATTGGAAGCCCCCGATCGCAGGCCTGGAGGCCTCCCCAGAGTCAGATAACCCCGCTCTACCACCAGGACGTCCATAGCGGCCGCGGGTCTGAGATCCTGCCGGGTGGTACCAGGTTTGAACCAGGCCGGCGGGACTCGGCTGAACTCGACGGCTATTTCAGCAACTCTCAACCGGCGCCGCCACAACCGCGTGGGCGTGTTTGGCACAGATTCGCCAGTTGCCAGAGAATTGGTGGCCCGGCGTCGGAGCGGCGTGTCGGAAATCTCGAGCGCCCCTGGCAATTCTCTGACCCGTCGTGGGCTCGAAGAATCATGGCCCTTTTCTCTCAGAGGGTCATGAATCTTTGGAACTCTCTTCCTCAGAAAGCAGTGGAAACAGTCTTTCGAATATTTTTAAGGTCGAGCTAGATAGAGTCTTGATTAACAAGGGGCAAAAGGTTATCAGGAACAGGCAGTATCGTGGGATTAAGCCGTGATCAGCCGTGATCTACTTGATTGGTGAGGCAGCCTCGATGGGCAGAGTGGCCTACTCCTGCTCCTAATTCATCTGTTGGTACAGAATCCAATTGACTCAGCCTTTGGACGTCACGACAGGAACTCTTCGGGACAGTCCAACCTCCTCCAGCTAATTTAACAATGTTCGATATCACAAGTTCAGAAGTGGTGGCATTAGCTGATAATATAGGCAATAATCAGTGCGTCAAAACAGCATATAACCATTAAAATGGTGGACTTATTTCACGTGCATTTTGAACGGATGATATTCCACTGCAAAACTGAAAAGTGAAGACCAATTTCATGACTAAGAAATAGCGTGAGGCAAATACATTTTGAGCTCAATAACCTATGGCATAATGAGCAGAAATTTCCAAAAATGAATTCTCCAAGTGAATGTAACTTGTTCGGGGTTAAGATATGAGCAACAGAATTTTAGATAAGCTGAAGCTTATGAAGGGTGGCAGATAGGAGAGCTTGGAATAGTCAAGTCGACGGGTAGCATGGATGAGGATTTAAACAGCAGATAGACCACGGCAGAGTTGGAGACAAGTAATGTTATGGAGGTGCCGGGAGATCAAAATAGCGAGAGGAGCTGAGAGATTGAAATTGCAAGAGAGGACAAGGATAGAATGGGAGGTAAAAAAAGAGGGGAGTAGTACTAATGGTCAAAGAATCAATTTCTGTTGTGAGAAGAGATGATATACTAAACGGTCATCAAATAAAGCTTTATGGGTTGAACATAGAAATAGGAAAGGTGCAATCACACTGCTGGGAGTATACTACAGACCCCCGAATAGTGAAAGGGAGATAGAAGATCAAATATGTAGGCAAATGTCTGCCTGTAAGAACAAGAGGGCAATAATAGTAGCAAACTTTAGCTATCCCAATATAAACTGGGATTTGAACAATATAAGGGGAACTGAGGGAGAAAATTCATGTGTCCAGGAAATTTAGTGACAAACATAACAAGAGGATATGCAATTCTACACATAATCTTGGGGAACGAAAAAGGGCAAATAGGCGAAATGAGAGTTGGTGACCATATCAAAGATAGTGATCACAATTCAGTTAGATTCAATATTACCATGGAAAAGGACAGAGATAAAGCAGGAGTAAGAATTTTGAACTGGGGGAAGGCAAATTTTGCAGAAATGTGAAGAAACTTGGCTGAGATCAACTGGCCAGTATTGCTAAAGGATAAATCAGTGGAAAATCAATGGGGAGCACTAAAAGGAGAGTTCATAAATGTGCAAAATAGACAAGTCCCCTTCAAAAATAAGAGTGGTGCTGCCTAATCTAGAACCCCCCCCCCCCCCCCCCCACCCCCGACAGTTTTCTAGAGAAATACAGGGGAGGATCAAACAGAAAAATAAATTGTATGATATGCACACAGAACCAAGCACTGCAAATAGCCGAGATGAATACAGGAAATACAGGGACGAAGTCAAACAGGAAATAAGGAAATCAAAGAGAGGGCAGGAGAAAAAGATGAGCAAGTAAAGTTAAAGAAAACTGAAAGATGTTTTACCAATATATTAATGGTATACGTTAATTTTGGAAAAAGTGGGACCTATCAGAGATGTAGAAGGGTTTTAAGTGAATATTTTGTCTCTGTGTTTGCAAAGGAAATGAATGATGGAAATACAGTAGTCCAGGAGGAATAGTGCGAGATATTGGATGGGATAGGCATAAAGTGAGAGGAAGTACTCGAAGGATTGGAATCCTTGAAAGTTGATAGTCGCCAGGGCCAGATGGATTGTTTCCGAGGCTGCGGAAGGAGGTCAAGGAGGAGATAGCAGATGCTCTGAGGATGATTTTCCAACTGTAGGAATCTACCGTGCGGTTTAAGTGCAATCTTGTATACACTTCAAAACTCAGTAGAATTTAAGTTACACTTCTTGGATGCGAAATAAAAATCTTTTATTGTGTCTATTGACTATAATTGAGAGACTAGGACCTTCTTCTGATTACAAATCAGATGTTCTCAATAAAGCACTTACTAGCAAAAGACTTTAAGAGAAATAATTGGCTTAATGGTTTACAACAGATTTAACTTTCAAAATACAGCAACGGTTCTTTGCTTAAAGCAAAACAGCTTGTGCAAACTTCAAGAGATAGAGTGGAAATATAAAAATACGAAATAAGGATAACGAGTAGTTCGATGAAAGGTTAAAGTGATACTGGATAGAAAATGGCTTCCTAAACCTCTATCTTTCAGGAAAACTTTATCAGTCTGACTCCATCTGTCCCTACCCCTGCAATGTGCTCATTGGCTTGGATGGGTCTCAAATGCATTTCGTTGGATGGTTAGTTGTCAATCATCAATGTGCAACATTATCTTGTTGACATTTTAAAATTAATATAAATGTTGCATGTGGAATTCTTAAATGTGTGTTGGAAGGCAAACTCTGCTCTTATTAAACTGGTATGTGCTGAACTCTGCGATTCTGTTCATTTAAACAATGGATGAGCTCACATGAACTATAATGTCAACTTGACCTTCAGCGTTGCAAAAGCTTTAGCTAGCTTTTTTAGATGTTTCAAATTCTGTGCTTTGCCACTGCAAATTCTGCAAGCTGGGTGTTTTTGTAATCTAAGTTCTGCTTGAAGTTATATGATGAAATCCATTTTAAAATGGATTTTAAACTGGGCTTTAGTATTTACATTAAAATGGCTAAATAAATGACCCTTTTACCGATCAGAAATATCCAGTTTCCTTCACCAACTCTCACTAGATACAGGGGATGTACCGGAGGACTGGAGAAATGCAAATGTGGTACCATTGCTTAAAAAGGGATTGAACGAAATGCCAAAAAATTATAGACTAGTTGGTCTTACATCAGGAGTGGACAAATAACTAGAATCAATCCTGAGAGATATGATTGGCTGTCACATAAAAAGGCATAGGCTAGCCAGGGATAGTCAACATGGATATATTAAAGGAAGGCCTTGTCTCACAAATTTGATTGAATTCTTTGAGGGAGTGACAAGAAGAGTTGATTAAGATAGTGCAATGGATGTTGTTCACATGGATTTTAGCAAGGCATTTGACGAAGTCCCACATGGCAGATTGGTCAATAAACTAAGAGCCCATGGGATGCAGGACAATGAGGCAAACTGGATA